>NC_141145.1:60833064-61433064 GCF_053477565.2 Lygodium microphyllum | reverse complement strand
CGACTTGGCAAGATCCCCAAGGGTTTTATTGTTTGTTTAC
Source organism: Lygodium microphyllum (assembly GCF_053477565.2). Taxonomy (NCBI): domain Eukaryota; kingdom Viridiplantae; phylum Streptophyta; class Polypodiopsida; order Schizaeales; family Lygodiaceae; genus Lygodium; species Lygodium microphyllum. Next base: position 61,433,024 of record NC_141145.1, on the reverse strand, counting down.
TCTTTCATCCTTGGGTTAGGGTTTATACCCTATTAACCCAAATTAACCAACACCTTAGGTTGTTTGTTTGTTTGTTTGTTTACTCTTTCATCCCCAAGGGTTTTATTGTTTGTTTGTTTACTCTTTCATCCTTGGGTTAGGGTTTATACCCTATTAACCCAAATTAACCAACACCTTAGGTTCCTTAAATTAAGACAGTAAATCCTTGACAACCTTGTCACCCTAACTTGATTGGTCAATTTCTTGCCAGGTAGTACATAACTTCCCTAACTTGGCAAATCGGTCCAAAGAAGGGTGATGTAGTAGGATGACTACTCATTCTCTTGCAACTTAACTTGTACTTAGAACCTGCCAACCTTGTTCCAAGGAGTGGCAAATCTATCTTGTGATTTAAACACAAATCCATGCGACGTTACAACTTGTTGTACGAGACAAGTGTCGCACCTAACTTGTGGGATCATTTCTCCCATCAAACGATGTTCCTTGGTCAAGAAATACATTTGGTCAAGATGTAGGGTTTGGGAGTCCTCTTAACCCAACCCAACCCTAATCGTACTAGGTCGACAACGTTTGGCCCTAGGGTTTCTAAACTCAATCGAAAGTCTAGTATTAGTCCAATACTCTCTCTTCTTTTTCTCCCTTACTCTTCCTCTTCTCCCTCTTTTCTTCTCCTTCTCTTCTTCTCCCTATCTTCTCCCTCTTCTCTTCTTCTCTTCTCCTTCTTTTCTTCTCCTTCTCTTCTTCTCCTTCTCTCTCTTCTTTTTCTCCCTTACTCTTCTTCTTCTCCCTTCCTCTTCTTCTTCTCCTCTCTCTCCCTCTTCCTTCTTCTCCTTCTCCTCTCTTCTCTCTCTTCCCTCTTCTCCTCCTTCTCTTTCCCACTTCTCTCTCTTCTTTTTCTCCCTTACTCTTCTTCTTCTCCTCTCTCTTCTTCTCCTTCTCTCGCTTCTTTTTCTCCCTTGCTCTTCTTCTTCTCCCTTCCTCTTCTTCTCCTTCTACTCTCTTCTCTCTCTTTCCTCTTCTCCTCCTCTCTCCCACTTCGCTCTCTTCTTTTTCTCCCTTACTCTTCTTCTTCTCCTCTCTCTCCCCCTTCATTCTTCTCCTCCTCTCTTCTCTCCCTCTTCACTCACTATACACAGGGGGAGAAACGCAACTGTCAAATGTACGAGGAGGGGGTGAAGGGTGCTCTAACAAAGGCCCCCAGGGGGCTCCCTGCTGCCCGCGATGCTGGGGGAGGGGGTACTGCTACGTTGAGGCGGAGGAGGCCGAGGAGCGACTATTGGAAACGGAGGGGGGGCCACAGCATCAGTCGGAGGGGAGGAGGGAGAGGGAAAAATTTTTGAAAAAATAAGAAAATAAAAATGGGGGGTTTCTATGGGCACGAGGACATTACATGGACAGGAGCAGCGCTTGCTGCCTTGTTACTGGCATCCTCCATCGTAGCTCTCTTTGATGAGGCCTTGGTCTTTCTGGAATTTTCCTTATTGTCTAGAGCAGTGGCAGGTGGCACAGCTACTGTAACATCTCGACTTCACAACCGTCTGATTGCTACTTGCTCACCATTGTTTCCTACCATATCTTTCTAGCCAGAGATCTAGATCCATCAAATGGCCAAAGAACTGTCAGTTGATGCCACTTTGACATTCAATACCACTGGGTATGGCACCTCGAAGAATATGCTCATGAGCCTTTGTGAGCAGGAGGTGAGCACTAGATCCTTGTGAAACTGGATGGAAAAGAGTCAATCAAAGAAGATAAGAAGGAAGTGATAAGGAAGCAACAGAGCGAGGATGGAAATGTACAAAGGGAATTTATTCAACCTATGCACGCTATCTCAGGACAATGAGCACTAGAAGATTAAAAACTGTTCAAGATTGGCCTTTATGACATGTTCTTTGGGGCCAATACCTTTCAGATTTGAGAAGGGTATATCTACTTTCAGTGCATCCTCTTTCATAGGTGTTGATGGAGAAGGTTCAGGAGGTTCATCTCATCTTGCACATCATATGGTGCTGCATACACTACATTTGATGATTGATCCATCATTGGCATCTCCAAGAAGTTTTCAGTCAGCTTTTAAAAAAATAGCTTCTTCCTGCTAAACAGACTAGTGGAGCTCAGATAGTGATTACAAGGATAATGACACTAACAACTACAACAGTGATAGTGACAATGCAATGATAGTGGAGCTTAGAGAGTAATCAGATAGAATTTCTTTGCCTCAAACTGAAGTTCTGTCCCTTTGCAGTCAATATTGGTCTCTCAACAGAAGGTTCCTCTTGAAAGTCATAATATCATGACCTACATCTTTGCAGCCTACAAGAGATGGATGTACTCAAGTGGGAATAGTCCACTAGTAGTGGTAACATAATTGTCCTAATGCGCTAGATCATGAGCATCAGCTCAAACTGTTACTATGTCAGACATGACATGCTTTTGGTGTGCAACTGAATGCCTTCTCCAAAGGTCTCATATTCAGATTTGATGTTGGTGTTGAATGTACATATTTCTTTACTGTAGCAAATCGTGTTTGAAAGTGGTCTGATGAGCTCAATGAAGCTCTAAGAAAGGTTACTTAAGCTTCAAACAAGTTGTTTAGTAGCAAGCACAGCCATATACACAATAGCCTCCTGCTTATTCACAACAGTATTTACAATATTCTCATCAAGGTTCAGCACAACAACAGCAGGTTGCAATACTTGGTGTACAGCAGCAGAAGCAGCAAATGATACCTCAATCTGTTGTACAACAACAAAGTGTTCCTGTAGCAGATCATTGGTATCAACAACAGTATCAAGAGTACTGTCAACAAAATGAACAATATCAACAACAATATGAACAATATGAACAAACGCAAATTCAACAGCAGCAAGCTTTTTAGCAGTAGATACTAGGTGATCGATACCATTGTTTGGACTACGCTGAAGATTATGAAGAATATGCAAGGTATCATGAGTACAATGAGCATTGGTATGACCAACAACATGCATATGACATTGATGATGAGAACTCCATTGAATTTCAACATCCAAGTGAAAGTCATAATATTTTTGGACAGTAGCATGATGTATTTAATCAGTCTTCTCATCATGATTATCATGTTTCTCCTTCAAGGTTTCATCCACATGACTTTGGACAGTATACCTATAAAGATGCCTATGGTAATGTCTATGCGAATGTTAGCCATCATGATCAGCATGACATGGATGAATGTAGTAGTTATGATTATTTTTATGGACAACATTATGCTAGTGAACATGGGGAGCATGTTGATCAGTACTTCTTTGATGATTAGCCATCTCATAGTCAAAATTATGATGATGATCAACTATTTCTTGGACAACAGCATTATGCTAGTAGAAATGAATGTGGTCATGACTATGGAAAGCCATTTTATCATGAGAAATATGACAGTCATAGTGGCCAACATGATGTTATTCGAGGAAAACTCTTAACCAGTGATGATATTAGAGGACTACATGCACAAGACCTATGCTATAGGTGTGCTAAACCAATATCTTCTAATCATAAAGATATATGCAAGTAAATGAATGCTAGAGTGTTGCTAGTTATAGAGTCTCTGGATAATGGAGAGGAAGCTAAAGAGGTTGAAGAGGAAGTAGATTGTAAAAACCAAGATGGAGAGTCTTACAAATCCTTTGAAGTTGATCATGATGCCTATCAGCTTTCTAACCTACATCATGATAGAGACCTAGTGAATGCAGTAATTGAAGAGGGACATGTAAAGGAGTTTCATGAATCCATATACCAATCTATGGACTCAAATGATACGTTCTTAATTAATGATCTTATCTTTCCATTTGATCCAAGGGATCATGAAGATGCTTCCTTATTTTCATTTGACCCAGGAGGCAATGATGGGATCTATTTTTCTGTGGAAGGAACTTACGGTTGTGATGACTATTTTGATGGATATCCATTTGACCCTAGAGGCATATGGGACTTCAGCGAATTTCCATTTTTGGTGGGTTGTAAATAACGCTTGCAATACTCATTCCTCAACATGTTTAATCATCCTCTCTAAGGCTTCATGATTCCTTCAAAACAGTGGGATTATTGCAGTTATAGGATAGTGAACAACTTGTTGTGTGAATTTTCTGTCATGAATTACATGGTCCTTTTTGTCAACATGATTGAATTCTATGTGCTGGACAGTTTCCTTATGGTCTTTTCTATCCAACAATACTTTATTGGTGCCATTTGGACTCTTCTATCACGAGTTATGGGCAACTCTTATTGGCTACCATGTTTTATAGATTATAGCAATCCATAGTCCATTATTTTCATATTTTGAAGGACTCTTCTTTGTGGCATGAAGAATTTTATTCCAGCATGGAGTCTTAGTTCAGCATGATTGCATCTATTTCAAGCTCTTCTTATACTCATCCTTGTAAATTGTTCCAATTCCAGCTTTGAGGACAAAGCTCTTTTAGGCTGGGATGGCTTGTAATAAAGCATAAATGCCTTAGTCTAGGGTAGGCTAGGGTTAAGTATAAAAGGTGGAGGTGTAACATGTGTAGCATCTTTTTGCCATTTTACAAACATTACTTGTTTGAGGTCTCAACCTCCCACCATCTAAGAGGATGAATAGCTTGGGGTGCATACCTTGCTATAGCCTCTCATCACTTGATTCTCAACCAACATTGGTAATATCATTTATTGCCAAGCCACCTTGGCTATGGCTTCTTGACATTTTGTGTCTATTTCTTGTATTTTCAGTTTAAAAGCTTGTTGTGGAATTACAAGCATAAATGCCTTAGTCTAGGGTAGGCTAGGGTTAAGTATAAAAGGTGGAGGTGTAACATGTGTAGCATCTTTTTGCCATTTTACAAACATTACTTGTTTGAGGTCTCAACCTCCCACCATCTAAGAGGGTGAATACTCTTGGCCACCATAGCTTGGGGTGCATACCTTGTTGCAACCTCTCATCATTTGATTCTCAACCAACATTGGCAATATCATTTCTTGCCAAGCCACCTTGGCTATGGCTTCTTGACATCTTATGTCTATTTCTTGTATTTTAAATTTAAAAACTTGTTGTGGAATTTAGCTTTATTACACATTATAGGAGTAAGTGGACGCTTCCTATTCTCTCTATTGTCATGTCTTTGACATGTATCACATCTCTTAACATACTCAAATGAATCCTGGAAGATGGATGGCCACCAATATCCAGCTCTTAAAGCCTTTTGTGCTGTCAACCGCCCAACAAAGTGCCCTCCACAAGCGGAGTCATGGCACTCCTCCAAGATAAATGGAACCTCCTCAAGCATCACACATCGGGGATAGATATCATTGACACCCTACCGATATAGTGTTCCTACGATCAATGAAATTTTCAATGCTTGTTGTTTAATTTTCCTCTTCTCAGATTTGGATAGAGTAGCTCCAATCTCTCCTGTAGATAAATAATGTGTTTTAGCAGTATACCAAGAGGGAATATATGCCGTATCAATCTTAAACAATGTTTGCATGTCACTTCCTTTAGCCAAGATCTCTTTTGGCTCTCCCAAATCCACAAGACATTCTACAATGCCCTATAGCTTTGATGGCTTGCAATTGATCTCATAATCAAACTCCTGCAAAGTGATTAACCACTTTGCATCACAAGGCACAATTTCTCCACATAGGTATAATTAATTTTCGATATACCCAAATTTTGACTAGCAAAGGCAATCAGATGGTATCACTTTTCCTCCCAAATTTGGGATAAGCAGCCAACTGATACTATACATGGTGGCTGCTGAAAATATATAGAACATTTTGCCCCTTTTAGGTGCTTTTAAAACAGGTGCTTTGGCAAGCTCCTACTTCACATCATCAAAAGATACTTTGCAAGCATCACTCCATGCAAACTAACAGTTAAAGGACAATCGTTTTGTCAATGGCAATGTTCTTTCTGCCAGGGCTTTGATAAACCTCTGATAATACCCTATCAATGATAGAAAGCTATGTACTTCCTTTGGAGTACGTGGCGGACCCATGGCAACTATGACCTTGATCTTTTCAGGGTCAGTTGTGATCCCCACTGAATTGACCACATGGCCTAACAATAGCCCATAGCACTTCAAAGATGCACTTTTGTGGGTTGAGAGCTATGCAAAATTTTTTACAATGCTTAAAACACTTCCTCAAAATATTCAATTGCCTTTCTCTTGTGGTGGCTGCCCCCAGGTCATTGATGAATACTTTCAACTCCTCTGGGGATATGTCACCAAAGGTCTTGTCGACTGTTCTTTGCCACAAATCAAGTGCATTACATAAAGAAAATGCCATCACATGGTACGCAAAGGTACCGAAGACAGTAATAAATATCATTTTAAGTTTTTCTTGCTCAAAAATCCCCATTTGGTTATACCTTGTAAAACAATCCATGAATGAATATATTTTCCTACCTACTAATTGATCCAAAATTTGGTCAATAAAGGGCAATAGATAGTAGTCTTTAACAGTCTGCTTATTCAACTCTCTAAAGTCTACACAAAGCTGGATTTGATTATTCTTCTTCTTTCTAATCACAACTGGTGAACACCATTCAGTATGCTGAAAAGGAAAGATCAACTTGCTTTTCGCAACTTCTAAAGCTCCTGAAACAACCCGTCCTTAATTCAAAAGGCATGCGCCTTACTTTCTGATGTACAGGACGGGTACCTTCCTTTATAGGAATAGTATGCACAGCCAGACTGGGGGGAATGCCCCTAAGTTCTTCATCATAGCTCCAAGCGAAGATATCATGGAACTCCTAAATCAAGGACACAAAGTCCTCTCTCTCTTCTGAACTGAGCATGGAACCTAATTTAATTGGCCACCAATCATTAGGTGTACCAAGGTCCAACTCAATAACGTATGTGTCTCTTATTCGATCTTGAGGCTCTATCAGCTCATTCAATGCTATATGATAAATGTCCTTTGTAGTGGACCCTTCTTTAGATCCATCACTCGATGACGTCTCACTACCAGATGGATCATCTACTATTTCTAGTTCAGTAGAGGATAAAGGAGCTCTCTCACTCTGAGGAGACTCAAGGTAAGCATCCACTATTACATGATTAGTAGCTCTCCCTAGAATCACTCGACCAGCGGGTATATCGATTTGGCAGATTGTTTGTAAGATCCATGGCCTAGCTAACAAAACTCAATAGCTAGGACATCCTGCAAACCTTATCACGCTAAAGTCCAAATAGCATTCCACGCTCGCAACTATAATGTGGACTTTAGTGATGCAACCTTCTGGTTGTCTTAGACACTCAACCGCCATCCTAAGAAGTGTGGAGCTGTCTTTTTGAATTTCGAGACCTAGCCTCTCCATCAAGTCTAAACTCATGATATTGATAGAGGATCCAGTGTCCACGATAGCGTGCTCTACTGATATTCCATCCACGTATGCTAGAACCCTAGGGCAATGCTTTTCACAATGATCAAACCAATCTTCTCCCACTCGTGCTATGCCCAAAGGTTCTATAATATACCCAATACGCAGGATTTTCTTGAATTCCTTGCGTACTCCTAGAGAAAGTTTAATCAACTACAAGAGATTCATGTCTGGTTTAACTTCGCAAAGAGAACTTGCTAGATCAAAGTCATGGTAGTTAGCCAAAGTTCTCTTCTCACGCCAAACCATTCTCTCCTTTGGTCTTTGGACTGACTTTGGTGCCTCTTTTTTAACATTTTCCTTCTTTCTTGGTAATCCCTTATCCTTCTCAGGATCAACTTTACTATCAATAGGCCTTAGAGGTCCACCTTCCATCTCAAGATTCAAAACTTACTTTCCCCTAGTATCTTGCTTAGGGTTTCCTTTTATAGGTTTTACAGTTCCTTTGTCACCCTCTTTAATCTTTTGACCTCTTGTTACGGCTCGTAGATTAGAAGTTTAGCATCATTGACACATATAGCCTCAATAAGACTGACTCCAGTGCCATGAGGAAACTCCTCTATAGTAGCCTTTCCTCATTGCAATGTTTATCTTGGTCCCTCATCTTGCTAGAGATTATTCCCTTGTGCACGATAGTTAACTAGACCTGGCAGTTTACTCCCTTGTTGGAGATAACTAATCTTACTCCAATAGGTAGCAGCTAAGTGGCCAAGCTTTCCACAAATATCACATTTGACATTCAGACAATTCCTAGGGAAATGTTGGCCACCACACCACTTACACAGCTGAATCTTGAGGGGGCACCCTCTTCAGGGCCTCGACTCCCTATCAAATTCTGCTGCTTCTTAAAAAAATTGACATCCATAGCTATTTCTCTATATTGTTCAAAAATCATATCAGTGTAGTGCTTCATCATGTCCTTAACTTTGCCAAGGACATTAGAGTCACTCAACTCATAGTCACGATCATCTATCTGTCATCCCATCGGCCTAACCACTTGATTAGGAATTGGCCGTTGACCTACTGGGAAAATATTAGGATTTGTTATTTGGCCTCCACCATTTAGTGGGGCCGTCTAACTAGCCATAGGCATAGTCATACTCGGAGGGGCTGGTAACATAGGCAAATTTGGCATGATACTCCCTCTGCCATTCACATTTGATATGGGGTCCCCTTGAATCCCGTTGGTCAATGCCAAATTATTACCATTCCAATTTATCCTCGCTACATAAACCACTTGCAAGCGCGACTCTACTCCTTTTGCTTGGGTGGTAGTGGTGTCAATGTCGGCCAAAGCGACACTACTGAGCTGCACCTGGATATTGAAATCCAATCCATGTAGGAAATATTGCAACTATGCAGCTGGTGGAATGGGGATATAAGTATTAAGTTTGTGAAGAACTTCTTCAACTTCTTGGCATAGGCTTGGACATTCTCATTTGGCTCTTGGTGTGTTACAATCAAGACACGCAACCAATATTGTCCACCCCTCTCAGGAGCAAACTCTCTACGGAAGGCCGTGAAGAATTGGTCAGTGCTAGTTATGGTTCCGACCTCTAGACCACCGTGACACCATATTGCGACCCTTCCTTTTTATGTCATATTGAAGAACATCATTAGGTGTCTTTCTTCTTGGATTTGATAGTTGAATGTTAGCATTTGAAACTCCTTAATATGGAGTTCTCCATCTTCTTCTGCTAACCCATGGAAGATGGGCAAAGCTGCTCCTAATGCCGATAAATCTGGTGTCCCTACTAGAATTGCGATGGGTTATTCCATGGCTACAACCGGATTGACAACAAGAGTTTGTGTAGGTAAAACTACACCCCCACTTGAAGTGGGTTGATTGACTAGAAGTAGGGAAGTGCTAAGACTTTCACTTGCACTCAAAGGGCTACTTATGTCACTTAGGTCATTAGAACCACTACCGCTTATGCGTAACAGGCTACTCCTTTGAGGAGAATAACACCTTAAAATCTCCAACCACCATTTAGCCCTCTCAACACATTCCGCTTTTTGTATTTTGGATCGACGGTTCTTGTCAGAGGACATAAACCAACTATTTGGTCCCTAGAAACCCTAGATTCGGCACCACCACTTATTGGTGGCTCTCAGTAAACACACCACTGATGGGACCTAGAATGGGTTGGCAGTGGCTATGGCACTAGTCGGACCTCATGCACACAACAAACAACCCCACCATGGCCTTGCGGTCCAGGAGCATTTGTAATACATCGATGTGCACTAGATAGACTTAATTATGTGTTTCTAGCTGATATGTAGTCCAACGTTTACCTTCCCTTCTCCTCAGACGGAGATCCCATAACATATAGGCATAGTGCCTCATAACACAAACATTAGGAAGCTTCCTTGGGTTGATTGCCGCGGCTCCACTACGACTCTCCTACACCTCGGGGATTGGCCCCAAGATGCGTCGCTCCAACATATAAAACATAACACACAAACTCCACTCTTTTCTTGTTTTGTACAATCCAAGAATCTATAGATCCTCAACAAACAGTCCCAAGGAAAGCGTACAGCTGCCCTACAGCAAAGGCTCCTTTCCACTCAACGTATAAGTAATGTCCTAGGAAGACAATTACTATGCAATCCAAGATTGATACCATGTCATGCATTATGCATAGTGCATATGATCCTAGTGCACAAACAATATTTATCAAATCAGTATTTTGTGATGTGGAAAAACGGCTTTTTCATGATTTTCACTGAACATATGCTTCGATGTATGGACACTAGCACCGATTCTTCGTACTACTAGCCCCTTAACCTAAATTATCGCAATTCTAAATGAAATTCACAATCAAATATTTCAAAGATTCACACCCTCTCAGCCCTCTCAATCTCTTAACTTCACCCTTTCCCTCTAATGTTTAGGTTATGCTGCGTTGCATAGGTGTAGGGTATTACTTTGTATGTATTTTTCGCATAAAATGGAAAAACCATAAACTATAACACATAAACAAAGCCAAACTGAAGCCAAACTTCATGCCTCAGCTTTGTTATACAACCACAACCATGAATCATAATTTTCTAGATTTTTATAATGCAAAATCCTTTATTTTTATTTTTAGTTTTTTTTTCTATTTATTTGTTCATAAAAATAGATTATTTTCTAATTTATGACTAGTGATTGATTATGATAACTAAAAGATATTTTGTCTCATAATTTTATCCCATGCACATCTCTTTTACCCACCCGAAACCAATAAAACCGTCATTTTTACACTAAAAATGCGCTTTTTGGGCTCTAATTTTTGGATCTACATTTCTTTTATGCACAGCCCTCAATCATAATGCAAACAAGCTCCAAACAATATTTTGTTTCATATGAATTCCATTTCAACTATCAAACATAAAAAAGAATCAAATTTTCTTTGTAAAAATGAGGCATACCGCTTATTTGTGTGTTGCGGGTTTTGTGATTAATTTTTTCGGGTTGCCAATGGACCGACCAGCAGCAAATCTTCAATGTTGAATATCTCGCCTCAGCCTCCTCTTGATCTTGGAGCAATCCGGTTCATGCTGGGCAAGCATCGTTCAACCGGTCTTCATTCTTCTTCATGTCATGAACTGCCCCTTAAGGGGAGAGAGAGGGAGGAGAGAGAAAGACTGGAATTGTATCTCCTCATCGGAGTAGCCATTTCTCACACAAATATTGGCGATCGAGAGTATGCAGAAGCACAAGGTTAGGGATATAATCAGAAGGGGGGTTGTTCTCGGCCACCATAGCCCCCCTCTCCCTCAAGATCACGTCGCCTGCAATAATGACACACATTTTTTCCATGCACCGGAACCCCCCCCCCCCCCATGAAATTAAAATTTTTAGGGGCCCCCCAAAAGGGAGCCCCCAAGGGTCACACCCTTTGGCCCCTAAAGTTCATTTATATTTGGGATTTTTAGGTCTTGGCCTCCCGAGCACTACCATTTGACTGTCCAGCATTCGATTTGAGGTCTAGAAATTGTTGATAGTCCGTTGGAGTCCCCAAGTGCAAGGCATTTCCTGGAGTCACAAATAACATGCCGAGAAATTATGAAAATTCCCCAACTGTTTCTCGGTGAGTCTTTAAAGCACTTTTGGGCCTCGTCGCTTAAAATCATACTGATTGTAGTTGTCGCCTTTGAGGAAGTTTATTTTTCCCTTGAAATTCAGATTTTTTGGCTATTTTTAAGCACTTCTCGAAGTCAAAAAGCAACTGTCACAAAGGAGGCATGGTCTTGAAAACCTCACTTGTATGCTCATGTGTGTGTCTTTGGTCATAAGGCTTTCTGCCATGTATCCAAGGACAAGCACACAAAACTAGATCCTAAGTTCATGGGATGCATCTTTCTTAGTTATGGGGATGTAGGTGAGATGGGCCATTGCCTACGGGATCCACATGTTCGAAAAGTCATCCCATCCATGATGTAATTTTCCATGAGAAAAAGATGCATAAGCAACTTGAGTGGATAGTCAAGATACATAAGATTATATTTCAAGAGGAGCCTTCTGCTTATGTATAGCTAGCTAGATAACCTACAATAGTAGCTAATACTCCAGTGGCCCATGACCATGATGTTAGATAGAATGTGTAGGCTCCTTAGCCTATCTTGAGTTGCTCTGCTTCTAGAGCCAAACGTCCTCTTGAGTGGTTTGAACCTTATGTTGATTATGTAATGGTGACAAATTTAGGTGAGCCTCTCACTTATGATGAGGTCATGTGTCATGGTGATAGTCATTGCTGGGAGAGGGCCATGTAGTCAAAGTTCGACTCTTTATAAAAAATCATACATGGGAGTTAGTTCCTTTGCTTGGTGAAAAGCATGCATTGCCATAAAAGTGGGTGTACAAGAACCCTTGGATGCCCCAAGCCTATTGAGAGACAAAGAGAAGGATTGGAACAACAAAGAGGAGCAGTGTGCTCTCACCTCATTTCCTTTGTTATTCCATAACACATAATGAAGTGAATACAACACACTAAAGGTCTTGCAGACCATTCACACACACCTCAGTGCTAAAAAATGCAACTGTAGGTTACTTCTTGCTGCTCCATCTAATCATTCCACTTCCAAATCCAAAGGCATAACCACTTGTAGATCTATGATCAAGATCTACGGTCATATGAGCATCCTACCCAATTTGCATCTGTGTATCCAACTAGTGTAGAGGGCTTAGCTTTCACATAAAATAACCCATAATCTAAGGTGGAATTTACATATCTCATAATCCACCTAATAGCATCCAAATGTGGCTTGCTGGACTTTTTCATGAGTTGGCTTATGAGCCCAACAACATGACTCAAGTCACGCATGGTGATGGTCAAGTAGATCAGACATCCAACCATCTGCCTGTACATAGTCACATCATCAATTTCAACTCCGGTGCTATCCAACTTGACATTCTAATCTAGAGGTGTATCCAGTGGTGGTTTACATTCACCCATGCCATATTTCTTTAGCATTTCCCTGGCATAGTGTTTCTGCATCAACTATAAACCATTTTTAGCCTTGATCACCTCAATACCCAAGAAATACTTCAGTTCACCCTTTGATATCAAATTTAGATTTTAGCATCCGCATAACATGTTGTATCCCAAGTCATCATTACATGTGATTATCAAATCATCAACATAGATAACCAACACTACTTGTCTATCTTTTTTGTAAATAGACTATGATCAGCCCTGCCAATAGTGAATCCCAAACTCTGCAAGTAATTACTGATCCTTGCATTCCAGGCTCTCAAAGCCTGCTTCAGCCCATACAATGCTTTTTTCAACTTGCATACATAATTTTCAAAATCAAGGTGTACATACCCTTTAGGGTCATCCATATAAACTGCTGAATCACCATTAAGAAACACATTCTTAACATCCATCTGCTACAATTTCTAGTCTTTAGCAGCAACCAATGTGATCACTGTTCATATGGTTGACATCTTGGCAATAGGACTGAATGTTTTCTCATAGTCTAACCCATTTTGTTGAGCATATCCTTTATCGACTAGCCTAGCTTTGTAACTCTCTACAATGCCATTTGACTTTCATTTAGGCTTGTAGACCCATTTGCAGCCAATGGTCTTCATTCCTTCTGGTAGTGGTATAAGGTTCCATGTTCTATTTTCAGCCAAGGTAGATATTTTATCATCCATACCTGTGCACTAATTTTTATCCATCACTGCTTTATCATATGTAGTAGGTTCTTTGACCTTTTTCACTTTATCATGTAAGCATAATGCCTCGCAAAGTAACCACTATAAGTTAGCCTATCCAGAAGGTACCTGATTTTTTGCGAGCATCTAAGCTGTGGTGTACTGCTCGATTCCCCTCTCTCATGAGGTGGAATATACTTGTTCTGCCTAATGCCAATCATGTACACAGTCGAAATACCAAGCTCATTGTTTAGACTGCCACCTGAGTGTAACATCCCGAAGGCACGCATGAATTGCCTCAATAGAAGATAGTGGAATTGGATAAATGACGAATTTTTTTTAATTTTATTATTTTTATATTCCCCTTATCCCCCCAGCTGACTAACGAGGGGGAGGGGGAGGGGAAATAGAAGGTACGTAAAAGCTCCTCGGTGGAGCTCGCTGGCGATAAGTCGCCATGGCACGGCCATGCAGGGGAGGGAGGACCCCCCTCCCCTTACCTATATAAACTAGGGGGGTCGCAAGCAGAGAGGAGGACGAAAGGCTCTGTGCAGAGAGGGAGAGAGTGAAGCTTTGTGAGGAAAGGTAGTCTCCATGATGCCATAAAGCTTGTGAAGAGGCCGTTGCTATATTGCTGTGAGAGGAAGGAGGAGTCGTTGATTTGAGCGCTGCCAGGCAGAGTGCTACCTCTCTCTCTCCCTTCGATCGTGAATACGACATCTGCCGCCGCGTTCCCCCATTTGACTATAGTCCGCTAGTTGGCCACGAAACCCCATCGGGTTATACCTTCCTTGCCCCTCCACGTGCAGAAGCTTCTAAGGGGGCTCTATAAGCCCGCTTCCCCTTTTAAGCCCGCTCCCCCCCCCCCCCCCCAATAAAAGGGTTTTAACCTAAAGGCATTTTTCTCCCTGTGTCTTTAAAATCCCTCTAAGGGCTCCCTTAGCCCCTTTTTCCTCCCCCTCCCCCCCCCCCCCCCTCGCATTTCCCCCTTGGACCCCTTAGGCCCTTTCCCACCCCCTCAAAAGCTTTTACCTTATAGCCCTTTCTATTTTCCCATATCTTAAATCCCCCCTAAGGGCCCCCATTAGGCCCCTTTTCCCCGTGTAAAAATTCCCTTTTTTAGACCTTTCATACCACAGATTCCCTCATAAGGACTCTACAAGCCCCTTTTCCCCTCGACATTTGACTTGAAGGGTTTTTCATGAGTTCTTTTAACCTATTTTTTTTCCCCCATACGCAATCCCCTATATCCAAAGGGGTCTTCTACACCTTTTAAGCCCCTTCCTTGTGAGTCTTTAAAAAGGCCATTAAGCCCTTTCCCGTGGCTTTAATGAGCCTTACTCGCGGAGGGTTTTCAAAATACCCCCTTTCGGGATTTTAAACCCTTTTCGTGGTTTCTCCCTCCTCCACACACCCATCCCTTCAAAGAGTTTCTACGAAGGGAAGCAAAAGAAACTCGTAAAGGACGGTGGAATTTAAGAATGAAGTTTGCAAAGCCGCATCTACGATGGAAAAGCTGCATTCGCGATGCCTCCTAAGAAAGCCCAAGGTGCGGCCCGCAGGAGGATCGTCTCCTAGCATCCATGTGGACATCTCACCCTAAGTCCAGGTTTTCCTTCCTAATTTTTATTTTGTATTGTTATAATTCAATCATGCAAGGATAATTTTTGGAAATAGGATGCATTTTTCGTCTTAAATGCTTTAGAAAAATTAGCTCATTAATATTTTCAATAAAATAAGAAAAATAAAGGGAGCATAAATGCATTTCTAGCAAATAGTTTTATGCATTGCAATGAATTAAAATTAGATTAATGTCCATTGTTACAAAACAAAATTAAAGTAGTGTACTTCGTTTAAGCATGGAAGTATAAACTGCATGTCACATTATTAGGCTATATCTTCTTCGCAATGAGTCATCATGGGAAGTGCTAAGAATCCATAGGAAAGTGCAAGGCATGAAATGATTCTTACAATGCACAACTCTAGGCAATTGTTGTCAACTGCATAAATTATTAGTAAAAGGTTGCTTGTTTAGCATGAATTTTGTTCACAAGCTATATGATGGGACCTAAAACGGGCCACCACTGGCTCATGCACTAGTCGGACCTCTATCATGCGCTCAACAATCCCACGGCCTCGCGGCCAGGAGTGTGGATGACACATACATCATCTTCCTAAACATCTTGCATTTGTATCACGTCTCGTAGTCCAACTCTAACCCAATTAACACTCCTCAGAGGGAGTCCCAGCACATTGCCAAATAGCACAAAGTACAAATATAGGAGGTCCTCCCACAGCGGACTGCCGCTACCTCACTGCGACTCTCCTACACCTTGGGGATTGGCCCCTCGATGCGTCACTAAACATATATAACACATTATCGCATATATCTCCACTCAAGGTACCAATTGATCGTATCCAGGAATGTACCATTTTCCTCACTTTCTTTCCCCTAGGACCCAACGCCTAGCCTATAGCTCGGACAACCTTACTTACTCAATGTTGGTCATGTTTCTCTAGAAATCAATTGCCATGCATGCAGGAGGTATTGTCTGATACCCCTTAAATTTCTTTATGATTTATGCAAATTGTGAATGTCCATGTGCTCAAACAATTAAGAAAATTAGCATTGTGCTTAGTGCAAAAGCATTCTTTCAATGAATTTGACTATCGCTCGTATGCAACGTTGCATGAACCTAGCACTGAGAAACCCTCGTGCTACTAGGTTCTTAATCTTTAATTATCGACCAACCTAAATGGTATGCATAGAAAATAAGCAATCTTTTCATCACTTCATTCAGCATTTAAACACTTTTTATACACTCTACCCCCTCACCCCTTTAGGTTGTGCATGGTGCATAGGTTTAGGATTCATTTTCCACATTTTTATTGTATAAAAAGCAATAAAAACTCACTAGACCATAAAGATAGGGCTCAACTGAGGCTAAAACTCATACTTCAGACCCCCCATACATCCACAAACATGAATCTTATTTTTCCTTAATTTTCGGCACTCAAAATCCATTTTTTCCCTATTTTTCCCCATTTTCCCTCTTTTTCTTGTATTTTTTCCAATATTAAATGACTGAAAATTCAAAATGAGTTATGGGCTGTGGCCCTTAGGTTCATTTGCAACAAAAACATAAATTTAGTTGGTGTGTCTTACTATATTTTCCATTTATATATCAAAAACACTCAATTTCCCATATTTCGCGTGTTTTACAGGTTTTACACTATTAATTTCATCCACAACACTTATGATTTTCTGATTTTCTGAGCATAAACAGTTGGAAGACATTGCAAACAACATTATAATGCATAATCATCCCATGGGAGCAAGTATTCATGAAGCAAATTGCATAAAATATTGATTTCCTTTGTAAAAATGAGATTACCATTCTTTGCGGGTTGCGGGTTTTTATTTGCCATATCTCGGGACTGATTTCCAGCAGCCATTAATGTCCATGATAGTCCACAATCAGCAATCTTCATTCCTCTTGCACCGCAGAGCAATCCGGTCTTCATTGGACAAGCATCCGTCATCCATTCTTCTTCTTCTTATTCACCACATGAATTTTCCTTTAGGGGGGAGAGAGAGAGAGGAGAGAGAAATACTGAAATCGGAATTCTTCATAGAGACCGCCATTGGAGGAGCGAAGCATGGCGAAATGATTGGCATCCAAGGGGATTGAAGCCCCATGATCAATTGGGGGGGTAGGGGAAGTTGCTCACAGGCAGGAGATGGCATGATCAACAAGAGGGCGCATTTTTCGGCGCCTACAGGCCACGCCTTCTCTCCACGTTTTTTCTCTTCTCCTTCATGTGAAATTTCATACTACATTAAAAGTTACATGTCCCCCCCCCAAAGGTCATGCCCACTTGGCCTCCCAAGTATCCACCTCTTCAAATCTTGCCCATTTCTTGGCTCCTTCCCCGTCCGGACTCTGAATTGAGCTCTGAAAAATCCTGGGCGTCCGGCTGGATATCCCGCATTGGCCAATAACTCTTGTCAACCCGCACGACAGTCTGAAAAATTATGAAAAATCAACAAGTGTCGCTCGGGCGCCTTTAAAGCACTTTGGCGCTTAAAATTGTCCTAGATCGAGCCGCCGCCTTCGACGTTGAATATTTTTCCCTTGATATTCATAATTTTTAGCTATTTTTAAGCACTTCTCGGCACCAAAATTCCACTCTCATTGGCAACCATGGGATAGGGCGACTCAACCCGTCGAATCCCACAATAGATCTGCACAAAACAACCAAAGGAAGCATCAAGCTGATACAAAATAAATACATAGTAAACACAACACAATGCTCACCCTACCCCTGACAGAACCAAGGCATGACATCCACAAGGAGTAGGCCTAGCATAATCTGATAAAATTCCGAAGCTAGTCACTGACCCATTGCTCCAACACGGGCAAACTAAAAAGAACTATCAAAGAGGTTGCCCTAAGTGGTGGTCTGAACTACCTAGCTAACTAAGGACAACACAACTAGGAGCTCCTACTAGGTGAGGACTCCTATAGCCTAATCAAGAAATATTTTCTTCTAACACGTTCCTTCTGTTAGGGTTTTATTTTATTGATATACTCGGGCATGTAAAAAGGAGGGAGCTGAGCGTAGTGACCCAAGGAGAATAGGACATCGGCCTCAGGTCCTGTCTCGGTACCCAAGAACCTACCAGGCCCTCGCAAGGTGACACTTAATCCTTTTCTGATGCTCACTTTTATTTTCGCTCCAACCTTCCTTGTTTCTTCTTTCTTCAACAAGAAGCCACCCCTAGGAAGACAAGGTATCGGCCCCGGGTCTGACTCGTCCCCAGGAACCTACCAAGCCTTCGCAAGGCAATGATCAACTGCGTATACATTTTCCTTTCTTTTCTTTTCTTTGCTAGGGGTTAGAACCCCTTTTTACACACCTTCGTATATTTTTATTGTCTTTTCAGATGTTCAGGGTTTCTTATTATTAGCATTCTTTTCCTTCTGGTAGGCTTCTCTAACTGCCTCACAACTAACAAGAACTCCTAGAACGGTTGCCTAGCAGGCTAGCAGAACAGGGTCACTAGGACTCCCAATGTCTTGACAGGAGGCAACGACTACTCAGACCTTCCTCAAACATACTAAACCTAAACCTTGGGACTTCATGCCTTGGATGCCGGTCCCCAACAAGAAACAAAAAACCCCTTTAACAAGTACACAAACACATATAACATAACAACCACAATACGCATAAAGGAAAGATATCACTTGGACAGGGCCACAAGAAGCTTCCACGCAACAAAAGGCTCCTTCCAAGCACTTCTTCAAACCTGGCTAGGACAGAACTCAAACAAGAAACCATTAACCGCACCTGCACTAAACAGACAACTGGCCCTCTTGGCCTAACGAAATAAAACAGTAAAACCTCGCAAAACGGGCCCTCTTGGCCTAACGAAATAAAACAAAGTAGCATCTACACATCCTTCCCTGGAATAGCATAGATATACAATAATAGGCTCCCTCCCAAGGAGGAAAACACAGGCTCGTAGCCCTAAACTAAATGCATAAGGTTATGACCCATCCCTCCTGCATATACAACAAGAGGCGTACGCATAACATGTTGTCTAATTAACCTATGGGTCCCGGATAATAATGGTAGATTGGTCTCGGCAACTCTCTGCATCACCCATATCAACCATCGTCTGCCATATATTGCATTTTCTGATAACATTCCCCACAAGCAGCGGGGTCCTGTTTCATCATTGATCACGATATCCAAACTAGGACCACAATTAAGGAAGAGGTCTTCCTCATAAGCAAGATTTGCCAATGAATCTGCAAACTGATTCCAGTAACATGGAATCAGCTGAAAAGACACTCTCTCAAACTCCTCAAGTAGGGTCATAGCAGTCCGATGATACATACAAAGAATGGGATTCCGCACTGTGTATGTCCCATCTAGTTGATTCAGGATCAACTAGGAATCCCCTTTTACTAACAACCGGCGAATACCACTTTGTTTGGCAATATGCAGTCCCATAATCAAGGCTTTATACTCTGCCATATTGTTAGTGAATCCTACCCCGAGATAAGTAGCCAACTTCATCGCAACTCTATGTCGGGGGTCTCGGATTACTACTCCAACACTCCCTTTTTTATTGGGGCCCCTGGATGCTCCGTCAAAATATAGTGTGTACGTCCATAATGGGTTTACACAGCCGGGCATTAGGAACTCCTCTATTCGTAGTTATGATAATCAAAGTTTAGCATATTGAGAGGATGAACTGACAGCTCCATCCCACCTTCTTCATTGAACTCAACAAGGATACTTGTCAACAGTCGTAAGCACTGATGGCAGAAAACTTTAATCACCCACACAAAGGTTCCGTCTGCTTGCTCAATCACTTTATATCCTTTGCTCCACCAGATGAGTTTCCTCTGAGGTATCTTTGCTCCAGATATGGGTACTCCAAATAAGGGATTAACCGACCCATCAACCAAGTTTTAAGGTCGTCCGCATGTCTCAAATCATTCCTAGCATGGACCTGCAATGCATTTCCTTTGTATCAGTAGTCTTAGAAATAGTAAGGTTTAATCTTATTAAGATTAACCTTATTCTTAAACTCCACTCCCTGTAAATCAGCTAATAGGGCTGTAGACTTATTCTTCCCTAACCTAACGATTTTGTAGGGTCCATCCCATTTAGGTTCCAATTTTCCTGGGAAAAGCTCCCTACGCGCATCATAATATAAAACCAGTTGTCCCTTCTTAAAGGTGTACTTCTTCGCTTTTAGGTCATGCAACTGTTTCATGCGACGTTTAGCCACCTCCTGATGTAATAGGCTTTGCAACTTAATTTCATCTAGGTGGGCTAAGGTCGTAAATCGCTCTAATAGGGCGTCCTCATTACCCAAAGAATGGTTTATTGCGAATCTAATAGTCGGTAACTCAATTTCTAAGGGTAAAATGCACTCTTCACCATAAACTAGTTTGAACGGTGTGTGGCCAGTGGCTCGCTTGAACGTGGTATTATATGCCCATACTGCCACATACAGCTTCTTATCCCAGTCGCGTTTCTTTTCAGATACGACTTTCGATAGGATGCCCACAAGCTGCTTGTTGGTGCTTTCAACCTGCCCATTCACCTGGGGATTATAAGGAGTCATTTTGTTGTGCTTGATCTGCCAAGCCTCTATCAAGCTTTTGATCACCTTATTCAGGAAATGGGTTCCGCGGTCCGACGCTAATTCTTTCGGCGGACCAAAACGGCATATTATCTGCTCTAAAAGGAAACTAGCAGTTTCTTTAGCATCATCTTTCCTTGTTGCACATGCTTTTGACCACTTTGTGAAGTAGTCAGTTGCTACAATGATATACCTCTTTTGCGTAGTCGACGACGGAGTAATAGGACCCACAAAGTCTATTCCCCACTTCTCAAATGGAAGTATCGCCAAAATAGGGGTGAGTGGTCTTTTCCTATTCTCTCGACTATCATGTCATTGACAAATATCGCATCTCTTAACATACGCAAACGCATCTTGGAAGATGGCAAGCCACCAATAACCTGCTCTTAAAGCCTTTTGTGCTGTAAGCCGTCCAGCAAAATGGCCTCCGCAAGCAGAATCATGGCACTCTTCCAAAATGAATGGCACCTCGTCAGGCATCACACATCGGCGATAGATGTCATCAACCCCTTGCCGATATAATGTACCTGCGATCAAGACAAACTTTAACGCTTGCTACTTAATTTTCCTTCTCTCAGCTTTAGATAATTTAGATCCAACCTCTCCTGTCGATAAATAATGTGTTATTGCAGCATACCAGGAGGAATAGACGCCGTATCTATTTTAAATAATAACTCCATGTCACTACCTTCAGCCACAGATTCTTTCGGCTCCCCAAAGTCCATAAGACATTCCACGATGCCTTGCAACCTTGGTGGCTTACTCCTGATCTCATAATCAAATAACTGCAAAGTGATTAACCACTTCGGTAGACGATCAGGCGGCTACAGCTTATTCATCAATAATCGAAGCCCCTCCGCCTTCGTATAAAGCACAACTTTCTCATAGAGGATATAGTGCCTGAATTTCTTGGTCCCAAAGACCATCGCAAGACACAACTTCTCCATGTAGGTATAATTGATCTCTGAAATGCCCAATTTTCGACTAGCAAAGGCTATCAGATGATACCACTTTTCCTCCCAAATTTGAGCTAAACAGTAGCTGATACTATGCATGGTGGCTGCTGAAAATATATACAACACCTCACCTCTTTTAAGTGCTTTTAAAACGGGAGCTTTTACTAGCTCCTGCTTCACATCCTCGAAAGCTACCTTACAAGGGTCACCCCATACAAACAAACAGCTAAAGGCCAAGGTGTTTATGAATCTACGGTAATAACCAACTGAAGACAGAAAGCTATGAACTTCTTTCGGAGTGCGTGGTGGACCCATGGCAACTATGACTGACCTTCTCGGGATCTGCTGCAATTCCTACCAAACTGACCACATGGCCCAGCAATAGCCCATAAGGTACACCAAAAACACACTTCTGTGGGTTTAGAGCGATACAAAATTATCTGCAACGCTCAAAGAATTTTCTCAAAATAATCAACTGCCTTTCTCTCACGGTGGCTGCCCCTAAGTCATCAATAAACACCTTCAACTCTTCAGGGGATATGTCACCGAATGTCTTATCTGTTGTTCGTTGCCATGAACCGATGCATTGCATAAACCAAAGGCCATCACATGGTATGCAAAAGTACCAAAGACAATAATAAAAGTTGTTTTCAACTTGTCCTCTTCTGCAATTGCCATCTGGTTATATCCTGCAAAGCAATCCATAAATGAATATATCTCCCTACCCACTAATTGATCCAAAATCTGGTCAATAAATGGCAACGGGTAGTAATCCTTAACTGTTTGCTTATTCATCTCTCTAAAATCTACACATAATTGGATTTGATTATTTTTCTTCTTTCTGATCACAACTGGTGAACACCATTCCGTGTGTTGCACAGGAAAAATCAAACCCGCTTTCCTTAGCTTCTGTAACTCTTCAAACAGCCCGTCCCTTAGTTTAAAAGGCATGCGCCTTACTTTCTGTCGTACAGGGCGGCTTCCTTTCTTCAACGAAATTGTATGAATGGCGAAACTAGGAGGAATGCATCTAAGTTCATCATAACTCCAGGCGAAAATATCGCGGAACTCTTGGATCAGAGAGACGTACTCCTCGCATTCTTGAGCACTGAACATGGACCCTAATTTGATTGGTCGCGACTCATCAAGCGTACCAGGGTCTAGCTCGATAACATCTGCATCTCTTATACGATCTTGGGCCTCTATCGGCTTGTTCAAAGTGATCTGATAGATGTCTTCCGTGGTGGATCCCTCTTTGGACTCATCACTCGATGATGTCCCACTGGCGGATAAATCCTCTAATGTCTCCAATTCTGAAGAAGATAGAGGAGCTCTCTCACTCTGCGAGGACTCAGGATAGGCATCAATCACCACACATTGAGGACCTCTGCCGAGTATCAGCTGACCGATGGGTATATCCACTTGGCAGTCTGCTTGCAAGATCCAAGGTCGTCCAAGTAATACTTGGTAACTTGGACGCCCTGCAAAACGAATCACTGTGAATTCCAACAGGCATTCTACATTTGCAACAGTGACATGGACCTTAGGAATGCAGCCTTCCAGCTGTCTCAAACTATCATCCGCCATTCTGAGAATTGTGGAGGTATCTTTCTTGATCGCAAGACCCAACCTTTCCATCAGTTCAGAGCTCATAATGTTAACAGATGATCCTGTGTCGACAATGGCATAATCTACTAATATCCCATCGACATAGGCTGCAACCCTTGGGCAATGCTTCTCAGCATGCTCGAACCAGTCATCACCAACTCGCGCAATACCCAAAGGTTCTACGATATACCCAGTACACAGGATCTTTCTAAATTCCTTGCGTACTCTTTGGGAAAGCTTAATAAGCTGTAAAAGGTTCACATCCGGCTTGACTTCGCAAAGAGAGCTCGCCAAATCGAATTCATGATAGTTCGGTAGAGTTCGCTTTTCACACCAAACCATCCGCTCTTTAGGTCACTGAACCGGCTTTATTGCCTCTTTTTTAACTTTCACCTTCTTTCTCGGTAGTTCCTTATCCTTCTTAACATCGCCTTTACTCTCCACGGGCTTCAGAGGTCCCCCTTCCATGGCAGGATCCAGAACTTGCGTTCCTTTGTTGCCCTGTTTAGGGTTTCCGTCGACAGGCTTATCCTTGTCGGCCTCTCTACCCTTTTGACCTCTTGTAAGGACAGCTCGCAGATTAGAGGTTTCAGCGTCATTAACATGCACATCCTCAATCAAACTAAACCCACTACCACTAGGAAGCTCCTCCACTGTAGTCTTTGGTCGTTGGAGTATTTGTTTAGGTCCATCTTCTCGCTGGGAATCATTTCCTTGCACACGATGATTAACAGGCCCTGGTTGCCGACTACCTCGCTAGAGGGAACTAATCTTACTCCAGCAAGTGGCTGCTAAATGGTCGGATTTTCCACAAATGTCGCACTTGACATTTGGGCAATTTCGTGGATAATGTTGCCCACCACACCATTTGCAGCTAAACCTCGAAGGTGCACCCTCATCTAGGTATCTACTTCCTATCAAATTTTGTTGTTTTTTAAGAAAGTTGACATCAATGGCTATTTGTCGATACTGCTCCGTAATCATGTCGGTATAATGCTTCATCATGTCCTTAACCTCGCCAAGAACATTGGAAGCGCTCGACTCGTAGCCTTGATCATTACCCTATCGTTCCATCGGCCTAACAATTTGGTTAGGCACTGGTTGTTGAGCCACAGGCATGATATTAGAATTGACTGCCTAGCCTCCACCATTTGGAGCCATTTGACTGCCTGTAGGCATCGACATGCTAGGGGGAGCTGGTAATAAAGGCACATTTTGCATCATGTTCCCTCTCCCATTAGGATTAGCCATCGCTATCCCTTGGCTACCACTGCCATTGGCTGCTGCCATATTGTTTCCCAATGCTAGACCCATATTCGAATTGCCTCGAGAGGCATAGGCTGCTTGTAGTTGGGATTCCACTTCTTGTGCTCTTGTAATGGCAGTATCTATATCCCCCAAAGGGACACTACTCAACTGCAATATCCTCGTGTCCAACTTACGGAAAACCTCTTTTATTTTCTTCGCATAAGCACGAATATCCTCGTGTGGTTCTTGGCGGGTTATGTTGAGTACACGCAACCAATGTTGCCCACCCCGTTCAGGGGCAAACTCCCTTCGAAAAGCTCCATAAAATGATTCAATATTCAATATGGTTCCAACTTCTAAACCATGATACCATATGGCAGCTCTTCCTTTGAGATTCATATTGAAGAACATCATTAAATGTCCTTCTTCTTGGATGCGACAGTTAAACATCAGCTTTTGAAACTCCCTAATGTGGAGTTCTGCATCTTCCTCAACTAACACATTAAAGATGGGTAGCAGGTAACCTAGAGCTGGCAAATCCGTCGTTCTTGTAGGAATTGTAATGGGTTGTGCCATGACGGAAATTGGATTTGCACTAGGAATAGGGGACGGTGGGGTTACCCCTCCTGCACTTGATGTAGACTGCCTTATGGAAGAAAGGGGAGCACTAGAGCTTCCACCTTCTCCTAACTTACTGCTTGTGGCACCAAGACCACTAGATCCACTCCCTCGTAAGGGTTCAGCACCGCTACACTTAGGGGAATACCTCGTAAGAATTTTAGCATGTTGCCTAGCTCTTTCGTCTCTCTCTTGCTTTTGGATTTCGGCTAGACGATGCTTATCGATGAATAACGGGTCTATCTCAGTATCCTTTGGCATAAACTGCTAACTGGTCCCTAGACAACCAAGATTCGAGGACCGCCACTTCTAAGCGGCTCCCGGCAGACGCACCACTGATGGGCCCTAAAACGGGCTGCCACTGGCTCATGCACTAGCGGACCTCTATCATGCGCTCAACAATCCCACGGCCTCGCGGCCAGGAGCGTGGATGACACATACATCATCTTCCTAAACATCTTGCATTTGTATCACGTCTCGTAGTCCAACTCTAACCCAATTAACACTCCTCAGAGGGAGTCCCAGCACATTGCCAAATAGCACAAAGTACAAACATAGGAGGTCCTCCCACGGCTGACTGCCGCTACCTCACTGCGACTCTCCTACACCTTAGGGATTGGCCCCTCGATGCGTCGCTAAACATATATAACACATTATCGCACATATTTCCACTCAAGGTACCAATTGATCGTATCCAGGAATGTACCATTTTCCTCACTTTCTTTCCCCTAGGACTCAACGCCTAGCCTATAGCTCAGACAACCTTACTCACTCAACGTTGGTCATGTTCCTCTAGAAATCAATTGCCATGCATCCAGGAGGTATTGTCTGATACCCCTTAAATTTCTTTATGATTTATGCAAATTGTGAATGTCCATGTGCTCAAACAATTAAGAAAATCAACATTGTGCTTAGTGCAAAAGCATTCTTTCAATGAATTTCATTATGGCTCGTATGCAGCGTTGCATGAACCTAGCACCGAGAAACCCTCGTGCTACTAGGTTCTTAATCTTTAATTATTGACCAACCTAAATGGTATGCATAGAAAATCAGCAAGCTTTTCATCACTTCATTCAGCATTTAGACAATTTTTATACACTCTACCCCCTCACCCGTTTAGGTTGTGCATGGTGCATAGGTTTAGGGTTCATTTTCCACATTTTTATTGTATAAAAAGCAATAAAAACTCACTAGACCATAAAGGTAGGGCTCAACTGAGGCTAAACCTCATAATTCAGACCCCCATACATCCACAAACATGATTCTTATTTTTTCTTAATTTTCGGTACTCAAAATCCATTTTTCCCCTATTTTTTCCCATTTTCCTCTTTTTCTTGTATTTTTTCCAATATTAAATGATTGAAAATTCAAAATGAGTTGTGTGTTGTGGCCCTTAGGTTCATTTGCAGCAAAAACACAAATTTAGTTGGTGTGTCTTACTATATTTTTCATTTATATATCAAAAACACCCAATTTTCCCATATTTCGCGTGTTTTACAGGTTTTACACTATTAATTTCATCCACAACACTTATGATTTTCTGATTTTCTAAGCATAAACAGTTGGAAGACATTGCAAACAACATTATAATGCATAATCATCCCATGGGAGCAAGTATTCATGAAGCAAATTGCATAAAACATTGATTTCCTTTGTAAAAATGAGATCACCGTTCTTTGCGGGTTGCGGGTTTTTATTTGCCATATCTCGGGACTGATTTCTAGCAGCCATTAATGTCCATGACAGTCCACAATCAACAATCTTCATTCCTCTTGCACCACAGAGCAATCCGGTCTTCATTGGACAAGCATCCGTCATCCATTCTTCTTATTCTTATTCACCACATGAATTTGCCTTTAGGGGAGAGAGAGGGAGGAGAGAGAAATACTGAAATCAGAATTCTTCATAGAGACCGCCACTGGAGGAGCGAAGCACGGCGAAATGATTGGCATCCAAGGGGATTGAAGCCCCATGATCAATTGGGGGGGGGAGGGGGGTTGCTCACAGGCAGGAGATGGCATGATCAACAAGAGAGCGCATTTTTCGGTGCCTACAGGCCACGCCTTCTCTCCACGTTTTTTTCTCTTCTCCTTCATGTAAAATTTCATGCTACACTAAAAGTTTCATGTCCCCCTCCCCAAAGGTCATGCCCACTTGGCCTCCCAAGTATCCACCTCTTCAAATCTTGCCCATTTCTTGGCTCCTTCCCCGTCCGGACTCCGAATTGAGCTCTGAAAAATCTTGGGCGTCCGGCTCAACATCCTGCATTGGCCAGTAACTCTTGTCAACCCACACGACAGACTGAAAATTTATGAAAAATCAACAAGTGTCGCTCGGGAGCCTTTAAAGCACTTTGGCGCTTAAAATCGTCCTAGATCGAGCCGCCGCCTTCGACGTTGAATATTTTTCCCTTGATATTCATAATTTTTAGCTATTTTTAAGCACTTCTTGGCACCAAAAATTTGCTCTCACTATTGGATGATTAGTTGGAATTAACCTAACCTATGCTTAATCTTAAAACGATAAGTTAGGGTTGAAAATCAATTTATGCATAGTCAATGAGTCATATGTTTATGGAAATGATAGCGTAATTATCATCATGAATTAAAAAAATTGGCATACCTAAACACCTAAACCCACGGAGTACTCGTTTTAGAAAGAGTTAATTCAATTTCAAAGAATTCAATAGGATTTAATACGTGACCTAGTCGCACGTATTACTAAAACTAAAACTCCTATACCCTGAATACTCGCCCACATTCACTGAATGTAGAGACAACGGAATATACTTGAGAAGTGAACTAGGGTTGTCCCTAAGAATCTTATGCTAAAAAGATGGAACTTGGAACCCTAGGACTGACAACGTCAGCCTAATTTAATTAAGAACAGATTGTTTCGTGTCTCCATTTGATGGGTAGAATAGTCCCATGGTTCAATGTTACACTTGTGCAACAAGTGCAGAGTCGTATGATCTTGTGATTGGATCACAAGGAGATGACCAATTCTCTGAATGAGGTTGGCAGATGCTTACGCAAGTTATCTTACAAGAGGATGAATAATCATCCCAATATATCTTTCCGAGGTAAAGATAATTGCTTGGAGTAAAGGACAAACCAATAAACTGGTATAACATATGAACTTAAGGTATTGATCAAGTCGGGTTAATAGGGTACGGCCCTAACCCAGGATATAGGGGACCTTCCCAAGTCGCAAGTAATCTCGGATCGAGTGCTGGACGCATTCGAAAGGAAGGATTCATTCCTTAGCAGTTGACCAACAATAAACGACCAATGGAAATGTTTGTGCTTGTTACAGATTTAAGAGCACTGTTTTGCTTTGTTTGACCAATGAATTAAAGGATAAATGGATATTTAATGCTTCAGGTTGAAGGCCTGAAGGGTGAGGCAGCTTCAATTACCCCGGACTGCCTGCCTGACCCTAACCAAGGGGGTTGTTAACCGTGCCGGGAAGGTGGACCAAACCCACCGCGAGAGGTCTCTCCGTTGAGCACTACTTGGAGCAGGAGGACGCTTGGGTGCCAGGGGGGCTCTGGCCGCCGTAAATCCCTTGCCTTCCGGGCCCTACACAAGAGGCTAATGTGACTCGGGATTGGATCTCGAGGCCCGCATACTAGTCTACGGGCGGAAACTTGGATTAGTGATCCCTGTGGATTGCTGGATAGCCTTCGGGCAGATTGTGGATAAGCCTACGGGTTGGACTTTATGTATTTCAAAGATAAATATGATAACCTATTAAAAAGGAACTTGTTTGATGTTGCTTTTATATGTCAAGTGCTATGGTTACGTGAAAGAACCAGTGTCTAACGGGCTAATTAATGAAGCTAATTGATACATGTCCAATTAAATGTGTTAGGTATTTAAATAACTAAAACAACCCGAGGAAAGTGCGATGGATGTGGCCATAGGTCCGTCGTACGGATGGGTGGTCCTGGTTGGCCGAGAAATTTTCTCAAATTACGATGGACAGTCGTCAAAGAATACGAACAACAAAAGTGTTGACCTAGAGTTATAATTAATCCTGATTTATGTTGTTTTAGGGGAACAGAATGGGACTATGCCTTATGGCATAGAGGTTGAGCTTGGCATCCCTCTCATTTCCCATTCTCCTTGAACCAAGTGCAACGTGAATTCGCTTCGGACCTGGCGTTTCTGCGTAAAGTAGTTCGCTTGAGTTCGATGCTAGTTGCCGTTAGGAAATGACCAATAAGAAAAACCCTAATTCAGGTCGGTCCGAAGTGGGAATGGCCAGAATACTTCCACTACGTGGCAGACGTGGAAAGCCCTAAATTGTAAACCCCGTAACATTCCATGGGAGTGTCGGGAAGAGCTTTCTAGACATCCTTTCCGATGGACTGCCAAGACGTGTCCTAAAGATACAAGTGGGCACGTTACAGTTGGTATTAGAGCGAACCATTAACAAAATTGTTTTTATGAAATCTTAATAAGATAAAGTAAAGCAAATGTTGTTGTCCAAACATTTCCTTACTTCCAATGCTGTCTTGCAAAACTATGAAGCATGGAACAGGTTCTTGGTATTTTGAGTCATGTTTATGACTGCGATGCATTTCCTGCATTACCGATAAAGGGTTGAGATGATGAACATCCTAGAGCGAATCTATAATCCATCGCCTTTGTACATGGAATGAAGATGGACGGGTGCATCAAGAATCTACTATATAGCTGCCCACCGGTTTGCATATCTACAGACCAACCTAAAGAGGATCAAGTGATTGGAAGACCTAAAAGTCGTGAAGCTGTTCATTTTTGTGGAAGCTCACGTAAATTCAACTTTACATATTCGAGATTGGAGGGTTGAGCTGAACTCATATGTATATGATGAAGTAACCCGTGTAATCTCCACCGACAGGATTAAAGTGTTGGGGTCCCATGAGAAGAATGGGTTCCAAAGGAAAGGATACCCTGAACTCCCAATGACTTGCCGATTCTTGAAGATCCATGACCCGAAACCATACTATTATACAGTTCCTGTAGATAAATATAATACAATGTTATTCTCCCCAAACTAAATGTAACAGTTGGCTTATCATCGCAAGAAATGTTGTATTCCGAAAGGGCTATGCCCATGTAAATACAAATAGGACTTCTTTTTATCAATGTCTGATTGTGCATAAGAATTGATAAAAAGTTAAGTAGTTAGATTGCTTGGATGATAGCAGAATTGAAGATGTAATATAAATCAATAATGATTATTGTATAATAACGTTAAGAAACATTTATCCAGGCACAACCCCAGGTACAGGTTTCTAGTTCGCCTCCTACATCAAGTACTGCTATAATCCAGGGGAAGAAGTTTATTCTCAAGTAGATTAAGCCACCCGAATTTGACGAGAGAGGCAGGTTCATCCAAGCAGATGCTGAAATTTGGATTGAATCCATGGAAGATTACTTTGAAGCAACCGGTACTGCACCCGCCAATCAGGCTATGCTCGCCAAGCTGAAGCTCACCGGCAAAGCCAGGCTTTGGTGGAAGCAATGGTGCAGGGATCAAGGGATCGCGGAAGGATCCGTTACCTGGGAGAAGCTAAAGAAAGCCGTGCAGGGAAGATACTTACCACCTGCATATCACACACAAAAAATGAATGAGTTCTACGAGCTAAAACAGCTGGGACTCACTCTTGACGCATACTACTCTAAATTCATCTCACTTTTAAAGTATGTGCCGCAGATGGACATGACACATTAGGTGTCCAAATTTTGTGCTGATTTAAATCCACCAGTAAATACCTGTCTCTAATCCATGCATCCATTAGATCTTCAAGATGCACTCTTTCGAGCTGCCCCTATAATTCAGGATATGCAGTCTAGACCAAGGGGTAACAAAATTTGGTCTTATAATGACCTGAAAAGAGGAGCATTTAGACCTCAGATGAAGAGAGTTCAAGGTCAGAATCAGGGACAAAGAAAGAAAGAAAGGACTAATAATGTCAACAACTTTGTTCCTACTCAAAGCAATGGCCAAAACCTCTGTTGTTTCCACTGCAACGAGCCCGGTCACTTCAAGAGGCAATGTCGCAAACTTGGAGGAGGACATCACCAAGCACCTTTCCAAGAAACAGGCCATGGTCAAGGAGCCGCTACTCGAGGCAGAGGAAGAACCGCCTGCATTGCCAATAGGAAAATGTGCAAAGAAGAAGAAGATCCGACCATGGAAGCAAAGTTTGAAAGGGCGACAGTCCATGCCGCTCTACACAAGAAAGGCCCGAATCACCAGTTCTCGGTGATTCAGACACCGTCAGACTATCAAGGTAAAAGTTTCAAGACCTTGATTGATTGTGGCAGTACACATTCCTTTATCTCACCCACATGTGCAAAAAGACTAGGAATAGCCACAGTAGAAGCACCTACCTTGCTTGTGGAATTGGCAAATGGTCGTGAAGTTATTTGTACCAGGCAAACTGCTAAGGTAGAATTCTTTCTGGGAGGAAAAATGACTTCGGTCAAATTCAGAGTCATGAATTTAGGTATCCATGAGTGTCTACTTGGAATGGATTGGCTTAAGCCTAATGACGCCCACATTCATTGTGGAAAGGGCCAAGTTTCCTTTCACAACTCTGAAAGGGAATTAGTCACAACTCAAGGTGAGGCTGGAGTGCCAAAAATCCAATTGGCCAAAGCATCCCAGATCATAAAAGGATTCAGAAAAGGATTACCTGTCTACTTGATTAAGCTCAACAAGTTAGATCAGAAGCAAGAGTCTAGTGAAGGACCTTCTTGGCTAAAGGAATACACGAATATATTCCCTGAAGAGTTGACAGAACTCCCACCTCAAAGAGAAGTGGATCATGAGATTAAGCTAGTACCAGGAGCTGCACCAATTGCAAAGAGACCTTATAGAATGTCCATACCAGAAGCAATTGAGCTGAAGGAACAACTCAAGCAACTGCTAGATCAGGGCTACATCCGTCCTAGCAGTTCACCATGGGGAGCTCCAGTACTGTTCTAGAAAAAGAAAGATGGAACGCTTCGACTATGTATTGATTACAGAGGGCTGAATCAATCAACTGTCAAAAACAAGTACCCTATTCCTAGAATAGATGAGCTTCTTGATCGTCTTCAGGGTGCAAAGATCTTCTCCAAGATTGATCTCAGGTCAAGTTACTATCAAATAAGGATCAAGGAAGAAGATGTCCCAAAGACAGCCTTCAACACAAGATATGGGCACTTTGAGTTCTTAGTTATGTCCTTCGGGCTTACGAATGCACCTGCCACCTTCAACAGGTTAATGCAAGATATTTTTAGGCCATATCTTGATGACTTTGTGCTCGTCTTCTTTGACGACACTTTAGTCTATTCTAAACAGGAAGAAGATCATGAAACCCAACTTCGGATTGTCCTTGAAACAATGAGGTCACATAAGTTGTATGCTAAGATAAAGAAGTTGTTGAGAATCAGCAATCACACTCACTCAAACAGCCTCTTTGTATGGAGCTTCAGGGTCAAGGATATGCAAGCTAACCTATCCCATATGCACAATGGTGTCTACTGCAGTTTCCTACTTTCCTATAAAGCAATGTACTTGCTTCCTTTTCTTAATGTAATGATAGTACTCTTTTCTTTTCAGTGAAGTGTCAATGTCATTGTCCACATACACAAGATTTTGTTTATGAGTCCAAGTCTCAATCTTGGAACCTAATTCACTTGTGTAACA
The DNA here is from genome assembly GCF_053477565.2 of Lygodium microphyllum. NCBI lineage: Eukaryota > Viridiplantae > Streptophyta > Polypodiopsida > Schizaeales > Lygodiaceae > Lygodium > Lygodium microphyllum. The sequence goes on along the minus strand of NC_141145.1, from coordinate 61,400,202 downwards.
AACAATGTCTTTATCTTCTTCATCATGAGTCCACACTTCTCCTTTCATCCACCATAACTCACTGCCATGCTCTAGATCCCGCATTTCTCACATGGTATCAGAGCCCAGTCGGGCATGGTTCAGCTTCGCTCTCCTCTGCTCTCTCTCAGCTCATGTTAATCTCTGGTCAGCTTAGTTCCATCTCATGACTTCATCTCCCAACTCTATCCTCACTGAAGCTTCCATGGCAGCCATAGCCAGTAGCACCCTGTCAGATTGAGCTGCTTATATCTCACTCCACAGGTCAAATCTCTTGGAGCTTCCTTCTGGAAAAGTATTCCCCAACTCACAAAGCTTCCCTGTATCACATCAATCCAGGACATTTGACCATCTGGAGCTCAGCATTGTGAAAATTCCCAGTCCACTACCATAGTCTTCAACTGTGATCTGTAGGACATACCCTCCATGGAGCCTTCATATCTCTCTCTGTAGAGCATATCTTCTGGAACTTTCTTCTAGACATATCTTCCTTCACTCAGGGCGCTCCCTCCTGGCACAACAAACAACCACATTGGTAAGCTATAGCCCTGGCATTGCACAAATTCAACGTCGCTGTCCCAAACTGCACCGTGGCTGTTCGCGCCCTCTGCGTGCTTCATACAGCCAGCGATCTTGACGTTTTTCATAGGGCTTTGATAGCCCATGAAGTAAGCTTCCTAGGCATGTAAAATTTTTTGAAAATGATCAAGTATAGCTCCTGCAATGTTGAAAAAACCAGGCCCCTGTCTCAAAAACCATAATTTCAAAATAGCCAAAATTTCTCAAGCTTTTTTTTCCTCAGTTTTTCTCTCTCTTGACACTCAACCCAAGCCTCTGTCACTCTAATCCATTGACCCAGCATCAAATCAAGGAGGGGAAGGACCTGAGAAGATTGAAGAACGACTGAACGATCCCGAACAAGAAGAATCAAGCTCAACATCAACACTGATATAGTGTGTTTTCACACTGTCACTAACTGTGTCCCTTGACACACTGCATTCTGCTCTTCTACTGATAAAATCTCAAAATTCTGGTGTTGATTTGCTGCTGATCTTGCAACCTCAACATGGGAAAAGACTCTCCAAATGCTCGATTCAAAGGAGTCGGGTTTCACACCTGGCAAACCCGCATCAAGCTCATCTTGATGAAAAAGGGTCTCTGGGCCATCACAAATGGCAAAGAGAAGAAACCTCGGGACGCGGACCTTGCAACTACTTGGCAAAAGAATGATGACAGAGCCCAGGCCATTATCAAACTCGAGCTAGACGACAGTTATATCCACCATGTGGATAACTGTGAGACCTCACAGGATACATGGAAAAGACTTGACACCCTGTTCGGTGCACAATCTAAATCATCAAAGTAAGGTCTCTTGATTGAGTTCTTCAGGCTTGAAATAAAGTCCAGCACATCACTTGCCACACATCTCAATTACATGGAAGGACTCCTAACCCAACTTGTAGGAATCAACATTAAAATGGATGAAGATGTTTGCATCGATGTTCTACTTAAGAGTTTGCCTCCTGAATATAATAATGTATCAACAACTTTAATCAACATGCTAAATCCTGAACTTGTTGATATCCAGGCATCTCTGTTAGAAGAAGAAAAGAAACTTAAAAGCAAAGAAGAGCCCAGCACTTCAAAGGATGAACAAATGCTATATGTAAACAACAGATACAAAGGTAAAAAGCAACCGCTCTTCTGTGACTTCTGCAAAAGGACCGGACATACTGAAGAGTTCTGTCATGCTAGGAAGAGGTCCCAAAAGGCCTATCTTGTAGCTGTAAAAGAAGAAGAAAACCATGGATCAAAAGATGAAGAAGAAGATGAAGATGAAGACCACCAGGATCGGAAGGACAAGACTCATCAGTCCTTCTACTCACATAATTCTGATAGACTATTTTAAAAGCCTTGTACTTCCTTGCCCTAATGCTTCCTGCCATAAGCTTTGTAAAACTCCTTATGTAACTTGGCATTACAATCTGTGTACACTTTGTGAGGCCCCTGTTACAGCCTCTGGATGTCCACCATGTTTATGGTACCCACACTTAGCCTTTTCTGTGATAGCCTCTGGTGTTTTGCCATGTTTGTGGTATGCCCACACTTTGCAGGTGGTTCTCCTTATAGCCTCTACACACTTTGTGCCTTTCTAGTTGTGATTGAGGAGGGGTGTTGAGAATCAGCAATCACACTCACTCAAACAGCCTCTTTGTATGGAGCTTCAGGGTCAAGGATATGCAGGCTAACCTATCCCATATGCACAATGGTGCCTACTGCAGTTTCCTACTTTCCTATAAAGCAATGTACTTGCTTCCTTTTCTTAATGTAATGATAGTACTCTTTTCTTTTCAATGAAGTGTCAATGTCATTGTCCACATACACAAGATTGTGTTTATGAGTCCAAGTCTCAATCTTGGAACCTAATTCACTTGTGTAACAAACAGTGTCTTTATCTTCTTCATCATGAGTCCACACTTCTCCTTTCATCCACCATAACTCACTGCCATGCTCTAGATCCCGCATTTCTCACATGGTATCAGAGCCCAGTCAGGCATGGTTCAGCTCAGCTTAGCTCTCCTCTGCTCTCTCTCAGCTCATATTAATCTCTGGTCAGCTTAGTTCCATCTCATGACTTCATCTCCCAACTCTATCCTCACTGAAGCTTCCATGGCAGCCATAGCCAGTAGCACCCTGTCAGATTGAGCTGCTTATATCTCACTCCACAGATCAAATCTCTTGGAGCTTCCTTCTGGAAAAGTATTCCTCAACTCACAAAGCTTCCTTATATCACATCAATCCAGGACATTTGACCATTTGGAGCTCAGCATTGTGAAAATTCCCAGTCCACTGCCATAGTCTTCAACTGTGATCTGCAGGACATACCCTCCATGGAGCCTTCATATCTCTCTCTGTAGAGCATATCTTCAAGAACTTTCTTCTAGACATATCTTCCTTCACTCAGGGCGCTCCCTACTGGCACAACAAACAACCACATTGGTAAGCTATAGCCCTGGCATTGCACAAATTCGACGTCGCTGCCCCAAACTGCACCGTGGTTGTTTGCGCCCTCTGCGTGCTTCATATAGCCCGAGCGATCTTGACGTTTTTCATAGGGTTTTGATAGCCCATGAAGTAAGCTTCCTAGGCATGTAAATTTTTTTGAAAATGATCAAGTATAGCTCCTGCAATGTTGAAAAAACCAGGCCCCTGTCTCAGAAACCCTAATTTCACCATAGCCAAAATTTCTTAAGCTTTTTTTTCCTCAGTTTTTCTCTCTCCTGACACTCAACCCAAAGCCTCTGTCACTCTAATCCATTGATCTAGCATCAAATCAAGGAGGGGAAGGACTTGAGAAGATTGAAGAATGACTGAATGATCCCAAATAAGAAGAATCAAGCTCAACATCAACACTGATATAGTGTGTTTTCACACTGTCACTAACTGTGTCCCTTGACACACTGCATTTTGCTCTTCTACTGATAAAATCTCAGAATTCTGGTGTTGATTTGCTGCTGATCTTGCAACCTCAACATGGAAAAAGACTCTCCAAATGCTCGATTCAAAGGAGTCGGGTTTCACACCTGGCAAACCCGCATCAAGCTCATCTTGATGAAAAAGGGTCTCTGGGCCATCACAAATGGCAAAGAGAAGAAACCTCGGGACGCGGACCTTGCAACTACTCGGCAAAAGAATGATGACAGAGCCCAGGCCATTATCAAACTCGAGCTAGACGACAGTTATATCCACCATGTGGATAACTGTGAGACCTCACAGGATACATGGAAAAGACTTGACACCCTGTTCGGTGCACAATCTAAATCATCAAAGTATCGTCTCTTGATTGAGTTCTTCAGGCTTGAAATAAAGTCCAGCACATCACTTGCCACACATCTCAATTACATGGAAGGACTCCTAACCCAACTTGCAGGAATCAACATTAAAATGGATGAAGATGTTTGCATCGATGTTCTACTTAAGAGTTTGCCTCCTAAATATAATAATGTATCAACAACTTTAATCAACATTCCAAATCCTGAACTTGTTGATATCCAGGCATCTCTGTTAGAAGAAGAAAAGAAACTTAAAAGCAAAGAAGAGCCCAGCACTTCAAAGGATGAACAAATGCTATATGTAAACAACAGATACAAAGGTAAAAAGGAATTGCTCTTCTGTGACTTCTGCAAAAGGACCGGACATACTGAAAAGTTCTGTCATGCTAGGAAGAGGTCCCAAAAGGCCTATCTTGTAGCTGTAAAAGAAGAAGAAGACCATGAACCAAAAGATGAAGAAGAAGATGAAGATGAAGACCACCAGGATCGGAAGGACAAGACTCATCAGTCCTTCTACTCTCATAATTCTGATAGACTATTTTAAAAGCCTTGTACTTCCTTGCCCTAATGCTTCCTGCCATAAGCTTTGTAAAACTCCTTATGTAACTTGGCATTACAGTCCCTGTACACTTTGTGAGGCCCCTGTTACAGCCTCTGGATGTCCACCATGTTTATGGTACCCACACTTAGCCTTTTCTGCGATACCCTCTGGTGTTTTGCCATGTTTGTGGTATGCCCACACTTTGCAGGTGGTTCTCATTACAGCCTCTACGCACTTTGTGCCTTTCTAGTTGTGATTGAGGAGGGGTGTGTAGAATCAGCAATCACACTCACTCAAACAGCCTCTTTATATGAAGCTTCAGGGTCAAGGATATGCAAGCTAACATATCCCATATGCACAATGGTGCCTACTGCAGTTTCCTACTTTCCTATAAAGCAATGTACTTGCTTCCTTTTCTTAATGTAATGATAGTACTCTTTTCTTTTCAGTGAAGTGTCAATGTCATTGTCCACATACACAAGATTGTGTTCATGAGTCCAAGTCTCAATCTTGGAACCTAATTCACTTGTGTAACAAACAGTGTCTTTATCTTCTTCATCATGAGTCCACACTTCTCCTTTCATCCACCATAACTCACTGCCATGCTCTAGATCCCGCATTTCTCACATGGTATCAGAGCCCACTCGGGCATGGTTCAGCTCAGCTTAGCTCTCCTCTGCTCTCTCTTAGCTCATCTTAATCTCTGGTCAGCTTAGTTCCATCTCATGACTTCATCTCCCAACTCTATCCTCACTGAAGCTTCCATGGCAGCCATAGCCAGTAGAACCCTGTCATCAGATTGAGCTGCTTATATCTCACTCCACAAGTCAAATCTCTTGGAGCTTCCTTCTGGAAAAGTATTCCCCAACTCAGAGAGCTTCATTGTATCACATCAATCCACGACATTTGACCATCTGGAGCTCAGCATTGTGAAAATTCCCAGTCCACTGCCATAGTCTTCAACTGTGATCTGCAGGACATATCCTCCATGGAGCCTTCATATCTCTCTCTGCAGAGCATATCTTCAGGAACTTTCTTCTAGACATATCTTCCTTCACTCAGGGCGCTCCCTCCTGGCACACGAAACAACCACATTGGTAAGCTATAGCCCTGGCATTGCACAAATTCAACCTCGCTGCCCCAAACTGCACCGTGGCTGTTCGCGCCCTCTGCGTGCTTCATACAGCCAGCGATCTTGACGTTTTTCATAGGGCTTTGATAGCCCATGAAGTAAGCTTCCTAGGCATGTAAAATTTTTTGAAAATGATCAAGTATAGCTCCTGCAATGTTGAAAAAACCAGGCCCCTGTCTCAAAAACCCTAATTTCACCATAGCCAAAATTTCTCAAGCTTTTTTTTCCTCAGTTTTTCCCTCTCCTGACACTCAACCCAAGCCTCTGTCACTCTAATCCATTGACCCAGCATCAAATCAAGGAGGGGAAGGACCTGAGAAGATTGAAGAACGACCGAACGATCCCGAACAAGAAGAATCAAGCTCAACATCAACACTGATATAGTGTTTTTTCACACTGTCACTAACTGTGTCCCTTGACACACTGCATTCTGCTCTTCTACTGATAAAATCTCAGAATTCTGGTGTTGATTTGCTGCTGATCTTGCAACCTCAACATGGGAAAAGACTCTCCAAATGCTCGATTCAAAGGAGTCGGGTTTCACACCTGGCAAACCCGCATCAAGCTCATCTTGATGAAAAAGGGTCTCTGGGCCATCACAAATGGCAAAGAGAAGAAACCTCGGGACGCGGACCTTGCAACTACTTGGCAAAAGAATGATGACAGAGCCCAAGCCATTATCAAACTGGAGCTAGACAACAGTTATATCCACCATGTGGATAACTGTGAGACCTCACAGGATACATGGAAAAGACTTGACACCCTGTTCGGTGCACAATCTAAATCATCAAAGTAAGGTCTCTTGATTGAGTTCTTCAGGCTTGAAATAAAGTCCAGCACATCACTTGCCACACATCTCAATTACATGGAAGGACTCCTAACCCAACTTGCAGGAATCAACATTAAAATGGATGAAGATGTTTGCATCGATGTTCTACTTAAGAGTTTGCCTCCTGAATATAATAATGTATCAACAACTTTAATCAACATTCCAAATCCTGAACTTGTTGATATCCAGGCATCTCTGTTAGAAGAAGAAAAGAAACTTAAAAGCAAAGAAGAGCCCAGCACTTCAAAGGATGAACAAATGCTATATGTAAACAACAGAGACAAAGGTAAAAAGGAACCGCTCTTCTGTGACTTCTGTAAAAGGACCGGACATACTGAAAAGTTCTCTCATGCTAGGAAGAGGTCCCAAAAGGTCTATCTTGTAGTTGTAAAAGAAGAAGAAGACCATGGACCAAAAGATGAAGAAGAAGATGAAGATCAGTCCTTCTACTCTCATAATTCTGATAGACTATTTTAAAAGCCTTGTACTTCCTTGTCCTAATGCTTCCTGCCATAAGCTTTGTAAAACTCCTTATGTAACTTGGCATTACAGTCCCTGTACACTTTGTGAGGCCCCTGTTACAGCCTCTGGATGTCCACCATGTTTATGGTACCCACACTTAGCCTTTTCTGCGATAGACTCTGGTGTTTTGCCATGTTTGTGGTATGCCCACACTTTGCAGGTGGTTCTCACTACAGCCTCTACACACTTTGTGCCTTTCTAGTTGTGATTGAGGAGGGGTGTTGAGAATCAGCAATCACACTCACTCAAACAGCCTCTTTGTATGGAGCTTCAAGGTCAAGGATATGCAGGCTAACCTATCCCATATGCACAATGGTGCCTACTGCAGTTTCCTACTTTCCTATAAAGCAATGTACTTGCTTCCTTTTCTTAATGTAATGATAGTACTCTTTTCTTTTCAGTGAAGTGTCAATGTCATTATCCACATACACAAGATTGTGTTTATGAGTCCAAGTCTCAATCTTGGAACCTAATTCACTTGTGTAACAAACAGTGTCTTTATCTTCTTCATCATGAGTCCACACTTCTCCTTTCATCCACCATAACTCACTGCCATGCTCTAGATCCCGCATTTCTCACAGAAGTGTGCATTCTTCAAACGTCAGATTGAATATCTGGGATTCATAGTATCAGCGGAAGGAATCTCAGTGGACCTAGCCAAGGTCAGAGATGTACTAGAATGGCCAATACCAATATCTGTCAAAGAAATATGCAGCTTTCTTGGATTGACAGGATGGTATAGGATCTTCATCAAAAACTATGCTTTGATTGCAGCACCTCTAACGGACTTACTGAAGAAGCAAACTTCCATTGCATGGTCAACTCCCGAACAAACTAGCTTCGATAGGTTGAGCAGAGTTTGGTATCAGCACCTATCTTGAAACTTCCAGACCTCAATAAGGAGTTCGAGGTAGTAACTGATGCTAGCACACTTTCCCTAGGATGCGTGCTCATGTAGGAAGGTCATCCTGTAGCTTACTCTTCAAGGAAGCTGAAGAGTCATGAGAAGAATTATGCTACGCATGATCTGGAATTGTTACCTGTCATCCATGCTCTAAAGCTTTGGAGACACTACCTGTTGGGTAACAAGTTTACCGTAGACTGATCATAAGAGTCTCAAGTGGATCTTTACCCAAAATGAGCTCAACATGAGGCAACATTGGTGGATTGAAGTACTGGAAGAGTATGACTTTGAAGTCAAGTACCAACCAGGGAAAGAGAATTTAGTGAAGCCGCATCTACGATGGAAAGGCTACATTTGCGATGCCTCCTAAGAAAGCCCAAGGCGCAGTGCGCAGGAGGATCGTCTCCTAGCATCCACGTGGACATCTCACCCCAAGTCCATGTTTTCCTTCCTAATTTTAATTTGGTATTGTTATAATTCAATCATGCAAGGATAATTGTTGGAAATAGGATGCATTTTTTGTCTTAAATTCTTTAGAAAAATTAGCTCACAACGGAGGAATTTAGTCATTAATATTTTCAATAAAACAAGAAAATAAAGGGAGCATAAATGCATTTCTAGCAAATAGTTTTATGGATTGCAATGAATTGAAATTAGATTAATGTCCATTGTTACAAAACGAAATTAAAGTAGTGTACTTCGTTTAAGCATGGAAGTATAAACTGCATCTCACATTATTAGGCCATATCTTCTTCACAATGAGTCATCATGGGAAGTGCTAAGAATCCATAGGAAAGTGCAAGGCATGAAATGATTCTTATAATGCACAACTCTAGGCAATTATCGTTTGTCAACTACATAAATTATTAGTAAAAGGTTGCTTGTTTAGCATGAATTTTGTTCACAAGTTATAGGATGATTAGTTGGAATTAGCCTAAACTATGCTTAATCTTAAAACGATAAGTTATAGGATGATTAGTTGGAATTAACCTAAACTATGCTTAATCTTAAAACAATAAGTTAGGGTTGAAAATCAATTTACGCATAGTCAATGAGTCATGTGTTTATGGAAATGATAGCGTAATTATCATCATGAATTAAACAAATTGGCATAAACCTAAAAACCTACGGAGTACTCGTTTGAGAAAGAGTTAATTCAATTCCAAAGAATTCAATATGATTTAATACGTGATCTAGTGGCATGTATTGCTAAAACTGAAACTCCTATACCTTGAATACTTGCCCACATTCACCGAATGTAGGGCCAATGAAACATACTTGAGAAGTGAACTAGGGTTTTCCCTAAGAATCTTACACTAAAAAGATGGAACTTGGAACCCTAGGACTGACAACGTCAACCTAATGTAATTAAGAACAGATTGTTTCGTGACTCCATTTGATGGGTAGAATAGTCCCATAGTTCGATGCGACTGATGCCAGGAGGCATATTTTGAGTAATTTGTTCAATATAGATAAAACTACAGTTAGAGTTACCTTGCAAGTTGATCTAACACCATAGCCCTTTAGAATAGATTTCGATTTATCACTTATATTTTGATGGGCGCATACCTTAGGCATGGCGCCTATATTTTGTCGCCCCTATTTATTGAGGCGTTGGATATTTGTTTATTATTTTGTATGCGCATGGGCGCACGATTATGTTATTTTTACTTGGACATTGTATTGGGTATGCCAGACTCTTTGGGCACCGCCCGTTAGCTTTATTCCTATTTTGTGCTAAAGCAAACTCAAAAGCTAAAAGCTTGCTATTTTGTAATTTGGGCTATTATTTGAGCTTGAATATGATTAATACATAAAATACATGCTTTGTGGAGCGCTCACACAAGGCATGGGGGGAGATTGCACCCAATTGGTCTCTTGTTCATGTCTTGCATGCTTTTTACCTTGAGTTTTGTGCAAAAAGTAGAGTTCTTTTGTTCTTGGGGACCTTCCGGCATTCACTACGCGAGCGTACAGCATCCAATCTGCGCACCAGTGGTATCAGAGCAAAGCTGAGATCAAGAGCTTCCAATCGCTTCCCATCTTGTGCGAAGGCGGAGCTCCTGGAACGATCGAGCTCTACGGTCAATCTCGTCACGAACGGTCGATACGGGTGGATTCCTGGTAGTTAAGAACCTCTGTTTCCATCATCAGATCACGAAGGACTAGCCTGCAGTAGCGGAGGACCACTCCTACATCCTCACATACAAGTCGTGGAGTTGTAGAGATAAGTTTCAATTTTCATATCTTCAAAGCTTAAAAACTAAAGCTTTATAAGCTTAAAGAAGCTTTAAGCCTCACGAAATTCAGTGCGACGTATCAGAGGAGGAGTCCGTAATTTGCGCCGGGTTGAAAAAACGCCCCCCCCTAAATTTTGATGTTTTGATTCAGATAAGGCTCTAAGCTAAGTCTCCAAAGCTCCAAATCACATAAGCCTCACAAACTCTACAAGTACTGCAAGTCTACAAAGTTCAAGTTCTGCAAGTCTGATAAAGCAACCAAGTTCTGCAAGTCTTCGTACTCTGCAAGTCACATAAGTTTGCAACTCTGCAAGTCAGACAAGCCACTTGAAGTCAAAACTAAATTCTGTTCAAAACTCATAGAAGGGCTGTTCCTGCGCAAAAACTCCGAACTGCAAAGTTGTTCATTGGAAGATATCTTCACATACGCAGGTTTACTGAACCATTTTCAGCACACACAGAAGGATAAAACATAGATTTTTCAAAGATTACAAATCCTGCAATAGCCAAAGACGAAGATTGTGAAAGCCACACCCAAAAATATATAAGCCTTGTACACCCGAACTTGAGCTACGCTCATCCCACTAATTTGATTTTGAGAGTGTGAGGTCTTTTGAGTTTTGCAGGATGACGGAACCACATACGGATGATTTAATGGCTGAAGGCGATCTACCTAAACCTACAATGGAGCAAAAGCTGGAATTAATTATGATGCAGTTGGATGAAGAATGACGAGCTAGGCAAGCATTACAAGTTCAATTGGCTAATTTACAAAGATCGACTACCGACAAAGAGGAACCTCAATCTGAAGATCTTATCCAACATACCATCGACGCGACTCTCGAAGCTCAATCCATCCGCAAGGAAACAAAGATAAGTAAAAGAAATTTCAAATTTCGTACTTTCAATGGCACTCGAGAGGGAAAAATTGTTATTGCATTTATCAGTCAGTTTGATGACTACTTTCATGAGAAAACATATGCAGAAAAAGATAAAATCAAGTGTGTCACTAATCATTTAGTGGATAGAGCATCTCTTTGGTGGACCGTGGTCCGCAAAAGTATAGATTGTCCCACTACCTGGGAGAATTTCAAGAAGAAGTTTATGCAGAATTTCCTTCCTCCACAATTCCATGAAAAAGCCATAAAGCAATGGGACCTTCTTCAGCAACGAGATCATGAGCCTATTCCTCAATATACCGAATGCTTTTGGAATGCATTACTCCAGTTACGCATGCTTGAAGACGTACCTGAAGCGACACACAATCGCAAGTATATGTCTGGACTACTTGGGCATTACTACGCTGAAGTTAATATGTTCAAGCCTGCAACTCTTGAAGATGAAATTTCATTAGCTCATGACACTAAAGACAAGCTGCGAGGAAGAGACAAGCGTCCACAACAATTCCAAGCCAATGGTAACTATGGATCTAAGCAATTCAACTCAAATTTAAGAAGATTTAATCAAGGTCGTTTTCCTTCATCATCTTTCCATAAGAATTGGGCAAAACCACCTGCTTTACCATCCAATACTAACTAAAACCCCAAGCCTATTCCACAGCCAAATCCTAATATCCCTAGACTTCCTGCCATTGTAAACAATGTAACCAAAGCCAAACCTATAGTATGTTATAAATGCCACCAACCTGGACATCTAGCAGCAAATTGCCATTCGAAGAAGCCACCTGTCCATATCAACTACCTTGGAGCAATGGAAAATGAAGAACATGAAGAAATGCCTGATTTCACGGAAGATGAAGACGACATTACCACTCCTTCGGATACTTTACCAGGTATGCCAACTCCACATTCTTTATTGACAATGAAATGTTTAGTGCATGGAAAGGAAAAGATTATTTTGCATGATGATGGTAGTACTTATGATTTTATTTCTGCAAAACTAGTGAAATAATTGAAGTTACAGACTGTACCTACGCATTATTGCATTAAAGCAGCATTCTTAGGCACTAGGTATAATGGTACACAGGAAGTGCATGATTTAGAAATTCAAATTGGTCAATACACTGAAAGAAGAAATTTTCTAGTTGTACCACTACAGTCCAGTGATATTATTTTAGGTATGCCTTGGCGTCATATTATTTTAGGTATGCCTTGGCGTCATATTATTTTAGGTATGCCTTGGCGTCATATTATTTTAGGTATGCCTTGGCGTCATCAGCATAACCCTAATATAGATTATTCCACACATTCGATCAATATTCAATTTCAAGGAAAACATATTACATTGTATGGTATACATGCATCTAATGCTTTTCCACTGCTTTTGCATACTCAAGCTAAACGTGCATTACGCAAAAGTAGTAAATCTTATCTCATTTGGGTGAATGAACTGCAAGTTAAAGAAAATCATATGCACCCTAGGCATAAAAAATTTCTTGCACACTTTAAAGACTATTTTGCAGAAGATCTACCACCTGGTTTACCTCCTTCACGTCTAGAAGACCATAAAATAGATTTGATTCCTGGTACACAACCATCTTGTAAAGCACCATATAGGCATAACCAGATAGAGCAAAAAGAAATTCAAAGTCAAGTTGAGGAATTACTAAATAGAGGATTGATTAGACCTAGTAGTTCTCCATTTGGTGCACCTGTTCTGTTAGTAAAGAAGAAAAATAATACCTATTGTATGTGCATTGACTATCGAGCTTTAAATAAGATCATTGTAAAGAATAGGTATCTAATTCCTAGAGTCGATGACCTTATGGATAAACTGCAAGGTTCTGCCATATTTAGTAAAATAGACCTTAAATCTGGTTATCATCAGGTGAGATTAGATAAGTCTGACATATTTAAGACTACATTTAGGACACAATTTGGTCATTATGAATTTTTAGTGATGCCTTTCGGATTGACTAGTGCACCTGCTACATTTAGTAGAATGATGAATCGTATATTTCTGAAATATCAGCATTGTGTTATTGTCTTCTTTGATGATATTTTGGTGTTTAGTCAAAATGAGAAAGAACATTATGAGCATTTGTCATTGGTTTTCAAGTTACTAAAAGATAATCAACTGTATGCAAATCAGGAAAAGAGTGAGTTCTTTAAAACAGAAATTGAGTATTTAGGTCATATAGTATCATCTGATGGAATTAAGGTTGACCCTAAGAAAATAGAAGCAATATTGAACTGGCCTATACCTAAAAATGTGCATGAGTTACGATCATTCCTAGGTCTTGCTAGTTTCTACAGGAAGTTTGTGCGTAATTTTTCATTACTTGCTTTACCATTGACCAAACTTTTGAAGAAAGTATTGTTTATCATTGGTCCGATAATCAATAGAAATCCTTTGATTTATTGAAACATGCATTAACCCATGCTCCTGTTTTACAATTGCCTGATTTTAATATACCATTCTTTTTAGTAGTGACTGATGCTAGCGGATCAGGAATAGGAGCCCTACTTATGCAAGACAATCATCCTATAGCCTATTCTAGTTGTAAGCTGAAACCCTCCGAACTGAAATATTCCACATATGACAAAGAATTATTAGCTGTAGTACAAGCCCTAAGACAATGGAAACACTACTTAATGGGCTTTGAATTTATGATTAAGACTGATCAACAAAGTATTAGACATTTACTTAGCCAACCTCAAATATCTGACTGACATATCAAATGGGCAGCCTTTATTCAGAGTTTTCATCCTATCATTCAATATCAACCCGGTAAAGAAAATGTAGTGGCCAATGCATTAAGTAGAAGACCTGCCATTCATAATATTTCTGTTATATCATTTGATTCTTTAATTTCTATGAAAGATACTTATCATCAGGACATTACTTTTCATGCTGATTGGAATAAATTAGTTCAAAATAACTAGATTCCTATTGATTCACTGTCTTATAATGATGGATTCATGTTTTATGAAAAGAGATTATGTGTTACAGTTCCATTCAGATTTTTGTTTTGAATGAGATTCATTGTCCTCCATATCAAGGTCATAGAGGTATCATATCTACTTTACGTACATTGACTGAAGATTTTTATTGGCCGCATATGGACACTGATGTATCTAACTTTGTTTCTGAATGTTTGATTTGTCAAAGAGTTAAGAGACATCATGGTAAACAGTATGGATTACTTATGCCTTTATCTATTCCATCGAAACCATGGGAACAAATTTCTATGGATTCTATTATTGGTTTACATAATACTAAATCTAACCATGATATGATTTGGACAGTAGTAGATAGATTTAGTAAACAAGCATATTTCATTCCATGTAAGAAAACTTTAACAGCATCACAGGCAGCACAATTGTTTTTGAAAACTGTTTTCACTAACCATGGATTACCAAAAGTTATTATTTCTGATCGTGATTCTAGATTTTGTAACAACTTTTGGATTACTTTGTTTGCTAACCTAGGCACAAAAATTGATTTCTCATCTGCATTTCATCCTGAAACTAATGGACAAACAGAAGCCACTAACAGTACTATACTAGATCTTTTACGTGCTTATACTATTTCTAAACCACAGACATGGGATACACATTTGCATTTATTACAGTTTGCATATAAGAATACACCACACACATCTACAAAGAAAGCACCATTTGAAGTGATTTATGGTTACAGATTGTCTACACCTATTGCATCTTTATCAAATAGAATTCAAAGTGCTGATGATATTGCTAGTATGCACAATACTATTTTTGATGAGGTTAAAGACATAATTGCCAAAGCCCAGCAATCATATACCAAACAAGCAAATAAGAAAAGACAAGCAATGAATTTCAAAGTTGATGACTATGTTTGGTTGAGAATAGAAAAACGTAGATTACAAAGTGTAGATAGACATCCAGTTGTCAAATTAGCCCCTAGATTTTATGGACCATTTAAGATCATTCACAAAATTAATAACAATGCATTCAACTTAGAATTACCACCTCACTGGAAAATTCACAACACATTTTACATTAGTTTATTAAGACCCTTTAGAGGCCAATTACCTGTGCACCCTGTTTATGAAAACCCACCTTTGTTAGAGGAAGAGACTGAAATACTTGAACCTCAAGCTATCATAGATACTGATTTTATGACCACTAGAACTGGCCGAAGATATTCTAGATATCTAGTCAAATTTAAGAACCATCCTGTAGAGGAAGCTCAATGGATGCACGCTAGAGACTTAAATGCTTTTCCCACTCTGTTAGCTCCACATTGAGCTAATAGCAATTGAGATCAATTGCTATCCCACCCCGGGGGTATGATGCCATGAGGCATATTTCACGGTGGATTCCGTGCCACGGTGGATTCCGTGAGGTTTTACAATGGATTCTGTAAACTTTGATGACCGGGGCTCATACACAAAGTGGATTCTTTGTGCGAGAAGTTGATGGGGACGCCTATCCTTTTCGGGCGTTTCATTAATTTAGTGTGTACATGAGTGATTCCATAGTGGGTGATTCCGCAAAATGCATATTAAATTAATCAACATTTATGAGTTTAGAGTGCGCACTCGTAATAAATTAAGGTTAGGATTGATTTCTAGCCATTTGATTTATTTAAGTAGCTGAAGAATGCTAGGTATTCTCTTTTGTCGGTTTAATTGTATTATTTTACTAACGATTGTGAATGCTTCAGTTGATGTGTAGAGATAGTAGCAATGGCGAAGGAAAGCATTGGAGGATAGCGAGTATTCGATTTATCACTTATATTTTGATGGGCGCATACCTTAGGCATGGCGCCTATATTTTTCGTGCCTATTTATTGAGGCGGTGGATATTTGTTTATTATTTTGTATGCGCATGGGCGCACGATTATGTTATTTGTACTTAGACATTGTATTGGGTATGCCAGACTCTTTGGGCACCGCCCGTTAGCTTTATTCCTATTTTGTGCTAAAGCAAACTCAAAAGCTAAAAGCTTGCTATTTTGTAATTTGGGCTATTATTTGAGCTTGAAAATGATTAATACATAAAATACATGCTTTGTGGAGCGCTCACACAAGGCATGGGGAGAGATTGCACCCAATTGGTCTCTTGTTCATGTCGTGCATGCTTTTTACCTTGAGTTTTCTGAAAAAAGTAGAGTTCTTTTGTTCTTAGGGACCTTCCGGCATTCACTACGCGAGCGTACAGCATCCGATCTGCGCACCAGCGACACTTGTGCAACAAGTGCAGAGTCATATGATCTTATGATTGGATCACAAGGGGATGACCAATTCTCTGAATGAGGTTGGCAGATGCTTACGCAAGTTATCTTACAAGAGGATGAATAATCATCCCAATATATCTTTCCGAGGTAAAGATAATTGCTTGGAGTAAAGGACAAACCAATAAACTGGTATAACATATGAACTTAAGGTATTGACCAAGTCGGGTTAATAGGGTATGGTCCTAACCCAAGATATAGGGGACCTTGACAAGACGCAAGTAATCCCGGATCAAGTGCTAGACGCATTCGAAAGGAAGGATTCATTCCTTAGCAGTTGGCCAACAATAAACGACCAATGGAACTTTTATACTTGTTACAGATTTAAGAGTACTGTTTCGCTTTGTTTGACCAATGAATTAAAGGATAAATGGATATTTAATGCTTCAAGTTGAAGGCCTGAAGGGTGAGGCAGCTTCAATTACCCCCGACTGCCTGCCTGACCCTAACCAAGGGGGTTGTTAACCGCACCGGGAAGGTGGACCGAACCCGCCGCGAGAGGTCTCTCCGTTGAGCGCTACTTGGAGCAAGAGGATGCTTGGTGCCAGGGGGGGCTCTGGCCATAAATCCCTTGCCTTCCGGGCCCTGCGCAAGAGGCTAACGTGACTCGGGATTGGATCTCGAGGCCCGCATACTAGTCTACGGGTGGAAACTTGGATTAGTGATCCCTGTGGATTGCTGGATAGCCTTTGGGCGGATTGTGGATAAGCCTACAGGCTGGACTTTATGTATTTCAAAGATAAATATGATAACCTATTAAAAAGGAACTTGTTTGATGTTGCTTTTATATGTCAAGTGCTATGGTTACGTGAAAGAACCAGTGCCTAACGGGCTAATTAACGAAGCTCATTGATACATGTCCAATTAAATGTGTTAGGTAATTAAATAACTAAAACAACCCGAGGAAAGTGAGGTGGATGTGGCCATATGTCCGTCGTACGGATGGGTGGTCCCGGTTGCCCGGGAACTTTTCTCAAATTACGATGGACAGCCATAAGATCATCAAAGAATACGAACAACAAAAGCATTGACCTAGAGTTATAATTAATCCCGATTTACGTTATTTTAGGGGAACGGAATGGGACTATGCCTTATGGCAAAGAGGTTGAGCTTGGCATCCCTCTCGTTTCCAATTCTCCTTGAACCAAGTGCAGCGTGAATCCGCTTCGGACCTGGCGTTTCTGCGTAAAGTAGTTCGCTTGAGTTTGACACTAGTTACCGTTAGGAAATGACCAATAAGAAAAACTCTAATTCAAGTTGGTCCTAAGTGGGAACAGCCAAAATACTTCCGCTACGTGGCAGATGTGGAAAGCCCTAGATCACAAACCCCGTAACATTCCATGGCAGTGCCAGGCAGAGCTTTCGAGACATCCTTTCCGATGGACTGCCAAGACGTGTCCTGAAGGTACGAGTGGGCACATTACACTGAGTTATAGCCTTACGTCATCCTGCTAGGTGTGATCACACGAGATGTATCATTAGAAGCTTACTCTTTCCTTTGCTGTTCAACACATCATATCTCTCCCTCATTGACATAGTGGTGTCAGTGGGGATGGTGAGCCAAAGCTTTGCAATCTCCTTGTCCATGGAGATATCGTCGTCTCAAGAATCGCGTGGTGGGGAGAATTACTTGAGCTGCTACGCCAAACACACACTATATGCACAAGAGGAAGCTCACTCAAGAACACAAGAAGAGAGATGGAGGCCAAAACATTTTCTTGCTGATTTTTTCTTCTTTTTCCACACACTATACAATGTACACAAAGTGTAGATAAGATACAACATAAAGAAAAGTGGCCTACTAAGTCAAATAGTGCATAATAGACTACACTAATCGACTGGCGCTATATCTTTGCCATCTGTAGATAGGTGTAACAAACTAAATATAATAAGTGATAAGTTAATGGCCATGTGAGTATCATAATGACCACCAGCATGCTAAGTGTAGACGTGTGAACCCATCTATCCAGGTGGTCTATCATTAATGTCCACAGGTGTTGAGCTTGCCATCTCAACACTCCCCCTCAAGCTCAACTCTATCTCTACAACTACAAGTAAGCTTCGGAACTTTCGAAGCTTCTCTGCACCCAGTGCCTTTGTGAAAATGTCAACTATTCAATCCTGTGTGCTGACATATACCAAGTCAATCTCTCCTGCAAGTATCATCTCTTTCACAAAGTGATAGTGCACTTCAATGTGGTTTCTCCTAGCATGAAACACTGGATTCCTAGCTAACTATATGTTGCTCATGTTGTCACAACGAATGACAGCTGGACCATCTCCCTGCACATCCAAATCACCTAATAACTTTTTCAACCATATCACCTCACATGCTGCCATAGCAGCACCTCTATACTTAGCCTCCGTACTCAATAAAGCAACTGTAGATTGCTTTTTGCTACTCCATGTAACTACTGCACTACTAAGGGAAAACATGAATCCACTAGTAGATCTTTTGTCTGACATGCTACCAACCCAATCTGCATCTGTGTATCCAAAGACTTTTACATCCTTACCTGCCTCATAAAAAAGTCCATAATGTAAAGTGGACTTCACATATCTCAATATACATCTAACTGCATCCAAATGAGGCTTTTTAGGCATCTGCATAAACTACTAACAAAGCTAACAGCATAGCTCAAGTCCGGCCTTGTAATAGTCATGTAAATCGAACTCCCTACTATCCTCCTAAACATAGTAGGGTCTTCTATCTCATCCCCAATGTTGGCACTCTACTTCACATTTTTCTCCAATGGTACTGAAAGAGGCTTACATGCTATCATACTTGGATAACATATCCAAGCTATACTGCCTTTGGGATAGCCATATACCATCATCACATCTAATCACCTCAATACCAAGAAATTATCTCAGCTCACCCAATCCTTCATCTCAAACTTCTTCTTCAAGAAGTACTTAACTTCAGCAATCCCATTGTCACTATCACCTGTAATAATCAAGTCATGCACATAGATGACTATGATGACCAAACCTCCATCTCCCTTTCTCACATAAAGTGAGTGATTAGCATTAGAAATACAAAATCCAATATTGACAAGATACTCTCCAATCTTGTCAGACCATGCTCTAGGTGCTTGCTTCAACCCATAGAGCGCCTTGCTTAACCTACACACATATGTGGGATGCTCTAAATCCTCATAACCTACTGGCTGCTCCATATACGCTTCTTCTTGCAATTCACCATGCAAGAAGGCATTCTTAACATCCATTTGCTACAAACTCCAACCTTTGGATGCTGTTAAGGCAATCACACACTTAACAGTTTTCATCCTACCAACTGGACTGAATGTCCCTTCATAATCTATGCCATATGTTTGAGCATAGCCTTTTACAACTAGCCTAGCCTTATACCTGCTAACTGAACCATCTGCATTATGCTTGACTTTGTAAACCCACTTACAGCCAATAGATTTTTTACCCTTAGGCAAGGGTATCAAATCCTAAGTCTTATTGGCTTCTAATGCAGCCATCTCCTCATCCATTGCTATATCCCAATGAGCATGACCAATAGCATCCTCAAAACAAGTGGGCTCAACATCCTCAACTAGTTTCACCATATAAGCATAATGGTGAGCTGCATAACCTTCAAAACCAAAGCTTTTAACAGGGTATCTGACCCTGCTAGACCTGTGTACCACTAGATCACTCAATGGAGCCTTTACATTACTATGAGCTCTCTGTACACCTAGTGTCCTAACTGAAGGAATACCAAGCTCATCATCCAAACTCTCTGAACCACTAGAATCTCCATCAAATCCCAAATGACTAGTAGATGCATCATTACCATCCAACACTTTCTTATTTCCTTTGTCTTTGCCTGCAACACTTATAGATACATGTGAAGATGTGGGGCTACTCCTTAGTCTCCTAGACCAAGGGCTCACTATAGGTGTAGTACCAAGTGATGTTTCTAGTCCACTAAAACTCCATGATTCTTGCTTTTCTTTCTGCACATAGCTTTCATGATCATTATCATAATCTAATACATCACTAGCAGGTGCATGCCAACTGTTCATCTCATAAAAAATAACATCCTTGCTTACTCTAAACTCACCTGTGATAGGGTTATAACAATGATACCCTTTCTGCTCTAAAGAGTATCTAATAAAAATATATTTTTGAGCCTTTGGATCAAGCTTCTTCCGTAGCTCATCTGGCACATGAACATATGCAACACATCCAAGTACCTTCAAGTGTGATACGTCAGGCTTCTTGCCAGTAAAGCATTCTTTAGGAGTCATCCCATGAATTGTAGCTATGGGGGTTCTGTTCATAATATAGGCAGCAATATGAATAGCTTCAAACCAAAAAAAATTGGCATATTCTTTTCAGCAATTAATGCCCGTATAACTTCTGCAATATGCCTATTTTTTCTTTCTGCAACCCCATTTTCCTTTGGGGTATACCTGCAAGTAAATTTTCTTTTTATCCCATGAGTCCTCAAGAATCCACTAAACTCATTAGAGAGATACTCACTCCCTCCATCTGATCTCAAGCACTTCACTTTCAATCCTATTTCTATTTCAACAACTGCCTTGAAATATTTGAAGTGCTCAAATACATCACTCTTTTTTTTCATAACATATACCCATAGCTTTCTTGAAAATTCATCAATAAATATGACAAAGTATTTGCTGCCACTAAGAGATGCATTCTATGTAGGCCCCCAAACATCTATATGGACTACATCAAGTATATTTCTTCTCACTTCTCTGTCATGCGAGAAGGGTTGTCTGGCCTCCTTACTAAATTGGCATGCTTCACAAACTTTATGAAATTCTGCAACTCTAAAAGAAGGCAAACCTGTAACCAATCCTCTGGACTACATTAATTTCAGCCTTTGCACATTTTCATGTCTAATACATTTATGCCATATTTCAATGTCTGCAACCACTCCTTTTCCTTTAGCACACATAGTAGCATCCATTGCAAGAATTCCAACATCTAAAGTGAACATGCGGCCAACTCTACTTCCTTTTGAGACCAACCTACACTTATCATTAAAGTCTTCTATAAAACAACCTTTTACATTGAATCGGGCCTGTAACCCTTGCTCTACCATTTGGCCAACAGACACTAGATTCTTTGTGATTGATGGCACATGTAATACATCTGTCTGACTCTTTGTCTAGCCATCATACAAGGACAAGGGAACCTTTCCAATGTGTGAAATTGGGTGGCATGAATCGTCACCTGTCTACACCTGCATCTCTCCAAACCATTCAACATGACTGGTCATATGATTAGATGCACCTGAATCAACATACCATACATCATGATGTGTCCCCTTTCTTGTAACTACATTCATCATATACTGCCATAACAAACAAGCACTCATTTTTGTCTTCATTCTATCATGAAGACAATGCATAGTTTCCTTGTTGCAATTTGCCACTACGAATATCATCCTTCTTAGCATAACAATGGCCTATCTTGCCACAATAATGGCAAATAATAACAGAATTTCCAGAACCTCTGTTCTGCCATCTACCTCTTCTTCTAGAGCTCCCCTGCCTCTAAAGTTTCCGTGGCCTTCTTGAAACCTGTATTTCACTAAATTGCTGATTGAACCTGTTTTGTTGGTTATCGCCAGCACATTGTCATGATGTTATGAGGACACAGTGTGAAAAAGTAAGGAATGCATCATCATCCAACTTCTTTATTGATCTAGAGAGTCAATGTGATCTGAGCCATTAGTACTAGTGTGAGTTGCATGGATTATCCAAAAATACTAGATTTTTGGATAATTTTAGTCTATTTTTTATATTATTTATTGTAAAAATCTGGAAAAAGTTAGAAAAAGCTTCTAGATTAGGATGACATGCAAAAAAGCTAGTGGCTTTTTCAGCCAATTATGGGATTTTCACAAAAGGGACAGATTGACGAAATCGCGCGCATCGCAATCGCTGTAAACATACTGAAAACTGCAAATTGAACTGAAAGAAGAAGAAGGAGTGATCTGGGAGATCCGTGAGTAGGTGCCCTTGGGGTTTTACCTCCTTTCAAAGCCAACGGAGCCATCAGATTTGGGTTCCAAGCAACAGAGAAGGAGCTGTAATTTTGATGCACGTTTTGTTCTACGAAGAAGCTCCAAGAGATCTAATGCCTGGAGATTGCTTCTGAGTAGTGCAAAGATTCCATGTTCTTTCAATAGATATTAATTCAATTCATTGTGCTTTATCTTTGTAGTATTTACCACTTGGGTATTCTCTATCTTCTCTTCCATCTCCTATCTCTACTTCCTTCTACTTGTGATCCCCGGTGGATTCGACCTTTCGACAAAAACCCCTCAAGATTCCAGGTTCTTTCAATACATATTGATTCAATTCATTGTGCTTTGTCTTTGTAGTGTTTACCACTTGGGTATTCTCTATCTTCTCTTCCATCTCCTATCTCTACTTCCTTCTACTTTTGATTCCCGGTGAATTCAGCCTTTTGACAAAAACCACCGGGATTCATGAGGGTTTTTTGTCGAAAGGTCGAATCCACCGGGGATCACAAGTAGAAGGAAGTAGAGATAGGAGATGGAAGAGAAGATAGAGAATACCCTGTTAAAGATGCGGGATCTAGAGCATGGCATAGGCGGAAGCTATGGAGGATGGAAGATGAAGATACTACTCATGTTGACATTGACAAAGAAGACAACTGTTACACAAGTGAATTAGGTTTCAAGATTGAGACTTGAACTCATAAACACAGTCTTGTGTAGAACTGACAATGACACAGGGAGTTGACAGAAAGAGACAAGTGCTATTGCATTATCATCATATGAAAGTGATAGTCAAGTACATCATTATATAGGATTGCTTGGTAGCACACTACATCACTATGCCTATGGGATCTGTCTCTCTTCCTAGAATGAACTGCATCTTCTTAGCCTAGTTGTTCCATACAAAGGGGCATACATAGGGTGTGATTGGTAGATTCTCAACACCCCTCCTCAATCACAACCTGAAAGTACAAAGTGTGTAGAGGCTTTAGTGAGAGCAGCACCTGCAAAGTGTGGGCATACCACAAACATGGCAAAACACCAGAGGCTGTCGCAGAAAAGGCTAAGTGTGGGTACCATAAACATGGTGGACATCCAGAGGCTGTAACAAGGGCCTCACAAAGTGTACAGAGGCTGTAGTACAAGGCTACATGAGGAGTTTTTACAAGCTTATGAAAGGAACATTAAGGCAAGTACAATGCTTTTAAAACAGAAAATGAGAGACAAGGACCGATAGGCCCTTGTGGTCTTTTTCAGCATATGCTTTCTCTTTGTCAGCATGGAAAATCTTCTTGTCTTTCATCTTTGGTTCTTCAGTTTTGAATGATGTGGTCTTTTGGTCTTCATGGCTGATCTTCTTGTCCTTCTTCCTTTGCTCTTTGATCTTATGGTCTTCTTGGTCTGGTTCCCCATGGACTTTGCTTGCAGCTTCAGTCTTCATGTCCATGTCTTTGTCCCCCTCAAGCAAAGACATCTCATTCTTCTTTAGGCTTTGCATGATGGCCAAGGTAGCTGGAGTATCTTTAAAATCTTCAGATGGAATCATTGATTGCACTTGAGTGTGAGCAACTCCATGTCTCTCTGTAAGTAGATCACAAAAATCTTCTATGTAGTGTAGATAAGCAACACAGGTCATGTTACTTTTCATGAAGTGTATCCACATAGAAATCTTCTTGGTTATCATAGATATGACCAAGAATCTGCTTCAAATCTGTGAGTAAATGGCAACCAAGTTGATCTTCAATGTGTCAAAAGACACAAGTGAAGGTAGTGTTAAATCAACACTCTTAAGTATCAAGGGATACTAGAGTTGAAGATCGTGATTCTTTGCTTGATGAACCCGTTGTTTGAGTCCCCTCCTTGTTGGTAAAATCTTGCTGAACACTGAGTAAATACTCAGATCAGAGTGATAGTACTTGCTTTGCCAAATGGAGAAAGAAGCTTGAGACTTGGTGTTGATGTCTTCGAATCTTCCTTTACTGATTTGATGCTGGAAGCTTCAGATCTGAGTTGCAATAGCCTTGTCCAAGTGCCAATAGCTTGACAGGAGTGAAAATTTCAAGTGGTTTATGAGCTTGAACTTGACATTGCTATGGTGGAGCTTTAGGGTTTTTGCAGTCAGACCGACTGGTTTCTGGGCTGCTGCAACTCGTGGGATGGATTATTCGGCGTGCTGGTTGATGAGAAGCAAGCCTATGGGGTAAGCTTCAAAAGCCCTAAGCCCGCAGGGTAAATCGCGCAGCGCAGAGGTAGAGTCGGACGTACGACCAGCACAAGCGCAGATCTGGACAGCAATCACGAATCTGAGCAATCCTGGAGCGTAGACGGACCAATGTCAGACTGTTATGCAACATAGGGAAGCGTAGGGAGTTTAGGAACAATCCTCCAGAAGGAAGAGTGTGGAGATATTGCTTTGTTTGGGAGATCCAAGGCCTCAAAGGCAGGTAGGTGCAGGTTTGTCTATGGCTGCCAAACAGGACAATGAGAAAAAAGAGTAGAAGATGAAGACTTGAGCTAGACTGAGCTCAAGCTGAGCTAGATGAAAGTGAAATGGGGCTGAAGGAGTAGTGACATGCCCATCTGGGCTCTGATACCATGTTAAAGATGCGGGATCTAGAGCATGGCATAGGCGGAAGCTATGGAGGATGGAAGATGAAGATACTACTCATGTTGACATTGACAAAGAAGACAACTGTTACACAAGTGAATTAGGTTTCAAGATTGAGACTTGAACTCATAAACACAATCTTGTGTAGAACTGACAATGACACAAGGACTTGACAGAAAGAGACAAGTGCTATTGCATTATCATCATATGAAAGTGATAGTCAAGTACATCATTATATAGGATTGCTTGGTAGCACACTACATCACTATGCCTAGATCTGTCTCTCTTCCTAGAATGAACTGCATCTTCTTAGCCTAGTTGTTCCATACAAAGGGGCATACATAGGGTGTGATTGGCAGATTCTCAACATACCCAAGTGGTAAACACTACAAAGAAAAGACACAATGAATTGAATCAATATGTATTGAAAGGACCTGGAATCTTTGCACTACTCAGAAGCAATCTCCAGGCATTAGATCTCCTGGAGCTTCTTTGTAGAACAAAACGCGTATCAAAATTACAGCTTCTTCTCTGCTGCTCGAAACCCAAATCTAATGGCTCTGTTGGCTCCGAAAGGGGGTAAAACCCCAAGACACCTCCCAGGACACCCGGTCACGGATCTCCCAGATCACTCCTTCTTCTCAATTCAATCTGCAATTTTCAGCTTTACAGCGATTGCAACGCGCGCGATTTCGTCAATCTATCCCTCTTGTGAAAATCCCATAATTGGCTGAAAAAGCAACTAGATTTTTTGCATGCCATCCTAATCTAGAAGCTTTTTCTAACTTTTTTGGATTTTTACAATAAATAATATCAAAAATGAGCTAAAATTATCCAAAAATCTAGTATTTTCAAAAAATCCATGCAACTCACACTAGTACCAATGGCTCAGATCACATTGACTCTCTAGATCAATAAAGAAGTCGGATGATGATGCATTCCATACTTTTTCACACTGTGTCCTCATAACATCACAACATCCACCCCCTCTGAACCTGCACATCCTCCGATATGTGCCAAAATCCTAGTTGTCACCCAAAAATGACCGGCCAAAGACCAAGCCACTTTTAACCAAGTTATCAAGCCAACTCCTAGGAGTTGTTGCACTGAATAGGTGATATTGATAACTAATTTCTATGATTTATCCTAGCCTTCCTCAATAGTTACGACACTCATTTGTAGTAGTCCAACTAATTTAATATCAAAAACTCAGCAAGTTTGCTTAATCTTGCTCTTCATCTCTATTTCTATACTAGACACTTAAATACTAACCCTAGGATTTTAATCCCTTCGAGAATTAACTTCAAAGCATAAACCTTATAGTTCTTTCTAATTCCTTTTATTATCAAATCAGCTAACATCCCTCAATACCATAAACTCTAATTTTCTTTTAAAAAATATTTTCATTGTCCAATATTGGTACAACTTAATACCTCATCAACACTTTTAATTTGCATAAAGTTAGACACATCATATTTTATATTAATAATGTTCAAACAAATAACATCAAATAAATTTTCTTTTTCTCTAACCCTAAGAACTTTTCATAAAATAGCCAAACTATATTCTTAAGTTTTCTATAGAAAATCCTAATTTTTTGTTGAATTAAAAATATGATTTTTATTAAAAAATAATGTAATGCTCATCCAAGATAACTATTTTGTATTTTTAAGATATAGTAAATATTTTTCAAAAATTATAAGAAAAATTTAAAAATACTTTCAACAATATATAATTGATCAAAAAAATATCATATCTTATAATTATTTATCCAAATATTTTATTAAAATTTAGCTATATCATTTTTAAGTTATTTTTAATAGTTTTTTATTTTTTAAATAAAAATAACACCTATATAAATTCTAAAAACTATCTAGACTTGAAATTGAGATTTAGAGACATTTTATAAAAATTCCAAACTAAAGAAATATTTATGCAATATTACATTTTTTATAATAAACAAGTTAAGGCACTTATGTGAAGTACGAGATTCGTAATTGCGTCTTTGGGAGCCGTGTCCTTTGTAATCCAGCCAAGGAGATTCTATCCAATCGTTCCCAATAGTGAGCTCATTATTTCCCCTCTCCCAAGAGATCAATTGGCCAATTGCATTGTTGCCATGGAAATAGCCCATTGTAACTCTTTTAAGACAATCTTGATTAAATCCAAGCTTACGAGCTTAGCCTCCATGGTTTTATGTTGATGACTAAAAGAGAAGAGAAGAGAAAATCTCTAAAATGGAGGTAGAAGGAGAAGACATGGTAATGGCTATGGAATAGGCATTGGCTTCAATTCTCTCTTCTTACTCTCTCCAACTTCAATTGTTTCTTCAAATCCTCTTGCTTGGATGGCTTGAATTGATGGCACTTCCTTCAAGATGATAGTGTCCCCTTCTTGATGATGATGCCCTCCTCCCTCTTTAGTTTGCTCTCTCTCCCTCTTTATAGGATGGTACCCCCTCCTCTTTTTCTCATGACTCTTCAACTTCCACTAACTCCTCCCCTTCCTCTTCTCCAATTGGCTTTTGGACTTCCTCTCCCTTTCCTCTTCCTCTTCCACTTAGTCTTTTTCCCTTCTCCCTCTCTTCATCTCCCACTATGATGTGCCCCCCAGGATGAGGCCCCTCTTTATAGGATGGTACCCCCTCCTCTCTTTCTCATGACTCTTCAACTTCCACTAACTCCTCCCCTTCCTCTTCTCCAATTGGCCTTTGGACTTCCTCTCCCTTTCCTCTTCCTCTTCCTCTTCCACTTAGTCTTTTCCCCTTCTCCCTCTCTTCATCTCCCACTATGATGTGGCCTCCAGGATGAGGCCGCCCTCCTCCCTCTTTAGTTTGCTCTCTCTCCCTCTTTATAGGATGGTACCCCTTCCTCTCTTTCTCATAACTCTTCAACTTCCACTAACTCCTTCCCTTCCTCTTCTCCAATTGGCTTTTGGTCTTCCTCTCCCTTTCCTCTTCCTCTTCCACTTAGTCTTTTCCCCTTCTCCCTCTCTTCATCTCCCACTATGATGTGCCCCCTAGGATGAGGGCACCCTCTCCTTGGTCATAACCTCTTCAAATCCACATGCAACATTTTTTCTTTTAATTATGGTTTTTTTTTAAACTCGTTTCCTAACCTTTAGAACCATAACACATAGAAGAACACCCCCCTTCTCTTTCAACTAGCATCCTCTCTTACATAATATTTTTTTGTTAAGCTAAAATGTTAGCTACTTTTCCACCTTCATTATACGACTACCCTCTCTTGCATTTTTGCGTATGAGGTTGCCATTATCAAAATGTTTCCCCTCCTTTGCTCATATTAACTCAAATACTCATGGTTCCGCTAATCGATAATAATCCCTTCTGATTAGATAAAACTATCAAATTCTACTTGGTATTTTCCTAAGTCCACCCTCTAGCACAAAACTCCTTCGAACTAGGATTTTCCACTTGCCAGACTACAAAGATACATCCTCCAAAGATGAAATTATGATCGTATCTGCATTAAATTAATGTGAAAAGTTGGTAACAATGTGTCAATTGTATACAATGTTGCTAAAAAGTTTTGCAATGCTAGGCATTGTTTCTAGGTGTTGTCATTTCTCCCCCACTTGATTGCGAAGTGTCCTCACGAGCATATCTTCATCACGAACATCCAGCATCATGAACACCGCTACCATGAGCACTGCGATGTCACTTCAAAAGAAAAATATACTCTCCCTCTCTTAATTGCGAAGCGTCCTCGCGAGCACAGCTACAAGAACTGCCAAAACCACACAAAGAAAACTAGTAGACATTGAAAAGATAGGAAAATATTTAGTGGTGTCATATTATAAATCCAGCAAAGCAAATATTCAATTAAGTTGTGTAAAAACTTGTGCACACTAACATTCCCTTGCTCACTCTCCCCACTTAAGTGCATA
Organism: Lygodium microphyllum; assembly: GCF_053477565.2. Lineage (NCBI taxonomy): Eukaryota > Viridiplantae > Streptophyta > Polypodiopsida > Schizaeales > Lygodiaceae > Lygodium > Lygodium microphyllum. The sequence continues at coordinate 61,371,479 of NC_141145.1, read as the reverse complement.
ACTTAGCTTCATCCAGTGCATAGAATATACTAATTAGGAAGCTTTCTAGAGCCGCTAAACAACAATAATCCCTCTAGGCAAGAAAATGCCACACTACTATCCTACTAGGAATATTGCTTCCGAAATAGCCTCACAGATAAGGTCCATGCCTAACAAAGAATCCAAACAAATCAAGCTAACATTACGACACCAAATAGGACTCCTATGGTTTAGTTGCTAACCCTCCATGTTCTAGTAGAGCAACCAGTCAATGGTCCCTAACTTCCAACTATCCATAGTTTTGTTTATTTTTTATTTTTTTAAAATAGTAGTGGCTTTTGTTCAATGCCAAAAGAGTATATACATTGATTCTCCATCCCAAAAGGTCCCACCCCAAAGAGATACAAGGCATCGGATGCAAGGCACCTGTCAAGGAAATCCCTATAGCCTACCAGGACCTCAGAGGCGATGGTTATCTTCTTTTGGTTCAAGGCATTTTTTCTTTTCTTTTCTTTTCTTTTTTCTTCATCTTTCTTCCTTTCTTTCTTTCTTACCGAAGAATAAATATATAGACTCTTTCGAACTTTTATTATTTGGATTGGAATTTAGATTTTGTTTTTATAAAGGATCAACTAGAAGACTAAGAATGCATCACCTAATTGAACGATCAAACATTTCAGCTCAACAACTTCGCACGAGGAATATAATCTAGCACATAATACTAGTCACTCTGGCTGGGCAAATGATAAGCAAAGGTACTCATCAGCTCAACATCTCTCATCCACGCTACTCCTAGTCAAAATTTCGTGAAGAGAACCTTGTTATTCAGTTACCCCCACATATCTCTAGAAAAATGACAAAAAGATAGGGGAAAAAAACTCTATTGGATTCCTAATCAGACTTCCATACAATGAAATTCACTATGTCATGCACACACATCACCCTCTTTCAATTACTCTCTGGTGCAAAAGCCCCATCCCATGTGGGTGGACTCTCATATAGACGGAATTGGTTATATATTTCTTGTGGTGTATTTGTGTTTAAAAAATTTGAGGTTTGTGTTTCTTCTGTAGGTATTTAGGTTTGAAAAAAAACTCTAAATGATTTCAATCAAGTTATATTTTTAACTTTCCCTTATTTCAAACGAATATAAAGAGATAAATTAGATATGAAACAACCTATTATGTACATGGATATTGCAACTCCAAGATAATTGCGAGAAGACAATCACGTAGTGATTCGCAAATCAAACTTGCACAGAACTCAGCCACTAACCACTAACCCATTAATATGTTAGAACAATAAAAAGTAAAACTCCTTTGAAAATCAACCATCTAGTCAAACTGCCTTGTAATGAGCTCCTAGCACTGAAGGAGTATCCCAATCGTGCGTGTAACTAACTTTCTAACCATGTGAAGACTAACTAAACTAAAGTGTGCTAAAACCTAAAATGTAAAGGTATCAACCAAACCAAAAGTGTTTTTTTTATTTCTTTCTATTTTCAAAGGATTATTATATTTTGCATCGATAACCAACCAATGATTCTTTAGATTAATGATACATCTTTTGTGTAGTTCCATTAAAGCACTTAAAGGGATGATATAACCAAAGAGCACTAATAGGGGTTTTCCCTTGAGTTTCTATTTCAAAAAAACACTTAGACTTATCTTTTTTCCAAAATCAATTAGTCTTTTCATATTTGTCCCACTGGTTCTTATCTATAGGTAAAGCTTGTTTCATCAATAACTTCCTACTACTAAATTCGGACCTCCATTTCTCCAAACACAACTCTAGAAGTGAAATTTCATCTAGATGTCGCCTTTCTCTAAATTGAAATTTTGCCTTTTCCTTCTGTAACTCAGTAATTTTCTTCATTGCTTCATTTACAGCAATCACTGCTGCCTCACGTTCTACTTTCAAAGCCTCATTTAATTCTCTAATGATCCTAACATAGTCACCATGATGTTCACGAGATGATTGTGCAAACTTATGCAAGCCCAAAGCTGAGTCATCCTCATCATCATGCAATATTGGTCTTTGTAACGGTTTGCACCTATTCCTACTCCTCCTTTCTCTTTCCTTTCTTTCTAACTGGTGACAATAGGTTCTTTTAGCTATATCTGGAAACTATTAAAATCCAAAGGGTAGAGCATTTTCCTTATAAGGGAAAACAGTAAAAATCCTACTCTCAGGCATGCCATTATTATTCTTAGCAAGGTCAATTTCGTCTATATTCTCCAAAGAGGTTGTTGAGATGTCATCTATATTAGATGTCACTAACTCAGGTATCTCTTCCTCTTCTTATTCATCCGTAGAAATTGCTTTTGCCTTGCTACACATAAAAAACACATCTTCTTGATCATTTTCCTCCTGATCCATGGATAATCAGGAATATGTTTCAAGTGAATGATCAAAGTATTCCGATTTCCCAGTAGAAAGCATTAGGCAATCTAGGGTTGTATCTCCAGACATAGACAACCAGTGAGTGATCTCACTATCGCAATCGTTGTCTGATGAAAATGTTACAGCATATTCACCAATACCCATCTATTCTACCTTATGAGGCCGATGTACTATATTTACCTCCACTTTTTCTGCTTTTGCTGGGCATTGTGTTCTAAATAACTAGGCATAAGGCCCTTCATTATCGGTCCTATCCATTTTCGAATCATAAAACTCACTGTTGGATTTCACATCCCTTTCACTAACCATCTCATCTCCTGACTCTTTCAAAAATCCTTTCAAAATAACTTGTATTTTAACTCAATCATTTCAAGGACCAATCACAATTGAACCTTTATACCAATCCTGAGTGCACTTTGCTTGATATAACCAAGGTCGACCCAACAACACAGAATATCAAGAGATGTTTGACAATGATCGAACTACTAAGTAATTCACATGAAATTCTAAGCCAACAATTACAGATTTCACATTTCGAAGTAACCCCAAAGGAATCACTTTCCTTTGATCAGCCACACATAAAATGATATTGGTAGGTTCTAGATTCTTCAACCCTAATTCATGCATTGTTTGTTCTGTCATCAAATTGACTGCTGAGCCACCATCTAACTGCACTTCATTCAGCAAGTGGCCATTAATAGTAGTATCTATAACTGGAGCTCCTGGATCCACAAACATATCGACTATTTTCACATCCTTAATTGCTTTTCTTTTGGAAGAATTTGCGGTTACTTTAGAAGTATTAATTTCAATCTTCTTCCTTCGACACCAAACTAATTTGTGATAAAGTTGCTTCCGACATATAGGCACTATTTCTAGCGATAGTCGAAGGTTAATGGTCAAAGATACTTGTTCTAATGCAACCCAAAGATCATAAGTCTTATTTACTACTTTCGGCTGCTCTTTATTTCCTTCCTTAGGAGGTATCAGTCTTTCGGGAAAAGGAGCTACCCCCACTTGAATTTTAGGATTTGCTAAGGGCATAGGTAATAATGAATGGTGAGAGAAATGTTGTGGAGAATCTGACTCAGGTAGCTCTACATTAGGATCTATGTCCTTAGATTTCTCCTTCGTTGCTTCCTTTAATTGTAAACTTTCTTTCTCTAGACCTTGCTCCTCTCATTGCTGCTGTTGTGTTCTAGTCACCACACCAATCATAGGGTCAGCCTTAAAGGTCACCCTATGGGGTATAAATTTAGACCTAGCTTCATTCTCTTGCCTTATTGTTTCTACTTCCACTAAATTTGCGGATGAGGTTGAGGGTTCGTTAAAAATTTGCTTACCCTTGTCATTAGGTTGTTTATCTTCTCACTTAGGGCAATCCTCTTCATGATGTCCTTTGCCATTGCACCTCCTACATAAAGAAGTATAGTCCTGACTTTTATGCGCATTTGGACAATATGTAGCTATATGACCTTCCTACTGGCATCGATAACAAATTACCAATCCCCTAGGCCTTTGTGGTCCCCCTTGCCCTATTGGATTACAAAAAGGACCGTTATTTATCCAAAAAGGAGAATCTCTTCCTATGTTTCCATCATTATTGTAATTATTTCAAGGTACTAGGGGTCTACCTTGGGTTGGCAATCCTCTTGGCCTAAAGGGTTGATTAGGTGATCCAATTGCATAAGTTGTATTATTACGATCCATTTAATTGTAATTCATTTGCATTGAACGAGCTTATTGTTGCTCTTGACCTATCTTATGCCAACAGTTTTATCTAGATGTCCTATCTTAAGGCAAACGGTACAAAACGGTGGATGGTCAGGCATTAGTCTTGAAGGCGTCGGACACTCTGTAGCCACATGGCCATACCCATGACACTTACCACACTAGATATTGGATCTTGGTGGGTTTGGAGTTGAGCTACTTGAGGATTGTTGTGCACTAGAAGACTGTGTTGTTATCGAATAAATTTCTTTCAAAGGTGCTTGTATTGCACTCATAATCTCCTCCTTCAATTTTCCTAGTGGTTTTGCAATAATATCACCTACTTTCGCTTCATCAAGAGGGGACCGAGTTTGCAGCATAGAAGGCATTCATGTTTGCATCATATAGGTTGGAATAGAAGTGTACGGATTTAAGGGTACACTCAATACATTTGGATTTGCTGTTACCAATGGATTTAAAGGAATGATCACATAAGACACGTTCTTAGATATCCCGCTTGAAGTGCGTGGATATTCCATCCAAGGTTCTTTAAATAAGTCCCTCCATCGTTCTTGGCTGAGTTGCACTTCTTCCCACCACCTAGCATGTATTTTAGCATCTACCAACGTAGCTGGCCATTGTAGACTAACATGTTGATGAACTTCAGGGTTAAGCCCATCAATAAATTTACGCTTTTGCATAGGCTCATTAGGAGCTGGATTCATCTTCCGAATAATTTTCTCCATATGTTCTATGTAATGTTCAACACTTTCGGTTGTTTCTTGAGACAAATAATCCAATTGAAGGGCTAGTCTATCTTGGAAACCTTCTCGTCAAATTTTTTCTAGGAACGCTCTTGATAAGGCCACATAAGTCACTTTATGTTGGGCATCTAGGTTCCCGTACCACCTTGCTGCCTCATCTTTTAATGTTGCAGGGAAGATATGAAGCTTTTGGTCATCATCTACTATCTCATTGGCGACACAGGTCACCTCAAATCTTTGCAAATGCACATATGGATCCTCGTCCCACAATCCCCCAAATTGCGTGAAATTAGCTAATCTAACTGGATTACGAGCCATTGTTTCTCTAAATAATATCTCTAACCCTAAATGTTGAGTAATATCCAACCACGCATGTTCCTTAGGCTCCTTAAATAGTTTGCGCAATCCAAAATTTGACTCTAGATCCCAATCAAAGGGTGGTTCAATACTCCCTACTTTAGCATTAGCTTCAATCTCTCTACTTTTGCTACTTTGCCTATTATTTTCCCCAAAGACACTACTTGTGCCTGAGGCCACTTGATCCCAGTGATATGAGTCTACTTCACTTCCCTTTGATGGTATTCTATCGAATGATATACTAGGCCTAAAAGGTTCTATGTTTGAGTTAGACACAACATCTATCCCCAGATTCAATAATGCATTCACTCTCTCAAGCTTTTCTAATAACCAAGCCTCCTGTCGCGTTGTACGTTCTCTAGCTCGTTGATCTCGAGCTTCATTTTGTTGTCTCTGTAATTTCGGGCCAAAATATTTACCCCCCTCTACTAAGTATGTGTCTCTTGCCAAATTCAATATTCTCCTTTGGCAATTTTGGAGCAAATTCGAAAAATATTCCCTTAGAAAAGAGACCTCGTATTCACTCATCAATACCTAGGATTTTAATATCCTAGGGAGATCAATCACCCGTTCGAGTGCACTTGGCTCCCGGCAAACGCACCCAAAAATGACCGGCCAAAGACCAAGCCACTTTTAACTAGGTTGTCAAGCCAACTCCTAAGAGTTGTTGCACTGATTAGGTGATATTGATAACTAATTTCTATGATTTATCCTAGCCTTCCTCAATAGTTATGACACTCGTTTGTAGTAGTCCAGCTAATTTAATATCAAAAAATACTAACCCTAGGATTTTAATCCCTTCAAGAATTAACTTCAAAGCATAAACCCTATAGTTCTTTCTAATTCCTTTTATTATCAAATCAACTAACGTCCCTCAATCTCATAAACTCTAATTTTCTTTTTAAAAACATTTTCATTGTCCAATATTGGTACAACTTAATACCTCATCAACACTTTTAATTTGCATAAAGTTTGACACATCATATTTTATATTAATAATGTTCAAACAGATAACATCAAATAAATTTTCTTTTTCTGTAACCCTAAGAACTTTTCATAAAACAGCCAAAACTATATTCTTAAGTTTTCTATAGAATATCCTAAATTTTGGTTGAATTAAAAACATCATTTTTATCAAAAAATAATGTAATATTCATCCAAAATAATTATTTTTTATTTTTAAGATATAGTAAATATTTTTAAAAACTTATGAATAAATTTTAGAATACTTCCAACAATACATAATTGATCAAAAAAAATATCACATCTTATAATTGTTTAATCAAATATTTTATAAAAATTTACCTATATCATTTCTAAGCCATTTTAAAGTATTTTTAGTAGTTTTTTATTTTTAAAATTAAAAAAAGACATATATAAATTCTAAAAACTATTCAAAGTTGAAATTGAGATTCAAATTTTTTTTATAAAAATTCTAAACTAAAGAAATATTTATGCAAATTTACTTTTTTTATGTTAAACAAGTTAAGGCACTTACGTGAAGTACGAGATTCGTAATTGCATCTTTGGGAGCCGTGTCCTTTGTAGTCCAACCAAGGAGATTCTATCCAATCATTCCCAATGGTGAGCTCATCATTTTTCCTCTCCCAAGAGATCAATTGGCCAATTGCATTGTTGCCATGGAAATAGCCCATTGTAACTCTTTTAAGACAATCTTGATTAAGTCCAAGCTTACGAGCTTAGCCTCCATGGTTTTATGTTGATGACTAAAAGAGAAGAGAAGAGAAAAGCTCTAAAATGGAGTAAGATGGAGAAGACATGGTAATGGCTATGGAATAGGCATTGGCTTCAATTCTCTCTTCTTGCTCTCTCCAACTTCAATTGTTTCTTCAAATCCTCTTGCTTGGATGGCTCAATGAATTTCAAGATGATAGTGTCCCCTTCTTGATGATGGTGCCCTCCTCCCTCTTTAGTTTGCTCTCTCTCCCTCTTTATAGGATGGTACCCCCTCCTCTCTTTCTCATGACTCTTCAACTTCCACTAACTCCTCCCCTTCCTCTTCTCCAATTGGCTTTTGGACTTCCTCTCCCTTTCCTCTTTCTCTTCCACTTAGTCTTTTTCCCTTCTCCCTCTCTTCATCTCCCACTATGATGTGCCCCCCAGGATGAGGCCGCCCTCCTCCCTCTTTAGTTTGCTCTCTCTCCCTCTTTACAAGATGGTACCCCCTCCTCTCTTTCTCATGACTCTTCAACTTTCACTAACTCATCCCCTTCCTCTTCTCCAATTGGCCTTTGGACTTCCTCTCCCTTTCCTCTTCCTCTTCCACTTAGTCTTTTCCCCTTCTCCCTCTCTTCATCTCCCACTATGATGTGCCCCCTAGGATGAGGGTGCCCTTTCCTTGGTCATAACCTCTTCATCTCCCACTATGATGTGCCCCCCAGGATGAGGGTGCCCTTTCCTTGGTCATAACCTCTTCAAATCCACATGCAACATTTTTTCTTTTAATTATGGTTTTTTTAAAAACTCATTTCCTAACCTTTAGAACCATAACACATAGAAGAACACCCCCCCTTCTCTTTCAACTAGCATCCTCTCTTACATAATTTTTTTTGTTAAGCTAAAATGTTAGCTACTTTTCCACCTTCATTATACGACTACCCTCTCTTGCATTTTTTCCTATGAGGTTGCCATTATCAAAATGTTTCCCCTCCTTTGCTCATATTAACTCAAATACTCATGGTTCCATTAATCAAAAATAATCCCTTCTTATTAGATAAAACTATCAAATTCTACTTGGTATTTTCCTAAGTCTACCCTCTAGCACAAAACTCCTTCGAACTAGGATTTTCCACTTGCCAGACTACAGAGACACGTCCTCCAAAGACGAAATTACGATTGCATCTGCATTAAATTAATGTGAAAAGTTGGTAACAATATGTCAATTGTATACAATGTTGCTAAAAAGTTTTGCAATGTTAGGCATTGTTTCTAGGTGTTGTCATCACTGGATTCTAAGTCCTCATCCTCTACAACCATATCCTTTACTTCTTCATCTTCCATATCTTCCTGGCTAGCCCCTATATCATGACCACTATTTTATTCCGATTCTAGAAATTCATATGCAATAGATTTCCGCCTTTTGAATAATTTGATTCTTTTCTCTGCTATCGGAAGTTTGATGGCTGTCCCATCCAACTCATCTAATGCATAAGTAGCATTATCAAACAATGTCTTACCAAATAGGGTCCAAACCATCTTTTGGAAACTTTACGCATGGCACTATGTTGGTTGTCTAAACTGCTATCATAAACCAATACCCAATCCCCATCTTGTATGGTTCTTGGTCTCAGTCTATGTCTTTTGTCAAATCATTTCTTGTTCTGTATCCTTACTGCCCTTAACTTTGCAATTGTTGCCTCTATGTCTTCTGACTTTCTTTCCAACTGTCTAATGCTTAAGGCCAACAACTCCTCTCGATTCAACTCCTCCTCCCAATGTAACACACTCCATGTCACTGTCATCTCTTCTATCGGCATGATAGATTTTTGACCATACATCAATTCTGCAGGCATATATCCTGTAACAGCACTACAAGTTGTTATGTCGGCCCACAAAGCATAAGGGAGCAATCGTGGCCACTCATTTACCTTCTCTCCACATGCTTTTGCCAATGCCTTCACAATAGGTGGGTGACCTCTTTCACTTTTTCCATTTCCTTCAAGGTTATAGGCTGAAGTTAAAGCAAGATTTATCCCCAGCCGTGCAAAGAAATCATGAGCTTCATCTGCATCCAACTCACCCCTATCTGCTATAATTTTTCCCACATAGCCATACCGACAAAAGATATCTTCTAAGAGAAAACTACACACAGCATTTGTTGTCTTAGTACATAAAGCTTTCCCTTCCACTTGATTAGTCAAGTCTTCACGAGCAAGCACAAGATACCTCATTTTCCAAAGATCTGTAGGCATTGTGACCAAATCCACCACCCACTTAAAATCAAGAGACAATGGATATATGGGTTGCAATCCATCCTGATGTCTCGCAGATGAATACATTTGACATGTCATACATGTTTCCACAAAGTGAGCAACATCCTTACACATACCCTACCACCAATATCTTTCTTTGATCTTTGTAAAAGTACCCCAAACACTTCTATGACTAGCCCACAAGCTTTCATGAAAATCTTGCATTACTTTTACTTGTGAAGCTCTGTCACCCAAAACTCGCAATGGCATACCCTATTTCTTTTTAGCATGTTTCCATAAATATCCATCTTTTCAGAAAAACCCATACGCTTTCCTCTTGATTTTCTTAAACTCCTCATCTAACCATTCATCTCTCTTTGTTAATGTACTAAGGTGTTGGACCAATTCTCAACCACTCTTCTGCATATTTATCTTCCACAAACACTTCTACACAATATACAAAACATCTAAAGTGTCTCCTCTTTGTTGTCCAAGCTTTTGTTAATGCTATAGCAACACCTTGCACTGCTAAATTCACTCTTGCAACATCATTTTCAGCCATAAGAAAGTCATCTTCTTCCTCCTCATCCATCATCCCATCTTCATTCTCATAATGTGCTCGAGATAACATGTCTACCACTGGGTTATCTTGTCCTGCAATATGCTGAAATTCAAGGTTCAAAGATTTGATGTATGCAATCCACCGGAGCATAGAAATGTCCGGAGTAGCACAACTAGTAATCATACCCAATACTGGCAAATAATCAGTCTCAATGACTACATGAGCACCCATAAAATACTCCTTATCACATTTAAGGATTGTCATAATCCCCCATAATTCTCTTTTAACCTCTGGATATCTTCTCTGTCATTCAGTCAATACTTTAGCACCAAAGTGAATTGCATATCTTTTCCCTTCCTCATCATCTTTCCCAATTCCCCATCCAATCCTGATTGGGCTTGTATCAACAGTAATAATGATAAGCTTTCCATGTGAATAGTCAGTCTTTCTCAATGTAGGAGTAGATTTTAAGAGTTGCTTCAATTTCTTCATTGCTTTCTGATGCTTCCTTTCCCAATGAAATTTCTGACCTTTCCTTAGAAGTTGATAAAGAGCATCGGCTACATGTGCAAAGTGAGGAATCCATATCGAATAGAACACACATGCACCCAAGAATCTATGCACCTCTGATACATTCGTGCATACATCTTGCATTCTATCAATCCCATCAATTTTTGCTAGTGATGGCCTTCGCCCATAAGGCCCACACATATGCCCAACAATCAAAACCTCTTCAACTCCAAAGACGGACTTTTGTCTAGAAAGAGTTAAATGCACCTCTTCTAGACATGTCAAAATCCTCTCACAGTCCACAATATGGTCTGCAACAAACTGTTTGCAACCATGTGCATCCATCTCTTCATTCTTTTCATCCACTGCACACCCTTTGACTGGAACATCATCCAAGAAGGGCATAGTCAATTATGGTATAAAATCCCTGAGTACCCTATTCATAGCATTTGTCATGTGTGCCACTGAGTTTGTTGCTCTCTGGTTAGCCCAAGGGAGTCTTCATGGTTGTGATATCCCTACTTTCAATTGCAAGCTGAAACTGATCATAACCCGAGTAAAGATCACCCAAAGAATAGATTGATTTGCCTACAAAAGCCTCTGCAAATTCATCAACCACAAGACTTGCACCCACATTTCTTATGGTTACTTTATTGACCGGACCGGTTGCCTGTCTTGAATAAATCTCAAAGCCCCATTATTTTTGGGCACAGTAAACCAACGATTTGAGTACGGGGCTGAAGAAGGCTCCAAGATCTTCATGGGAATCTTTTCATTTAGAAAATCCATCAGCTTTGGCAAGTAAGCTTTAGGCACTAGAACAAGCCTCAAGTTCCATGGTACATGTGGCACCGTAACTATGACCATAGGAGAGACAACATTTGGATCCACACAATCTATTTCACTTGGCTGAAATGCAAATGCCTTTCCATGTCTAGCCAACATCCGCATAAAACAGTCTCTCTCAACAGGAAAAAGAAACCCTTCTGCACCAACTTTCAATTCCTGTAATGTTTCAGATGTAAATTGATTACCTATATCATTAGGATCCCATAAGCTTGGCTGCCTTGACACTTTTTCATACATACCCTCACTCTCTGGTGGAAGTGGCAAAGCAATTGGTTTTATCTTTTTGTCAAATTTCTTATACTTTGTCTCCACAAGTGCTTCAACCCATTGTAATCCTTCGTGTTGAAAGAGCAAACAATGCTATGACATCATACATGTCCAAAGAACATACTGACAATGCTCTGTTTTCAGCCTCATTTTCTACATGTATAGTTGCCAAAATTTCAGCCATAGTGTCATTAATATTCAGCCCATAAAACATGCCTAAAATGCCTTCGTTTTCAGCTAAAAATCCCAATACTCTCAGTTCCTTAGTAGCCCCTTTCATAGATATGCGTTCAGCCCTGCACATAGCTTCCATAGGCTTAAACCAACATAAACTGTTTGCTGTAAACTGAGAATTACCAATAGTAAATACATGCTTCATTTCATCAAGAGGCAAGTACACCCTCTGAACAACACTATTGTAGCCCTGGATTACATCACAGCTTAATGAAAATCCAGGTCTTTGAATTCCCTTGCATTTGGGACCAAAGGAGACTCTCGAAGCATATCTCGATTTCTAGGATGATTAACACAAATAGTAAGAAATTGGATTGCTTTTATCCCATCCTTGCTTCTGACTCTTGCATAAGCAGAACCATCATCAAGCACCTTTGTTTCCATACGCACACCTGTAATAGAGGGCTGTCCCAAAATCATTGCATATGAGGAATTATCTTGCACAAAGAAGTGTTGCTCTTCCTATACATCACCAATCGTCACTTTTACATTAGGACATGTAGCACAAAGCTCCCCTAAAGAATTATATTTGCATCCCTCATTCGCCAACCATGATCAGTGTCTACAGGCCATACACCATTTTCATACAATCCATGCTCAATGACATTTATCTCAGGCCCATGGTCAAGTAAAGCAACACAAGGAGTTTCACACTCCCCTATTTTCACTACCATTTCAGTGGTAGCTCTAGCCTAATGATTTCTTGTGTAGTGACTTCAAGGAATAAATCCTAGAGTCTCTTCTCCATATTGTTGCATTTGCCTTACTCCACCATGCATATTTCTACAAGACAATGCATTTTCAACCACTTTCTTCTCTTTTCCATATGCTGTCCACTAATTAGTAGCATCTTGCATAGACAATCCTATCCTTCATGCTCATATTCAGCCCGAATGCCCAACAAACTAGTTTCATCTTCAAATCGCAGCAATGCACTAGTGGTATCACCAAGAAACTGACGCTTCCTTTTAATTATGTCAATGATTTCATCATGAAATTCTCACTTGGCAATGCCAAGCACCTCTCCCAAGGTAAATTCCACCCGACTGTTTAAGATCCATTCTTCAAGAACCTTCTTAAGATCTGTGGCTGTCTCAATGTCAAATTGCAACTTATATCCTGGCTGCTCGCCCATTTTTTTGCCCTCTTGTTTGTTATCCTTTTTTTGCTCCTGATTGACCTCTTCCATAACATGCTCAGGAGGTGGCTGATTTGTAGCTTTAGGCTGATCCACACTTCTTATTGTCATTCTTTTAGATGTCCCTGCAATATCTTCATCTCTTTTTCGTTTTTCTTCCACAAGTACATCCATGTTTTGAACCTTTGTTAAATATGCATACACTGAATATGCATCTACCGGTGATTCCCAACCAATTATGCCACGAATGTCTTGCCCTGCATGAGACATTTCACTATCAGTGACCTTTCTCTTTTCAGTTGCATGTAAAGCATGTGTCCATATTTAAATCTTTGGACCAACCATCACTTGGCCATGCATTTAATCCAACTGTAGACCAAAAGTAGAAGCATGTACCACCGCATAAGCATTTCGGATAGCCACATCTTCTAACAACTTCTGCATACCTCCCTTTCCAAAATTCAAAGCAAGAGGCAATCCCGTTTCTTGTGCATGGATCTTGCCATCTTTCCAAAAGATGAGCTGTCATGCCAAGGCCTCCTGATAGGCAGCACAATCCTTTCTCTCGTGCTGCAAACTATCACACCACATACATCTTTTTCTAAGCTTAGGGACTACCGCCCGTCCCCTTTCCTCTTGTCCTTTTTCATCCAATTTTGCAACCTTCAATTGAAGATCCTGCATGTCTTTGACCAATTCATCTAAGACATCTTCCCTAACAGAGGGAACAATAGCACGTACAGCCATAGGGTTGGCCACAGAAGTAGGTGGCTTACTGGATACATCAATTATCTTGCCCGTAACAGTGGGTAAGTTTTCAAACATGTCTCTGTAGTCTGATCCTCCAGCAAATCATCAAGCTTCTCTTGAAGCTCAAGATCAGCTACCTATAGAAACAATTCAATTTTCTGACTTGCAAGAGCTTGCTGTTCTGCAAGATCCAACTACTCAAATCGACTTTTAAATTCTCTTAACAATTCCGTAGCCACAAGACCCTTATTGGGTTGTAAAACCCACTCTTGAAAAGTGTGCGTAATCAAACCGGTGTCCTCAATGTAAAATTCTTACCTGAGTGTCTTCTTGAAGGCTACCTAGTCAACATCCTGCAAGTATAATTCAGTAATCCATGCTTTTAGTTCATGAACAGTAACATGTACAAAATACCGGCTCCATGCAGATTGAACCACCCCAAACAATTCCATCTTCTGAGCGTAGGTATGTACATATGCATATACATTCTTGCCATTGAATAACTTCATCTCATGCTCAACTACTTGCAAAGCATTCATCACAACACTTTCTGTTTGAGATGAAGCTTGCATCACCTGTTGTTGTAGTTGTACCTGCATAAGCATATTCATATTTTGCACCAACTGTTGCAAAACATCACTAGAGATTGTATTCGAAGATTCTCCCATCTTGTCTTTCCTTCTTCTAATGACCTTTCACGTCGGGTTCGCCAATGTCGGAGGGGTTTTTGTCGAAAGGTCGAATCCACCGAGGATCAAAAGTAGAAGGAAGTAGAGATAGGAAATGGAAGAGAAAATAGAGAATACAAAAGTGGTAAATACTACAAAGACAAAGCACAATGAATTGAATCAATATGTATTGAAAGAACTTGGAATCTTCGCATTACTTAGAAGCAATCACCAGGCATTAGATCTCTTGGAGCTTCTTCGTAGAACAAAACATGCATCAAAATTGCAACTCCTTCTCTGCTGCTCGAAACCCAAATCTAATGGCTCCATTGGCTCCGAAAGGGGGGTAAAACACTAGGATACCTAGTCACGGATCTCCCAGATTACTCCTTCTTCTTTCAGTTCTATCTGCAGTTTTCAGCCTGTTTATAGCAATCGCGACGCGTGGGATTTCATCAATCTGTCCCTCTTGTGAAAATCCCATAATTGGCTCAAAAAGCAACTAGCTTTTTTGCATGCCATCCTAATCTAGAAGCTTTTTCTAACTTTTTCGGATTTTTACAATAAATAATCAAAAATAGGCTAAAATTATCCAAAAATCTAGTATGTTCAAATAATCCATGCAACTCACACTAGTACTAATGGCTCATATCACATTGACTCACTAGATCAATAAAGAAGTCGGACGATGATGCATTCCATACTTTTTCACACTGTGTCCTCATAACATCACGATAACGTCCCATACCACGGCCTCTTGAAGAGGATCTACCATGTCCCCTTCTTGAACTTGAGTAAAATGCTTGGACATGTTCACCATTTCTTTCAGATGAGTCACCTTGCATATTGATCTCTTCGGTAATCATGAGAGAGATCAACTCATCAAAATCTGGAAATTGCTTCCATATGTATAATGGAGTAATAAATGATTTTCATGCCTTCTCATTATTAAGTCCACTCAAAGTGGATGAAACCAAATCATCATCATCAAGCATTGCATCAATCACTGCTAAAGCATCTGCAATGCTCATCACCTTCAACACATACTCATTGGCATACATTTTCCCTTTCTTCAATGTATTCAACTCTTGCTTGAGTTGAATCTTTCGTGCCTTTATATTTACTGAAAACATGTTCTCAAAAATTGTCCAAGCTGCATGTGAAGTTTCTGTACTCCTGATATGTCCCAGCATAGTATTATCAATGACTACAGATAGCCAGTACATCACCTTTTTGTCTTTTGCATTCCACTCTTTCCATGCCTTTAATTCATCTGCAATCAGAGGAAGCTCTGCCTCCTTTTCTTCACCTGAAACAAACTCATAAAGGCCCTTTCCAATGAGGAAGTTTGTCAGATGAAACTTCCATGAAGGATAGTTGTTCTTGTCAAGCTTCTTAATAATGGGATTTACATTGTTCTCTGCTATTATCACAAAAAAGGATACAATACAACAAGCTAGTCTTCTACAACCTTTCACAACAAGTGCACAGCAATACACCAAGCAACCTTTTTCAATGATTGCTCAATAGTACATGTAATCTGCAACCTGTTTGCAAAAGGATCTTATGTTTTCTTCCTGGAAAACACCTCAAAAATTACAGATTTGAAATCTGTAACGTGTGCACCCACTTTCGGTCAATACAACTAAAATCACAGTGTACCCTGAAATTGTTGTCCGCAACCTTGCGGCTCTAAAACGGGGCCAGAAATAACCTCAGATGCCCAAAAAAACTACAGGCGAGCCCTGAAAGGCTCATATAGAGAATATAAAATGCTCTGCTTGCACACCAAATCTCGTAGCAATTTGAGATTTTCACTATACCCTGCTTTCGGTGCCTTCACATGCATTATCCAAGAGAAAGAGTGGAACAATGGAAGGGCTTCTTACATTGTGCTTACTTGCTCGAAATTTGCTTCTTTTTCTTCACTTCAACCTTCAAAAACAGCCTCTCTCAATGGTGCGGCTCTGATACCATGTCAAGAATCACGTGGTGGAGAGACTTGCTTGAGCTATTGCACCAAACACACACTGTATACACAAGAGGAAGCTCACTCAAGAACACAAGAAGAGAGATGGAGGCCAAAACGTTTTCTTGCTGATTTTTTCTTCTTTTCCCACATACTATACAATGTTCACAAAGTATAGATAAGATACAACATAAAGGAAAGTCACCTACTAAGTCAAACAGTGCATAACAGACGACACTAAATCGACTGGCACATATCTTTGCCAGCTATAGGTAGGTGTAACAAACTAAATATAATAAGTGATAAGTCAGTGGCCATGTGAGTATCATAATGATGACTAACGTGCTAAGTGTAGACGTGCGGATCCATGTAGCCAGGTGGTCCATCATCAATGTCCCCAGGTGTTGAGCTTGCCATCTCAATACACTAGGGCCTATCAATGCAGTACTCTACTACAAATCAATTGTAGAAACATATGTAGAAGGCATATCCAATGGCACTGTAGTAGATGATGCAGACTAAGATGCCATCTCATCAAAGATAACATATTTACTCACTAGTGTCTCTCGAGTAGAGGAATCATAGTATTTATATGCCTTATTCTCATGTGAATAACCAATAAAGACACACTTATGTCCTTTCGGATCTAGCTTCTTCCTCTTCTCATTCAAGAATGTGCACATAAGCAAGACATCCAAATACTTTCATGTGACTGATATCAAGCTTGTAGACATATAGCTTCTCAAATGGTACCATATCATGAATACTTGACATATGATTTTTGATGCCGAGAAGTGCTTAAAATAGCCAAAAATTCCGAATTTCAAGGGAAAAATAGACTTCGTCGAAGGCAGCAATGACAATCAGTGCAATTTTAAGCGATAAGTCCCTAAAGCGCTAGTGCTTATTTTCATGGAAATCAAACGGTGGCAGATGGCCAAGCTGGAGTTTGCCTAGATGCAAAACAACGTTAGGAATCCAACGCAAGTTTCGGATCTCCATTCTGATGTCATTTGATCCCCCGTTTAATCCCCGCGGTGGTTCAAGGTTGTGAAGCGACTGCTATATCTGGAAGCCAGGAAGAGTGGGACGGGGCCCAACTTCGTAGATTTCAACATTATGGAACCACCCGTCCAGACGGATCTCGATTCCGATGTCGTTTGCCCCCTCAAAACGGAAAAAAACCACTTGCCGGAAGTGTGAAAGCAAAAGGCATGAACTAGATATTTTGGATTTAAAAGCTTAAGCTTGCTTAAGCTTGAAAAAACCTCAAGAAATTAAACGCCATTGGGGGGGGGGGGGGGAGAGGGGGGGCGTCAGTTTTTCGGTGCTCCATTTTTCCCCAATTTTTTGGCATTTTCTGATCGGGCAATTGAAGAGGAACCCTCCTAGCTGTGGAATGAAGATTCTCTGCGCCTCCGATTGCTCCAGACCGCACGAGGAATGATGCACTAAGTAAAGAGATAAAAAATCAATCTTTCTCTCTCCTGCATAGAGGCAGGGGGCGTCAATTTTCGATGCCCCGTTTTTTCCCAATTTTTTGGCATTTTTTGATCGGGCAATTGGAGAGAAACCCTCCTGACTGTGGAATGAAGATTCTCTGCGCCTCCAATCACTCAAGACCGCACGAGGAATGATGCACTGAGCAAAGAGATAAAAAACTAGTCTTTCTCTCTCCTCCCTCTCTCTCCTGCATAGAGGCACTTCATGTGGCAAGAATCAAGAAGAGAATCGGGTGATGGATGCTTGTCCGAGAGGCATCGGATTGTTCCAAGAGGTTGAGCAGGATGAAGGCTGAAGATCTATGCTGAAATCCATGGTTGATTGGTGGATACACAGTCCCAATTAAATATTCAAGAAACCCAAAACACACAGAAAGACGGTATGCTCTATTTTATGAAAGAATTTTGCTTGGTTTTTATCGTTCATGGTCTAAATGGTGTACGCATGGGCTAAAATTTTATTTGAATGTTCCTTGCATTATGTTTGAGGGCTGCAATCACTATTATGGAGAAGCCGTATTGATTTACAGCAATAATAAATTTTCAAACCCCGAAAAAACACTAATTTTGATAGAAATTGATAGTTTTTTTATTTTAAATGGAAAAAAATGAGTGGACATGAGATAAAATAAGGAAAAATATTGAGTTTTAGTTCAAATGATCAGTCATCAGAAAAAAATAGAAAATATCTATCTTGCATTGGAAAAAAATGGAAAAATAATATCTATGTATGTGAATGTTTGATGGGGATGAAGCATGAGGTTAAGCCTCAGTTTGGCCCTTGTCATTTGTGCTAAAGTGTGTATTTATTGCTTTTACATACATAAAAGATATACAAAACCCTCTACACCTATGCACAGTAGCAAAATTTAAATGGTGAGAGGGAGAATGATGTTATACAATAGTTTAAACGCTAAAATAATAAAAAGTTTGATTGTTCTCTTTATGCATAACATTTAGGATGCAGTTTATTTGGAAATAATGGATCTAGCAGCATGAGGTTTGCCTTGGTGCTAGGTTCCTACAATGAAGCATCGCATATTAGTAGAAAATCATTAAAAGGATTGTTTTTGCACAACACATAGGCTGATTTTAAACTATAATTTTTTGTGCACAATAAGGTATTCACTTTTGCATGAAATATACACATGGTATCTATTCATGGCATGCATAGCACTTGATTGAAGTATAAATGCCCCACGCTGGAGAGAGTAAGAAACCCAAGCTCTAGGTCTACACAGTGGGTTCAAGGGGACAAGTAAGTGAGGACCGGTATATTCGTAGAGTGATATAATATTGATACCAAGAGCGGAGTCTGTTTTGTATGTGTTATATGTGTTAGCGGCGCATCGAGGGGCCAATCCCCAAGGTGTAGGAGAGTCGCAGTGGAGCCACAGCAATCAGCCGAGGGGTGCCTCCTATGTTGTTCTACATGGTGAATTACACCAAAATGTGTAGGGTCTCCCTCTGAGGAATTTGAGAAGGTTAAGGGTTGGACTACAAAACACATGACAAATGCAAAATGTACGTACGATGGTAGGGCAATGTGTCCTGTAGATGCTCCTGACCACGAGGCCATGGGGTTGTCTTGTGCATGTTAGAGGTCTGGCTAGTGCTATAGCCAGTGTTGGTCCATTTTAGGTCCCATCAGTGGTGCGTCTGTGCCAGGAGCTGCCAACAAGTGGTAGTTCTCGAATCTAGGGTTTCTAGGGACCAAATGGTTGGTTTATGTCCTCTGACAAGGACCGTCAAGTTGAAATACAAAAAGCAAAACGTGCTGAGAGGGCTAGATGATGATTGGAGATTGTAAGACGCTATTCTTCTCAAAGGAGCAACCCATTACGCATAAGCGGTAGTGGTTCTAGTAACCTAAGTGTCACAAGCAGCCCTTTGAGTGCAAGTGGAAGTCTTGGTACTTCCCTTCTTCTAGTTAATCAACCCACAACAAGTGGAGGTGTAGTTGCATCTACACAAACTCCTGTTGTCAATTCGATTGTAGCCATGGCACAACCCATCACAATTCCAGTAGGTACACCAGATTTACCGGTATTAGGAGAACCTTTGCCCATTTTCCATGGGTTAGCAGAAGAAGATGGAGAACTCCATATTAAGGAGTTCCAAACTCTTATGCTCAACTATTGAATCCAAGACGAAGAACACCTAATGATGTTCTTTAACATGACGTTAAAAAGAAGAGCGACAATGTGGTATCACGGTCTAGAAGCCAGAACCATAACTAGCTGTACCCAATTCTTTATAGCTTTCTGCAGAGAGTTTACTCCTGAGAAGGGTGGACAATAGTGGTTGTATGTCTTGAATGTAACACGTCAAGAGCCAAATGAGAATGTTCAGGCCTATGCCAAGAAACTAAAGCAAGTTCTTCGCAAACTTAATACTTATATTCCCATTCTAGCGGCTGCACAGTTGCAATATTTCCTACATGGATTGGATTTTAATATCTAAGTGCAGCTTAGTAGTGTCGCTTTGGCCGATATTGACACTGCTATTACCCAAGCAGAAGGAGTAGAGTCACGCTTGCAAGCGGCTTATGCAGCAAGGATAAATTAGAATGGTAATAATTTGGCCTTGACCAATGGGAGTCAAGGGGACCCCATGTCAAACGTGAATGGAAGAGGGAGTATTATGTTGAGATATTTGCAATCACACCTATACTTTAGTCCCTTTGTGAGAAGCAGTGAGGGCTCAGGACCAGAATCCCATATGCACAGTAGGAGAAAGTACCACCACTTAATTCCTATAAAGCATTGTACTTGCACTCTTTTTCTAATGCAATGATAGTACTATTTTCTTTCCAGTAAAGTGTCATGTCACTGTCAATACACAAGATTGTATTTATGAGTCCAAGTCTCAATCTTGGAACCTAATTCACTTGTGCAACAATCTGTCCTAGTCAGGGTCAATGTCTTCATGAGTTTCTTTTTCCTCTTTCAACCTCCATAGCTTCCGCATCTGCCATGCTCTAGATCTAGCATATTTCACATGGTATCAAAGCTCAGTTGAGCATGGCCCAACTCTCCTTTCACTCCTCTTAGCTCCTTTCCATCTCTTCTTAGCTCAGTTTGAGTATTGGACCCTATCTCCAACTTCATTTGCATTCCTACCTTCAATGAAGCTTCCATGGCAGCCATAGACAGCAGCACCCTGTCAATTTGAAGCTTTCATATCTCTCTCCACAGGACAAATATCTCTAAACTTCCTTCTGGATAAGTGTTTCTCTACTTCTAAAGCTCCTTTTTGGCACCTCAATCATTGAGATTGGGCAACTATAGCTTCAGCATTGCCTGTTTTCAGAGTTGCGGCCATAATTGTGTCTGTGGACAGCACCTACCTACCTCTGTTGGAGCAGCCATATCTCATCAACCGGGCCATATCTCTTCAAGATTTCTTCTCGAGAGTTGTTCTTCAGGCTAAGGCACAACTTCTTGGCACAAAAATCAAGGAGATTGATACACACCATGCCCGGCATTTGCAGTTTCCCAAATCTGGGTGCAGTTTTGATAGTGATCACTTTGAAGGCTTAGATCTCTCAACTGGAGCATAATGAGTACAAACCCTCTTAGGGGGAGTTAGACCCATTAGTAAGGGTTCTCCATCTCAAAGGGTTTGAGCAGATTCAACCTGTGGAGCGTGTGGGAGATCATTTACCAGTTGTTGGTCCCTGTTTTAACAAGACAGCCATAGCCACTTACCTTTAAGCTCATTTTTTTTTCATTTTCTCTCTCCTGCCACTTAAACCAAGCCAAGGCTACTCTAATATCAAGTTTTCAGCAAGAATTCAACCATCAAATCAGCAAGGAGGAAAATCTATGAAGATTTTTTGAAGATCATCAAGTCAAACTCAAGCAACAAACATCAAATTTCAAACTAGTATCTTTTGATACTTCACTGCCATTGCTTGTGTCTTTTGACACATACAAAGATCAACCCATTCCTGGTTATTCTCAGTCATTTGAAGCTAATTTGCTACTGGTCTGTCAAGTTGAACATGGGCAAAGATTCTCCAACTACCCGTTTCAAAGGAGTCGGGTTTCATACCTGGCAGACCCGCATCAAATTGATCCTGATGAAGAAGGGCCTCTGGGCCATTACCACTGGAAAAGAAAAAAAGCCTCATGATGTGGATCTTGCTATCACTTGGCAAAAGAACGATGATAAGTCTCAGGCTATTATCAAATTGGAGCTAGACGAAATCTATATCCACCCATGTGGATAACTGTGAGACCTCACAGGATACATGGAAGAGACTTGATGCCTTGTTCAGTGCACTGTCTAAATCATCAAAGTATGGTCTCCTAATTGAGTTTTTCAGGCTTGAAATGAAGTCCAACACATCACTTGCCACACATCTAAATTACATGGAATGACTTCTAACCCAACTTGCAGGAATCAACATTAAAATGGAAGAAGATGTTTGCATCAGTGTTCTACTTAAGAGTTTGCCTCCTAAATATAATAATGTATCAACAACTTTAATCAACATGCCGAATCCTGAACTTGTTGATATCCAGGCATCACTATTAGAGGAGGAAAAGAAGCTAAAAACTAAGGAAGAACCAAGTACCTCTAGAGATGAGCATGCATTATATGTTGGCAACAGGTACAAAGGCAAGAAGGATCGGCTCTTCTGTGACTTCTGCAAAAGGACCGGACACACCGAGAAGTTCTGCCACACCAAAAAGAGGTCCCAAAAGGCCTATCTAGTTGTAGTCAAAGAAGAAGAAGAAAATGGAGCAAAGGAAGAAGAAGAAGAAGAAGAAAATGGAGCAAAGGAAGAAGAAGAATAAGAAGAAGAAGAAGACCACTAGGAGAAGGACAAACCTCATCAGTCCTTCTATTCAGATAGACTTTTTTAGTTTTGTATTTCCTAGCCCTAATGCCTCAAACATAAACTTGTAAACTCCTCAATTATCCTTGTACTATAGCCTCTGTATACTTTGTGAGGTCCCTGCTACAGTCTCTAGATGTCCATCATGTTTGTGGTACCCACACTTAGTCTTTTCTGTGACAGTCTCTGGTGTTTTTGCCATGTTTATGGTGTGCCCACACTTTGTAGGTGTTGCTTTCACTAAAGCCTCTACACACTTTGTACTTTTGGTTGTGATTGAGGAGGGGTGTTGAGATATTTGCAATCACACCTACTTTAGTCCCTTTATGAGAAGCAGTGAGGGCTCAAGACCAGAATCCCATATGCACAGTAGGAGAAAGTACCACCACTCAATTCCTATAAAGCATTGTACTTTTTCTAATGCAATGATAGTACTCTTTTCTTTCCAGTAAAGTGTCATGTCACTGTCAATACACAAGATTGTGTTTATGAGTCCAAGTCTCAATCTTGGAACCTATTTCACTTGTGTAACAATTTTTCCTAGTCATGGTCAATATCTTCATGAGTTTCTTTTTTCTCTTTCAACCTCCATAGCTTCCACATCTGCCATGCTCTAGATCCCACGTATTTCACATATCATGCTGAATTTGCCTATGTTACCCACTCGTCCTAGTATGACTACGCCTACTATGACTAGTCAGGCGGCCTCACTAAATGGTGATGGAAGCCAAACAATGAATCATAATTTTGTCCTAGTAGGTTAGCGGCCAATTCCTAATCAAGTAGTTAGGCCGATGGAACGACAGATAGATGATTGCGGCTATGAGTCAAGTGCCTCTAATGTCCTTGGTGAAGTTAAGGACATGATAAAGCACTATACTGATATGATCTCTGAACCATACAGACAAATAGCTGTGAACGTCAATTTTCTTAACAAGCAGCAGAATTTGATAGGGAGCCGATGCCCTGAAGAGGGTGCCCCCTCAAGATTCAGCTGTACATGGTGTGGTGGCCAACATTTCCCTAGGAATTGCCCGAATGTCAAATGTGATATTTGCGGAAAGTCTGGCCACTTAGCTTGGTCTTTCAATAGGATTTGGTACCTCTTTTTTAGCCTTTACCTTCTTTCTTGGCAATCCTTTATCCTTCTCGGGATCAACTTTACTACCAACAGGTCTTAAAGGTCCACCTTCCATATATTAGGATTCAGGACTTGCTTTTCCCTAGCCTCTTGCTTAGGGCTTCCCTCGACAGGTTTTACAATTCCTTTGTCACCCTCTTTAATCTTTTGACCTCTTGTTACGGCTCGCAAATTAGAAGTTTCAGCATCATTGACACATACGACCTCAATAAGGCTGACTCCACTACCATGAGGCAACTCCTCTACATTAGCCTTTCCTCGTTGCAGTATTTGTCTTGGTCTCTCATCTTGCTAGTGGTTATTCCCTTGTGCGCTATTGATGACCAGCCCATAGACTCTCATGAAACTCTTTGATAATTTGTTGTTGAGTCTCTTATCACATATTACCCTCTGTGGAGTCCTATTTCTTTGCTTTGGATGCTTCCAAAGATGGCTATCTTCAAGAAATACCCATATTCTTTTCTTTGGATTCCCTTGAACTCCTAATCATTCCATCCCTCATGCTTAGTCAATGTGCTCAAGTAGCAGCCAATAAGCAACCACTCTCACCATCATACATGTCTTCTGAAAATGATTCAAGAGAAGATGCACAACAACAATGATCTCATTGAACATAAGAAGTGGAGTAGAAATTTGTACCAACATTATCTCCTTCAACAACTATGACTTCTTCATCCTCATACCTCGCTCTTAATAACATATGTGAAACTAGATTATCTTTACTTGCAGTATGGTGAAACTATGGGTTCAAGGATTTGATGTAAGTGATCCATTGCAACATAGCAATATTCAGAGTTGAGCAACTAGTGATCATCCCAAGCAAAGGTACACAATCTGTCCCCACAATCACTAATGCACCAATAAACTATTATTTATCAGACATCAATGCAATGTCCACTCCTTATAACTCCCTCTTATCGGCTTCCCTCGTCATATCATGTCAATACTATTGTAGCCCTATATTACAGCAGCACTTTATTGAAATCCCAGCTCTCGAAATTCTTTAACATTAGGAGGCACTAGGTAATGCCTCAATGTATCCTTGTTTCTTACGTGATTGACATAGATTGTCATAAGTTGCACTACTCTTCTTTATCGTTTCTCCTTATTCTTGTATAGGAAAAACCATCATCCAAAACTTTAGACTCCATCCTTGCTACAGTAATAAATGGTTGTCCTAAGATCACTGGGGATGATGAGGAATCATACACAAAGAAATGGTAATTGTCATGTATGTATCTTATGGTAATCTTTACATTTAGATATGTAGTATGCAGGTCTCCTATGGAGTTATCGGCTACCCACATCCTCCATCTGTAGTTGACATCTATAGACCATCTTCCATTCTCATGAATATACCCCACCATAACATTTATCTTTGAGCTATGGTCTATCAATGCAACACATGGATTTTTAAGCTCTCCAACCTTCATTATAGCCACTTCATCCTCTATATAGTGCATAGGTATCTCGTGTTTTTATTCCATACAAAAATCTTCTCCACAACATTTTTCACTTTAGAATTGTCTACAATAAGCTCTTCTACTTCTTCATAGGGAGCCTTTGCATCTACATCATCATCAAAAACCAATCGTATGCCTTGTAAATATGTTTCTTCTTTACTTCGTATCATAGCCTGAGTTGACTCACCCACAAACTATCTTTTCCTTTTTATAATGTCTATAATT
This sequence comes from Lygodium microphyllum, assembly GCF_053477565.2. Lineage (NCBI taxonomy): Eukaryota > Viridiplantae > Streptophyta > Polypodiopsida > Schizaeales > Lygodiaceae > Lygodium > Lygodium microphyllum. The sequence continues at coordinate 61,346,210 of NC_141145.1, read as the reverse complement.
TCTTCATGGAACTGTCTTTTTACTATTCCAAGGATTTTACCCAATGTAACCTTAACTTTGCTATCTAGAATCATCTCTTCCAAAACCATTTTATGATTTGTAGCCATCTCTATATCAGAGAGAAGCTTGTATCTTGGTTGCTTTCCCTTTGGCTCTTCTTATTTCTTTTCGTTATGCTCTTTCATCTTGTGTTCATTTTCCATGTTTTGCTCTGGACCAGGTCTAGCAAGAAACATAGACTACTCAAGCTTTGTCTTTCCTCCACGCCCTCCAGCAATCCTCTTTGAGGTCCCTAGATTCCCATCATCTCTTTTTATTTTATCTTCCACTATTATAGTTGTGTTTTATTCCTTTACCAAATCAACATAAATAGAATAGGAATCCATAGGGGAATCCCACCCAATCTCCTCTCTAATACTTCAACATTCATCATTTAGCTTGATCTTTGGTACTTTACCCTTACCTATAGACTGCATGGTATAGGTCCATAACTCTATTTTCTTACCTACACTAGAAATTAGATATCTCTCTATTTGCAGCCCATAGGTAGCAACATCTATGGCTGTATATGCATTCCGCACTAAAATATTTTCAAGAATCTTTTGCATATCTCCCTTCTCAAGTTTATAGAAAGGGGCGTATAAGTTTTATTTGCATGAATCTTTCAATCCTTCCAAAAAGTCAATTTTTTTCTTAAAGCATCTATGTATGACTCGTAGTCTCTGCGGTCATGGTCTATACTATCACACCATATGCAATGGTGAATAAAAACTTTTGTAGTTGGGTTCTTCAAAGTAGAAGCTTTCTCTAATTCTTCAAGCATAGCAAGCTTGATCTGTAAATCCTGCATATTTTTAACAAGTTCATCCATGGCACTGTCTTTTGAAGAATCTACAAAAGGCATAGGAGGCGATTGCCTATTACTGCCTCTGACACCCATAATTGATCGTGCATAGGCCTATGCATGGCTCACAATTCTCTTCTTCTTTGTCTCTTCACTACTTAAGATACAACATCCTACACGTCTTTCCATTCAGTCTTTATGCCATGCTCTATAGTATCATCCTTTAATAGCTTCTCTAGCCCTAGCTACAACAAAGGGTCTAGAGCATATAAAAACAAAAGAACTTTCTCTATAAGAAAAGGTACTTGCTCTAGACTATCTAATCGATCAAACTTCATCTTAAACTATTTTTGTACCTCTGGAGGGAAGAGGCCCTTTGCAAGTTTATGAACCCACTCAAGGAAAGTCTGTTTGGTTACTTTATTTGCATTGTCTTTGAAACACTCCTCTAGGGCTCTCTTCAAACTAACCCACATATTTCCATAATCTATATATATGGATATATGGATTCTATGCAGCTCCAAATTTGATAAGAAACTACCTTCGTAAAATATCTTGGCATATCATTTACACTAGCTAGTTCTCTAGCTTCTCTACATAGAAGCAAAGAAACTTGAAAATATTTCTGTCGTCAAACTTCTTTATCTCTGCAATCACTTCTTGCAAAGTCATCAGTAATAACATCTCTCCCATCTTGTAGACTCTGAGGTAGGCCTTTTACATCATCTGTTGGGAATCAAGGAAAAGAAAAGACCAATTAAAAAAAGAAATACTAGAACAATAACTCTTGAATATACTATTAAACACAAGAAATAGTAAGCCCGATAAAAAACTTGTATTACTCTTGGAAACTCTATATAACTACAATAAATTCCTTCAAGCTAAATACAGTGCACCTAAAACCATAGCTTAGGCAAACTCTATCTAAGATGATAGCTCTATACCACTCTTTTAGCCAAGAAGAAATTACCATAGCAAATACAAAGAAAACACTTGGAAATACTATAGAATACATTGCCAAAATAGCTCAAATACGCCTAAAACAACCTAGAACCACTTCGACTCACTTTTTTTAGTAAAGCCCAGTGAGATATTTTCAATTATAGCCACACAAAGCTCTTAGTCCTCGCCTATAGTAGTAGGTAAAGATATCTTCAAATTTGTCCAAAAAATAACCTTCTATATGCACGCATTTCTAAGCTAAAGGCACTTGTAAAGAGGTAGAATCACTCGTCTTTTACTTCAACCCTACTCAAATTGAAGTTAACAAACCTAATCAAGTTAACACAAACAAAATTGCAAAAAAACCCTTTTAAAAATCTTCTTTTTTTTGTAAACACATCATTTTTTGGTATTTTTTTACTTGGAAAACTTGTACCACTCAAAAGAAGTCCCATCACATTGGAAATGAAAATTTGATTTAATTTTAATCACTTACATATCCGACATATGAACTAGTACTTTACACTATCATTCACTTACTCTTAATAGGTCACATAAATCACTAAATAACTCATCTCATAGGGACGCATTAAAATCATGTAACATTGAAAAACCTACTTGTTTTTACACTTTAGACACATAATGTCTCAATACCGTGCATATTGAAGAACTTAAGAAACTTCTTTGCAACCTTTCTAGCTTAGACACATTAACTTTCAAAATGAGACATCTTCAAGCTCTTCCTCCAAACATCTCAGACAAAATAGATGCTTCAAAAGCCTCCTCTACCATAGCTCAACTCCTCTTCCATTTGGAAAACTTGAATTGACAAACAAATATCATCACGCACAAAAAACAAGATGAAGCCTTCGTACTCCATTGCAAGCTCAACTACAACTCCATTTTCCAAAGCGCTCCACATGAACTTCAATAGTCCACATCTCTAGCACAATGGCAACATGAGTCCACCTAAAAGCCTCTACAACAATAATTTGCTTTTTGATAGTTCCTCAATGGGAATAGTGCTTTGTGACCACACCCAAATTAGATGGAAACCACCGCATGGCTACAACGAACCTTTTGGCCTCACATTATCACTACTGACTAGGGCAAACTGATCTCCTCCTAAGGTAGCATACAATTCTCATACACCTCAAGTTTATTGGCTCATTTTAGCACATTGCTCCTTCTATCCAGATTGAGCTTATTGTCATTTTTCCTTTTCAAGGAGCACCTAGATGAGCTGCCATCAATATAAAGCATATGCCGCTACATTGATGCTACAAGTTAACGATTTAAAAATGCATACTAGTCATACCGTATTTGTTCATTGGTTAGAAGTCAATTTGCCCAATCAGCAAAAGCAAAGCTGCTGTAGATGCACATGATGAAAAGTAAATAGGTTAAACAGGTTCCATAAATCATCAAAATAAACTGGAGTGTGAAGAAGTGATTCAAAATCAGCCCCTGTGATATATAAGATATTAGAAAAGAGTTTATATCTACAAGCGTCCCGCAGTTGTGTGCATGACAGCACCCTTATGTAAGGTAAGGATTCTGAAAGGTGACAGCCTTGATATTCTAAAGGGGGCTTGCCACATTATGCACAATTCTTGTGTTCATTGACTGCCTACCTACATAAAGAATCAGATAATCTCTGATACAGCAATCACTGAAGCACTCCTGTGAATAGTAGAATGCAACTTGTGCTTGATCGGTTAAAAGACAATCTACACATCCGTAGAAGCACAGTTGAGCATTAACACAGTCTTTTCCCCAGGTCCACTTCAGAATGGTTGATTTTTACAAAGATTTTATTGCAGCAATGAGTTATCTGCTTCAACAAACTGTTTGTTATTTGGACATATATGATCAACTCTGAACTTTGATCCTCAATAGTGTCTGAACATGCTGTCTACAAATAGGGCACCGATTCATCTTCGACTTCAAAAGAGAAGCGCACCCATTACACATACACTGCAAAAGAAGACATTGAAACCATCAGACATATATAGAATCTCACTATATTTTACAGACCAAAACTATTGCTGTTGTTCACCAGTTCCATAACCATACCATGTGTCTGCATGGCATGACAGCAGTATCCCGAGGTTCAGACATGCATATTACACATTCCTTCCCCAAGTCATTCTCATCATAATCACTTCCCCCAAGCGCACTCTCAATGCCATAAATCTCCTGCAACTCATACCTCACACCATTGACCCAGATAATTTGTCTCAATACTTTCACTTTGTAATCATCACTCTCTTTCTTCTGAATGACAGCTTGAGTAATCTGTGAGTTAATAGATTTTGTGAGGGAAAAGCGAGCTCCCTCATGAGCACTTCTAGGTGTTTCTTGAGACGAGTCCTTTGGAAATGTCTGAGCTCTAATCACAAGAGGGCAAATGTCATCTGCCCCCTCTTTCTCTAGCTCCTTCTGATCAAAACTATCTAACTTCAGTCCTGTTCCTGAAGTCTGGCAAAACTTCTGCCCCAAACCTTTCTCGAAAGGAAGTTCCAATGGCTTATAAACATCAGGATGTATGGACATTAAGCTACCATCTGAGCCCTCTTTGGCAAAAAGAAAGATAGTGAAGCTGCAGAAGATTGGACCAAAAAAATGATGTTATTACTTACCCAGCATACAAACTCGTGTATATTACACAAATTAAGTCAAATTACAATTTGATCTAAAACATCCTGGTAGTTTATTTGCACTATTTCTTCAAGTACATCACGGCATCCATAGACAACCTTACCTCCCTGCAGAATCTGCATCAAATGAAAATGATAGCAGGTAACATCCAGGGTGTCCTTCATCTTTCTCCAGCCTAATGGTACCTTTCTGAATGTTCACATCATTACGAATTGTGACGGCTTGCTGCTGCAATGTAGATGGAGATTCCAGAACAGGAGGAGGCTGAGAGCAAACATTAGCAGTCATAGTTGTGGGATGTGTCCAATAGCTATTAGGATGGGGTGGGTAAGCATAACGATAATGTACATCCTCTGAATAATTTGGAGGAGGATAATAATGGGGACCAACAGGGGCAACATTGTAGTTGGAGTGGTATGGCACAGGCATCTGAAACCTTGAAGGCTGGTAGGGAGGTGCATACGACGTGTACGAAACAGGGCCAGCAGGAGGGGCATAACCATGAAGAGGAGGGGGGTACATTTGATGTGCAGGAAGGGGAGGGGGAGGCGGATACATGGTGGTTCCTGTTCTCCGTCGCCTGCTTGAGCTATTCCCCATGTATAATATAAGAATAGCAATCGTATTGCTCCGAGTGAAAGTTTTCCCTGTGCTCTGGCTGATGTTTGAAGAGATGGGTATCCCCTGATTCTACAGGAATCTTCCTTAAGCCTTTCTTCAAAGATGAGGTGATTCAATATCCTCTGCAGAATCCTTTTTCGTGTCTACCTCCCCCGGTGATCAACCCTCTAATGTTGCTGTAATAAGAAAAAAGAGAATGGTCAACACTCAATTCCTGTGCAAATGACTTGAATACAAAGTATGTATGAATCTGCAGAATCCAAGTCTAAGAAAGACGGTATGATGAACAACTAATAGTCTAATTCTTTGTTTCTGTGCAAATAACCTCTGTAGCAAGCAAATATACACCGTGTAATCCAAGGCTAATTCTCCGCTTTCGTAGGCAAAGACGATGCCTTATTACAGAATGAACAACTAGCAGTCTAACTCTCTGTTTCTGAGCAAATGACCTCTGTAGAGAACAAATATAAACCGTGTAATCCAAGGCTAATTCTCTGCCTTTGTAGGCAAAGGCGATGCCTTATTACACAATAAACGCTGTAGTCTCTTGACAAAGAAGGAAAGATCCAGGCGCAATGTTCAAAATCCGCAAGCCATTACTCCATCTCTGACTCACGCTTCACGCAAATCTGCTACTTTTCCGAGGTCTGTGATGGCAATATGTACCTCGCTGAATCTAGACAGTCCCCCATCTGAACTCATATGCAAAATTTGCTTGTGTTCCAGTCTTTGTGATTGAAACACCCAAGTAGCAGCGATATCTGAGAACCCTAATTGGAAGAAGTTCAAAGAAGGTGACCTGTATTCTGAGTGTATGTAGCTAGAAGTTTACAGAAGCTCACCTGTGGTTTTATCACTGTTGACAGGGGAAAAGCCCTAGATCAGCTCGACTCTGTACTCGCGATGAAGAAGGGATAGTGCCTCAAGCATGATGGTCTCTATTAATGGTGTCGATCACAACAAAAGGAGGACATTTTGCTTCCTGTTCTCAGACTCATTATCCATCGGGAGGATCATGATCGTTCATACTCATCTTCTTGGAATGTTACCATGGGTCAGCTGAATTCTTTTTTCTCCGATTAAGAGTTGCGAAAGCACATTTCACCTTCCACTTCTTTTAATGCGAACGGATTTGTTAATATGCCTCGGAGGATCCAGGACCAAACTCTCGTAATATGCCTCCGAGGGTACAAGACCAAACTCTCCTATCCATCGGGATCTACTCCTCATAGGTGCATTTGGCATGTTATACCCTCTCGATCATTAGGGATGCCAAGCACATTGGTCTTTTTTTCATGGAGCCAAAGCATAAAGATTAAATGTAGTTAATAGTCTAGTACATGAAGTGCTATCCCATTCGATGTTAATTGATTGTGTCGTGAGACTGCTCCTCCATTGAATTGTTTCAACAAAAGCAAACTCTTTGTCCTTTGGTTTAGGAGAGACATTTTGTGCAATCTTCAATTTGTATCCACTTCCCTAACTCAAAGCCAGTGATTCTTCATGCCACTAAGATCACAAGATTGGTAAAGTGTCAACCGTAATTCATGCCACTAAGATTAAAAAGATTACTAGATTCGTAAAGGGTCAACCCTAATTCTCACTAGCTCAAAAGCACATAGCTTAACTATGCTATAAATTTGGGGATTGTAGAAACAACATGCAGAAACTACGTCCCCCTAGGGTGATGTTATCAATTCATCTCCAATAGCCCCCACCCTAAGTTACAATGTTGTAGTCCTTAGGGACATGAACTATGAAGTGATTGCAAACAGAGCTTTGGATGAGACAAGGATATCTCTTCAACAATTGGGAATTCCAAAATCTTACAATAAGAATTGGGATAAAGCCTTTGAGACTCCTTTGTGATGTCCTCACCCTCAAGAATACAAGGTTGGTGTTCATCCGTGTCCCATGAGCTACATAAACCCCATTAACATACTCCATAATACCATCAACTCTATCACCAAGACAAACACTAGTATCAAGAGAATAGAAATTCCCAACAATATCATTATGGCAATGGTCAATGTTAGTTTCACAAAATGATCACAAGCCTCAACCTCATCACTATCAAAACCACCGCAAACGTCATAGTCTAATAGGTAGCATATTCTACCTACACCACTCATCAACCTCCATGCCATAACCATGCATAACCCACTCAACCTCTATAATCACACATGTATGTCCTCATCCATATATCCATGGAAAAAACTAGCCATTGTGATCCAAAAAAAGGTAAGAAATTTGGACCAAAGGAGCTTTCCTTAGCAAGGCACCAAAACCATCCTATAACTTGAAGAAGATTCTATCTATGTACTATAGATGAAATCCCCAAGGGTAGGTATGCATAAAATCACCCAAACTCATAATTATAGAGGGACAACTCTAACCTCCACCTATTAGATCAACAAAACCGCACTAAAGCAACAAAGAGCTTCCCTAACCTCTACCCAAACACCCTATAGTGTGCATTAACCACATAACCCAATAAGCACCGCATATACTATCTTAGGAATGTAAGCATGAAATCATGAACATAAAGTACAAAAAATTCATATCTACTTAGTCACCATTATCAATAACCTTCAACCACATAAACCTTGAGACATCACATTCAACATCTTTCTTGCTTTGCAACTAAGGCTTTATATTTTTGGACACTTATTAGTGCAAGGATATTGTATGCACCTATGCACAATTTATTTATTTGGTTGAACTATTATGCAAGGCCTAGAAGGCTTGGTTATTATTTTGTAAAACTTTAGGCTTGTTAGAATAGGAATTAGAAAATATTAGAACAAAAGTAAGGTGTTCATGCAAAGAAAACAAAAGCCCAAAAAGGGGATACTTTTCAATTATATTTTTGAGCACAAAAGCTTAATACAAATCCATAAATACATGCATGGGGGAGATACTCACCCATACATGGGGAGAGATTGTGCCCAATCTTGTGCCATGCATGGCTTTCTTGTTTCTTTTAGAAGTATTGAGAAATACTTTTCTAATATTCTAATCCACGTGACCATTATAGCTACTAATACTTGAGCCAATAACCATAGGAAAATCCTTTAAGAAGAAGTGATTGAAACGATTAAGAAATCATAGTTTAGATATACAACTCACGCAAATAAGAAACTCAAGGCTATTATATTCAAAGAAAATGGTTTCGTTTGGCTACAAATTAAAATGAGGAGGTTGAAATCCATTGAAAAGTATTCGAAAACTAATTAGCTCTAAGATGTGATGGTGGGATATTCCATTTGTTCATAAGATTAATAATAATGTATTTAGATTGGGCATTCTTTCTCATTGAAAGATATATAACTCTTCATATTAGCTTGTTTAAACATTTTAAGGCTACACCACTAGTAACTCTAGCTGTAGAAGATCCTCAATTGTTGGCAGAAGAACCATAAATTTTGATACTTGAAGCTATTATTGGCCATGATGGGACCACGAGTAGAACCAGAAATCAATATCATAAGGTATCCAGTTAATATCGAAATCATTTTGTTCAATAATCCCAACTAGCGTTCCGTGTGCGCTTTGCGCGCACAAAACGCTAGGCCGCTTGTGGCAGCTTCGCTGCCTTGTAGCGGAGCAAAGCACGGCAACTTCGCTCAACAATCCATTTCTCATCATTCTCTCTCCTCTTTTTCCTCTCTCTCTCTCTCTCTCTCTCTTCCCCCAAAATTCCCTATGTCTAATTCTCTCTCTCTCTCTCTTTGCCTTCTATTTTAGTTTATTTTTTTCCTCTCCTGGTTCTCTCTCTCTCTCCTTTTTTCTCTCGCCGCCCTTCTTCTCTCTCTCTCTTTCTCTCTCTCTCTTTTCCTTCTCTCTTTCTCCTTTATTTTTTAATCTCTCTCTCTTTTTAAATTTTATCTTTTCTCTCTCTATAATTCTCTCTACATGTTCTCTCTCTCTTCTTCTTCTTCTTCTTTCACTTTCTTCCCTCCCCTCAGTATCTCTTAAAGTATGTAAATTTTATCTTTTCCTTATATATAATTCTCTCTTTAAGTTTATATGCTCTCTCCTCCTCCTCCTCCTCTCTCTCTCTCTCTCTCTCTCTCTCTCTCTCTCTCTCTCTCTCTCTCTCTCTCTCTCTCTCTCTCTCTCTCTCTCTCTCTCTCTCCATTTATATTCTCCTCTAGAGGTTTGGGGCTTTTCGAACCTATAGCTAAAATAATATAGTAGTAAGATGGATTGAAAAGATAATGCTAACTTTAACTTATGATCATCTACTAATTGCCTGCCACTCATTGTCACATTAATGTCCCACGAGGACAAATTCACCACATGAGGTAGTGCTCCATGAAAATCCATGGTTAAGTTTTTTTCATAGAAAATGTAGTAGATTTGCTACATGATGCAACACCAACATGTGGTTGATCACTTGTGTAATTTCATTTTATAAATTGAGGACAACTGCACTTTAATCCCTAAGTAATGTATGAAAATTGTTAGGATTTACTATGAAAATAAGATGATTTTTGCTGTTTTTTGGATTTTATCTATGCATTGCTTGATTTTTTACTTCTTTTGTGTAGCATTCCATGTGACACTAGTCACGTTATGCTTGGTAGATAGATGGAAGGTTATTAATGTGTTTTGTGTAGTGTTGCATGTGACACTAGTCACATTATGCTTGGTACATAGATGGAAGGATATTAATGTGTTTTGTGCTAAGGGAACTTGTATACTCAAATCAAATACATAGATACCTTGTAATACATAAGTTTCTATTTCCTATCCCATACAAATCATATAATTGCATAGACATCAATTTTTGAGTTTTATGCCCACTCAAATCTAGTTATTTATAGTCATTCATGCATCCAATCCACTGTGCATAGATTTGGATAGCATACATAACATTATTTATTAAAAAATAGGTATGATCATTAATGATAACAACCCAATATATAATTAGTCCACATAAATAGAAAAAACCCTATTCTAGATTGCTTTAGAATCCTTCTTTCACCTTCATGCAATAAGCGTTGTATTCATGACCAGTTCAATTCTCCAAATCACTTCATTTATAACCAAACAAGTATATGGATCTGAGATGAAAGTATACGACACCAATGATACCCTATATTTGTGTATATTACAGCATTGAAAAACTCTTATTTCAATCCCAAAACATCAAACTTTCAATGCATGACACATTGGTTTAAGAAAGCTTCAAAATAGTCCTCTATGTCTCTTGTTTTAGGGTAGAAAAGCATATGTAATAGTAATAAGAAATAGGGCAGTAATGAAGGGAGTGAGCTCGAAGTGAAAGCATACGAGTGGAAGTAAGAGCTATGGTGGAAGGAGCATGAGAGAGAGAGAGAGAGAGAGAGAGAGAGAGAGAGAGAGAGAAGATGTGGGAACTCCAATAGTCACAATGTGTGATGGCCTTCCCTTTATTCAAATGTCACTAAAAGAATAAAGAATGAAGTGACAGTGATGGATGCCCGCCACTTGCAATGTACAGGTGTGTGGGTACTTTTAGTGTAATAATATACTGGTGGCTAGACACAGATGCCTTTATCCCTAACAACCTCCCATTTAAAGATGAATGTGTCCCTAGTTAGGAGAGAACAAGAAAAAAAGTGACAAAGTACAAATGCATATAAGTATAATAGGATGAGAAAAGACATCATCTCATCCAACATCCATCAACTTCCTAAGGAAGGCAAAATGCTCCACTGAGAGAATTTTTGTGAGAAAATCTATAGGATTTTGGTTAGTTGAGATCTTAATAATGTCAACATACTTGTCCTCAATGACCTCTCTGATGAAGTGGTAATGCACCTCAATGTGTTTCGTCTTCGAATGGAAAATCCGATTCTTAGTTAACTAGATAGCACTCATAGAATCTGAATGTAGTGTAGGGACCACATGAGTAATACTAAGGGCTACTACTAGATTGGCTAACCAGAGAGCCTCCTTACAAGCCTCAATGGCTGCAACATGTTGGCCTCGATAGTAGTAGAGAAGGTCATGTATTTATGCACCCTCCACATCCAAGAAACAACACCTCTAGCAAAAGGGAATTCATAAGCAGAGGTAGACTTCCTACTATCTACATGTCTTGTATAATCAAAGTCAGTGTATCCCACAACTCTTGTATCTTGGCCACCATAACATATGCACATAGCTATTGTGCCATTCAAGTACCTCATGATATCCTTGATGGTATCCCAATGTCGTCTACTAGGTGTAGCCATGTAGTATGCCACAACTCCTACTGCAAATTCTATGTCGGACAAGCAGCTATCATGGCTCAATTTGCCCATGATGGATGCAAAAGGGATCTTGGCCATTTCGGCCTTCTACTCATTAGACTACTATGGATAATCAGCCTACCTAACCTTCACATGAGAAGGTAGAGGACATCCGATAGGCTTACCATCCTGCATATGAAACCACTCAAGGACTTTCTAGATATACTCCTTCTATGACTAATCAAGGAGCCCTTAGAGCAATTGTGCATGATGCACATCCCAAGAATATGCAAGGCTTGTCCCATGCCCTTCATCCCAAAGCTCTTTTTGAGCCGAGTTTTCAAGGCATCTAGCTCATCCATCTAATAAAGGTCCAGATCTAGTTGAGCAACCAATGCTAGTACCAAGCGTAGGGTTGCCATTTTGATCATAGGAGAAATGACTTCATCAAAGTCAATACAATATTCCTACTTGAAACCCTTAGCTACCAATTTGGCCTTATAAGTAGGCTTGGGTTATCTATGGATACTTTTCAGCTTGTATACCCACTTGCATGGCAATTTCTTTTTGCCATTAGGCAAAGGAACCAAATCCCACATATGGTTAGTCTATAAGGAGTCAAACTCCAAATGCATAGCCATGTCCCATGAGTGACTATCATCTCTATGCATGACCTCATCATAAGAGAAAGGCTCACCTACATATGTCACCATAACATAATCCATGGAGGACATAAAGTACTCATGCAAACATCTAGCTCTAGTAGAGCATCTTAAAGTAGACCGATCTTGCACAACAAGTGGGGCTTGGGTCATTAGAGCATTAGCTTTGTTGCTGTTAAGTTGACTATACGGGAGTAGGAGGCTCCTCCTGAAAGATCACCTTGCGTACCTCAACCACCTGCTTAGGTTGGTTATGCATCTTTTCCTCATGAAAAATGATATCATGGCTATGGATAACCTTGTGAGCCTGCGGATCCCATAGGTGATTGCCCATCTCACTTGCATCCCCATAACCAAGAAAGATACATTTCACAGACTTAAGATTGACCTTATTATGCTTGTCCTTGGAAACATGGCAAAATGCCTCACAGCCAAAGATGCGTAAATGAACAACATCTCCCCAATAACTTTTTTGGTTTCTAATGAGAATTTTAGTGCACCTTTAAGGTGTTTTGTAGCTCAATGTTTAATTTTTCTAATTGTTCCATTATTCACTTAGCTCTCTTTTCCAATCTTCTTCTTGCTCTCTTGTCCCGTGCTAACTTCTAGCTTTCACTCATTCAGTCTCTTGTACTTGGAAGCCTTCTCTATCTTGTACATCCTCCCTCACCCTTTACTATAGGAGCCCTTGTTTATGCAAACTCAACTTTCAAAGGATGTCAGGTAGTTTCTTATCTTTAACCCCATAGGGTATATAATCACTGAGCTTCTCTACTAAACCTAATATCTTCACCACTTCCCTTGCTTCCTTTGTATCAAATGTTAACTTCAACCCTTAGTAATTGCTACTTATGGAGAGGTTTTCCAATCCATACCTCCTCTATAACTTGGGAATTAATAGCAGTGCAAGGAGAATAGTTAATCAAGTGTACGGCAGTAGTAACTACCTTAGCTCAAAAGTGATATGATAAGCCTGCCTAGCTAAGCATACAGTGTGGACTCTCTCTTGAATCGTCATGTTCATGTGTTTAGCAATACCATTCTCGAGAGGAGTGTAGGGGGTAGTCAACTGATGCTTAATACCTTGCTCATTGCAAAATTTCTCAAACGGTTTTTCGAGACATTCTAACATCCATTATCTGACCTTAGGTATTTCAGCCTATACCAAGACTGGTTCTCAACAACAAGAATAAGCCAATGCTGAAAGGTAGACAAGGCATCTGATTTCTACTTAATAAGGTAAGTATGGATGTTATGTGAGTAATAATCAATGAATGTAACAAAGTACTTTGCACAAGCTAGCAATTGATAGGGTATGGGACCACATACATTTGAATGAAAAAGAGCCAAAGGCTCACCCATGTGCTTCATGCCAGACTTTTTATACGTACTATGTGTCTATCTACCATATAAACAATGATTACAAGAATCAAAACACTTATAATCTAGGGGCGAAAGATACTTCAAACTAGTAAGCATTTTCATTCCTTTCAAAGACATGTGCCTAAGGAAACGATGTCAAAGAGAAATATATGAAATTGTAGCCACAACCAAAACATGGTCAATTGACCCAAATATAAGTAGAGGATAGAGGGTACTAAACTTAGCATCACGAATTATAACAAGATTTTCATGAGAAATCTTCCATGAGGAATCACCAAAAGAGACTATATAACTTGCATCATCCAAGGTGCCAGTAGAGATAAGGCTCTTCATGAGAGTCGATACATGACATACATCATGAAGAGTGAACATGTTGTCCAAACCAAAAAGTGGCTGGACATCACAACATCAACTATCTTCAATGCTAGGCCATTACCCAAATGAATAGATCCAACCATACTACGATAGGAGTGAAGCCACTCTTTATGAGGGGCCACATAAAAGGAAACCCCTAAATCTATCAACTAACACTAAGTATATCCTGACAAAGCATTAGTCATGTGTGCATCATCCAAAAAAGAATTTGCTAAGATAAGATCATTAGATACATCAGGCTGGACTACATTGATCTTTTCAATCTTGACACTATACTTGCCAAGCACAATGCTATGGTCATTATTATTATCCTGCACTTTACCCTTTTCCTTTTCCTTATGCTTGTCTTGACCTATTTTATGGCACTGTGGCTGAATATGATCTGCTTTTCCATAATAATGACAAGTAAGACTGGACTTATGAGCATAGGACTTACTGCGAGACTGTTCACATGTCCTAGATTGAGACCTATTATTAGAGTCTCTACCATGGCCATTTCTATCGTGCGGTCCTCTCATAGTCAATACAAGTGACATACAAAAAGCATCCACATTTTTTCTATTCACCTCTTCTATCAAGAGGGCACCCTCAACATCCTATGATTTCAACCCATCCTTAGTGCAAAGAGCTGTATGGAAAGTGTCCCACAACTTAGGTAGAGTACCAAGCAAAAAGAAAGGATACAAAGTATCCTTAAACTCAATCTCTTACGAAGCTAAATGGTTGATGATGGAGTGAAACTCATTCAAGTGTGCAAACATATAAGTCCCTTCCTTCATGCGAAGGTCCATCAACTCTTTTAGCCAATAGATCTGAGAGACAAGACTTTGGTTGTCATAAGGATTCTTAATCTGTGTCCAAAGCTCATATGCAATCTGATTTCTAGTTTTGTAGTGAACCCACTTAGAGAGTGATAAAATGACTGTGGACTTGCATAGCTCATCCAATTCATCCCAATCCTCATCTGCAATGTTTTCGAGTTTGTTGGCACCCCCATTTTTGAGTGGTCTAACGTGCAATTTCTACACTAAAACTTGTCATGCTTGGGTCTTTTAATAGCTATGATTGATCCCATCCAATTTTCCAATATTGAAGATAGCATTGTTGTGAGAATCTCTAAACATAATGAGACCAAGCAAGTGTACATAAGAGCAAAATGAGCTATTGTAATATCTCACAAATCAACCTCAAAACTACTACTAAATCAAGCTAGAAACAAGAGATATTGATAAAATAATGAGCTATCCACAAACTACAGTCAAGAAACCATTGAGTATAGGTGGTTGCCCTTAAGTAGAATGCATAAAATGGAAATGACAGGTTATAAATTGCAACGATATGCTAACAATCAACAGCGAGCAACCAAGAAGGAAGAAGCCAGGAGGAAGGGCAAAAAGCAAGCTTTTTGAGTGAGCATTTGAATAAGCTTTTTTGGGCAACCTCCATTTCTTATTTCACATAGTCCAGTTATGCCACCCCTAGATATTTTCACCACCTCCACCACCACTACTACCTCCACCACCACTACCGCTGCCACCTCCACCACCACTACTACTACTCTCACCACCTCCATGATTGCCACCACTACCTTCACTCTGTGTGTCTCTATTTCCCTCTCTCTCTTCTAATTTCCCTCTATGTATAATTTTACTTTTCTTTTTCTAACACACTGGCTCAAATAGCACTCTATCTCATGTAAACAATTCTCTCTCTCTAGCATGTAATGTGGGTATATTCATGTGATGGCCCCAGAATGGTACAACATGGCCCACACCTCTCTCTCTCTCTCTCTCTCTCTCTCTCTCTCTCTCTCTCTCTCTCTCTCTCTCTAATTGCTCCATCTCTTTACTCTCTCTTAGTTTCTCTTTGTATATGCAAATTGTCCCTTTCACTCTACATTCTCTCTCTCTTTGTGTTGCGTAGACACCTATATATTTGTATACATACATACATACATACATACATACATACATACATACATACATACATACATACATACATACATACATACATACATACATACATACATACATATATGTATGTATATATGTATGCATGTATATAAATCTCAATCACTCACTCACTCTTTGTGTTTCTCTCTCTCTCTCTCTCATTCTCTCTCTCATGCATACGATTAGTCCACATTGTACAATAATGCCTCGCATCGGATTACTCCATGTGTTATAACAAACACTTCTCTTAAATCCTAAATACATCTCTCTCTCTCTCTCTCTCTCTCTCTCTCTCTCTCTCTCTCTCTCTCTCTCTCTCTCTCTCTCTCTCTCTCTCTTATAATGTGAAGGCTTGTGCAGCCACTTTGTGTTTTAAGAACTTTAATTGCAATGGGTTAATAGCTCCCTCCCCTTCCCCCCTCTCTCTCTCCCTCCCCCCAATGAATTTGATAAAAGATAATTCATACAAGCAATCCAAATGTACATTTATATTGCGTTAACTTTGGCAATAGTGCTTTTGCTTAACAAATTGAGAGAGGTAAGGTCACCAAAGGCTTGTTAAATTTTTGACAAAAGCTATCCAAATGAATTGTATAACAGTATCTTCTTGACAAAATAAAATGTAGTTGTGCTAAGAGGTAGTGTTGGCATTGCATTGCTAGTCATAGTGTAGGTACTATAGGAAAAGTTCTTCTGCTTCCAAATACAATGTGCAAGTTTTCTTCAGTGAGTATAAACATGTTGGCATTTGCATCCATTCCAAACACTCGAAGTTACACATAGTATAGGTGTTTGCATACCAAATACGCTTTTCCTTCTATGACACGGTCCATGAAATCCTTGCAATTACATGTTGGACTCTTTGCAATGTACACATCATAACACTCTTACAAGACATTTGAGTTAGGTGTCTCTAGTTTGAAAAGATCATGCTTCAAGGGCTTCACCATTGTGTGGGCCTTCACAGTTGCATCTAGAGTCAATGCTGAGTCTATCATTTTCCCTACAGCCTATGAAACACCTCCTTGATATCTACATGATCCCTCATTAGCATCCACCTCTTGTCCCACCTTTTGTAAAACAAACCCACAACTCTCCAATATGTAGATTTATTTTGCTATCAAATTTGTGCCTCGTGCCATTGGCCATATTTGTGGAACTTTGGGTTATGCATTATGAATGGAAGAACAAATGTTCCATGTATGGTCCTTCCTATTGAGGGCTTGTAGTATGTTCATATGAATGATGCATTTGTTGATAAGCCCCAAAGGAAAAGGTTCTATAGGGCATTGCCAAGGGTTCTTGAGGGCATGAAGAAGGAAGATCTACAGTCTATTTTCCAAGTAATCTACATATGTACACATATACGTGTGAGATATGAGAGTGAGAGAGCAAATGTGAGATTGAGAGAGAGATACTAAGTGTGGGCATGGCTATATGGGAGGCAAAGAGAGAGAGAGAGAGAGAGAGAGAGAGAGAGAGAGAGAGAGAGAGAGAGAGAGAGAGAGAGAGAGAGAGAGAGAGAGAGAGAGAGCACACGGGGGTTTATGCAATAGAGAGTGTTGTTTATGAGAGAACTTGTGTGTGTGCGCATGGTACACACGCACACACACACACATGCAAGAATGATTAATTGAGAGGACAAGAGATTTTCTGTCTAGATGAAACTAGTCCATAACTTGGGGGGGGGGGGGGGGGGGGGGGTGAGAGGAGGGGTGTAGCCTTATATAACCACTTTAATATAGTGGATCATTAAATACATGAGAGAGAGAGAGTGTGTGTGTGCGTGTGCGTGTGTATATGTGCGTGTATGTGTGCATAAGACAGAGGAAGAGGGTAGGGGAGGGGGTGTTGGATATAATAATTTAAACAAAATATAGGGGCTGTGGTAATCTCTTAGTAACAAAATAACCCCAGTGCACACACACTCCCTCTCCTCTTCCCTATCTAAAAAAATCCAAATATCCCCATATCTCCTCATTCTCTTTTTATCTCTCCCCCTCTTACTAAATCTCTCATGCCTATATCTCTTCATCACTAACACCCCCCTTTTCGGCATAACATCTAGACACTCACGTATTAATATAATTACCATTAGTCAAAAAATAATATTAATACTACTTAATAAGTAAATAATATAGTAATTAATACTAATTAATAAGTAAATAATGGAGTTAATAATACTGCTTAATAGGTAAATAGCACATTTATTGAAATAAAAATTAATAAAAGTAATTGATACTAATTATAAAAATAATAAAAAATACTAATAATATTTTTATTATTTAATAAGTAATTTAACACTAATTATCTATATTATTGTATATTATTACTAGTATTATTAATAATTAAAATTAATTAATAATAACAATAATATTATATAAAAAAGAGAAATACTATTAGTAAGTAGTATTAATTAATAATACCACTAAT
Organism: Lygodium microphyllum; assembly: GCF_053477565.2. NCBI lineage: Eukaryota > Viridiplantae > Streptophyta > Polypodiopsida > Schizaeales > Lygodiaceae > Lygodium > Lygodium microphyllum. The sequence goes on along the minus strand of NC_141145.1, from coordinate 61,328,116 downwards.
ACTATTTTTAATAATATAATCAATGATAAAAAGTATTAATAGTAATTATGATTAATAATTAATTAATAGTAATTGGTAATAATGATATTAGTATTATAATTTAAATAATTATTTACAATATTACTATTAATTAGTGCTAATCATATTAATAATTAGTATATGTTAATATAAATACTACTTAATTAGTATTAGTATTATGATTAGCTAGTACTAGTATTAATCTTGCAATTAGTATTTTATGATATTAATACTAACAATTTTTTAATATTAAAAATTAATAATAATAATATAATAATTAGTATAATACGTATTGATATAATAACTAGTATTTACCATAATTATTAATACTAGTTAGTTAATATTAATACTACTTATTTAGTATTAGTATTACTATTAGTTAATACTAGTATTAATACTCCAAATAATATTAGATAATATCAATACTAATCATTATTTAATATTAATATTATTAAATAAAGTAAAGACACAAACCAAAAAAACTAATAATTTTATTAGTACCAATATTATTACATAATACTAATAATGAGATAAAAGCAAAAACAGAGAGAGAGAGAGAGAGAGAGAGAGAGAGAGAGAGAGAGAGAGAGAGAGAGAGAGAGAGAGAGAGAGAGAGAGAGAGATGGACAATATTAGAATTATGATGTGGACTCAATGGTAGACATCAGAATGATGATGTGGCAAATGGTGGATGTGTCAAAGGTAGGTCAATGTGGAGAGAGAGAGAATAAATTTGGTACTATAATTAATTAACAAGTACTAATAATTATTTAAATAGAATTACAACATTAAATACTAAATAAGTAATAATAAATATCAATAATTAATTAATTAAATTTATAATTAGTATTATAATAAATAATAAATATTAAGTAAAAGTATAAATTTAATAAATACTAAATATTTAATAAGTAGTATACATAAATAAATAATTAAAATTATAGCTAATACTTCTTCTATAGGTTGAAAGAAGTGGTGGAATAAATGTGCTTGAGGCCCTAATTTACAATGTATATAAATTGCACTACTATAAGATACAGGCCTCATACCGACGTTCAAAGCGATGAAAATGTTCACAAAAAAATTACCCCCGTTATCGCTAAACACGTCAGTACTAACGATGCCATAAAATCGTTGCTATCGATTTCGCTGTTTGTTGCAAATGCAAATGCAAATAACGACGCAAATAGAGCGATATTTTGCGATGAAAATTGCGATAATAATCGCTATTTATGTCACAAAATTAACAACACAAATAGCGACGTTTTGCGACGCAAACTGCGACGATAATAACGATGTGTGCATGTAAATTTACAACGCTAATAGCGACGATTACAGAGTTTTTTTTTTGGTTGCCCTGCACTATATGCTGTATTTGGGCCATACAAAAGGGTTATAGTAAAGTATACAATGGTCGTCAAAATGAAGGCAAAGTGTACTTGAATCCACAAGATTGATACATAAAATAAATACAAGATCTCTTAATAAAAGTGCTCATGGAATCATGGCAAGATATAAATGATGATAATAACATAGTGCATAGAAAATACCTACATAAATCACAGGACCAAAAAAGAAGAGGATGTGCACTCCACATATCCAAGCGTGAGCTTTAGATCCTCACCGTCCGAAAGCTAGTCCCACCGCAAAGGAGCATCAAACGGACTCTACAAAAGAAGAAATAACTACACATCATTCCGCCATACAATAATTCATTTTAATTAAATTTAATAACTACGAACAAGAAAGATGAGTGACTTATTGGGCCACCGTGTGAATACAATTTATCGATCAATGCAGCAATACCATGTCTCTCTGTATATTGAGTCTCTAGGCCAGTAGGATTGTGGTTTGTAATGGAGTGTTGCAAAGAAAACAAAATATAACTATTAGAAACATGATTGTTAGTATAAGCGATATTGCAAAAAAATAAGCGAGAATAACAAAAGAAAAACTTATAAAGTCCTCTAGATAAGTCCTATGGCCACCACATGATGGACCACTCTTGCCTCCAGTCGTGCCCTCCTTGCCTCGTGCTGCTGTCTCCAACGCCTTAGAGAATCTGTAGCCTCCTTTCTGAGTCAAAGCTAGTCATCTGTATCTAGCCACTTGGGCTTTGAGGCCCCGCTCTTAAGTGCCTTGCGTGCGTCCGATCGTCTATGTGACATGTACGTATGCATGCACTCCATCATCCGGCTTGTGGAAAACCTATTTGCTGCGGTGGGTATCAAAAACTCCTCATGCAAGGATGCTACTATGTAGTCCTTGCTCCCCTCTGGTATGTTCTTCCAATGATCCAAGACATTGTGTCAAAAAACTTGTTGGCACAACTCTCTCATACAAGCCATCACCCTCCTCCCCTCATAATTCATGATGATAGCTCCTGTTCTATCATCTACAAGGTATCCACACCCCTCTAGGGTATGTCTAAGATGTGTCCTCTCCCACCTGCGAATCGCACTGCTGGGCATATCCAGGAGACCCCCGTATATTTGGTGTACCCACGGGGGCAGTATTTCTCGGAGTACTACCCATAGGGGTGCCACATACAGATGACTGAGCAAAAGCTGGAGTGACTGGAGTAGACGTCCCCACAGGTGATGTAACTCCAGCGAAATGACGAGATGGAGACACTGCATCGCTACCTCCACAACAACCACCTAAGCCACCCTCTCTCAAACTTGCACGAGATCGAGGAGTAGCACCTATACCTCAAGTCGACCGTGGGATCACCACATCTACATCTTCACAGCATCCCCTAGAATCACTCCCTCCGTCCTACCCAAGTCTGGAGCGTTGACCTCGTCTACTAGAAACTAAAGCATTAGAGTGTGCCGAAGTAGATCTAATCGAACGGCCTGATGGTGTCCGAGACATGCCATATCTCTGCAATCGAGCTATCCAATAGGGAGACATACGTGTAAAGATGTCATGTAGCTCCTCATCACTCATCCCTTCACTCACCGTGCTGTCCAAATATCCACAAAGGTCACCTGCACAAAGAAAATTAATGTTAGCATAATCAATATAAGGATTCAAGCAAAGCACGGTAATATAACTCTTAAAAAAACAATCTTACTTAAAATGCATATTCTAGAGTATCTTTATAAGCGATTCATCAACGAATTGAGTAGGTGGATGCTCCAAGTATGATGTAGCCTATGGTCCCATGTCAATCTCCTGACACAACTCCGCATACACTAGAAAGTCGATAGAAAGGTCACCACAAAAGGATGAGTCCACCTCATTCTCAAAGAATTCTTAGCCTCTTGTCTTTCCTCATTGTTACCCAATTCTACCTCCTCTACATACTCCAAGCTTTGGGCGGCCTCCACCCCTTGCAATATTGACCTCTCTATCTGCATACTATCCTCATCTACGCTGGGAACATTGCTTTCATAATATACTCTCGCACTTCAGGGAGATGAATGTACAACATACCACCATTGAGGTTATTGGGGGTTTGGATAGAAAATTACATGTTCAAAATCACATACAAGAGAGATTTAACATTTTTGACATATACAATGTCGTAATAAAATTTTAAAAATTATAAGTTCATACACCTGTTCACAATGGGCCGATAATACAAACCTGTAGCGCAAATCCGTCGATCTTTTTTTAGAATCTATTTCGAGAAATCTAGATGGACCTTGTCGAATAGTTACCTCGATTCCTTCTAGTATGACTTTGAACCACTGCACATTGAATAGGACTATGAAGAAGCTACGGTAATCCATCATGATAATACTTTGTAAGTTTTCAAAATACTCTATTTCATCTATAACGGTGTTTGGATCCATGGCTCGCCGTTGGCTCTCTTGCTTGAACTTTGCCATGATACCACAATCCGTTGTGGAGCGTATTTCGTTGATACACTCCACGCCGAAATGTCGTTCGTGCGACCACACCGCAATGTATATTTTGTAATGTACATGGAAACGGTTAATTAGTTGTCACATATAAAATCTAGATATGACAGCTTATAAAAAATGTGGTCACCTTTGAACTACATCCCCTCAAGAATTCCCACTCCTCAGTTGAGACCTCCACCCCTTCGCGAGAGGCTGCAATCAAAGCTCCATGTAACCATTTCATTGACATAAACCCGACATCTCCTCCATGCCCTCAGGATATCAAATCAATAGATAGTGCGTACAACGTCGAAATTTGGATCGCACTTCTTCCTGATCTTTCCTGGCTTGCTTATACCTAGCGAGACACGTCTCCATGGAGGAATGATCCAACATACAAAAATGATTCACTTTCTTCTTTATTGGAGCATCCATAATTTTTCCTACCCCATTTCCAACCACCATATCTCCGGTTAGTCTATCATCGTCCTTCAGTGACCATAGCATACTATTGTCTGAATCCATTGTTGGTAGCCACTGTGAAATATGCACTAACGCGTTAGACACCAACTAACCTTCAACCATGCTACATTCTAACCGAGCTCGTTGTCGCACAAAGCCTTTCAGGGTTTTCATGAAGCGCTCCGAGAAGAACATCCATCGCATATGGATAGGTCTAGCAATCTCCAGTTTGTCTACAAGATGCACCAAGAGGTGGGTTTATATCATGAGCATGCTAGTGGGCAGCTACTTCTCAAAGAGACAGACCCTCTTCATTGCTCTCCACCTTGTGGATTCAATAGAGGATGTCTTGATCTTCTTCTGTGAGATCCATTGTACTAATTTATGACAACCTGTAAATTGCCACGCATATTTTTGGAGTAAGGCATCCTACGATCACGATTGGTAGTACAAACTGCCACAAATGAAGAAGCATTATGAACAATGACTACACTCCAAATAGCAAAATTCGCAAGCCACTTACAATCCATTCGTAGTACAAACCTGGCATATCTTATGCCAATTATGGGATTTTAGCCCTGATAATTGGTCATCTTTAGAAAATGCAGATTTGAGAGAACACATCATACCCTTCGTAGACTTGATAATTTACTTCACAAAGTGCTCTTCTTTAGTGGACAAAACCTAAGGAGTGTGAGGTAGTTGTAAGCGACCATCAGCACACTCGACTGCGGTCAAGAATGTGGCCAAAGTGCCTCCATCTTGCGTGTAACCTCTTTCAAATCCATTCATGCCCCTACAGTGTCTCTCTTTCCTGTGATGTGGTCCCATAGTAAGTTGCCCATATTCTTGAAAATATGCATGGGATCCCATAAGTGGTTGATCTGTAAGTGGGTCCAATATGGAAACTTGTAGAAAACTGAGAACCGTCGCATTCTGTTTGGATGCGACTCCATGTGAACCATTTTCAGCTCGTACCATCTTTGCGTGTCCATTCGTGCTGGGGGTCGTCCAAGAAAACCTTTCCTTAGTTCATGACTCTTCGGTAATAAAGTGGCGTATCCTTGAAATACCATCTTCTTCATGGTTCGTGACCTTTGGGAGTTTAACTATGGCCCACACAATGGACATGCATGATAACTTGAGGTAACTAGACCTATCCCAACACCTGTATCCTATGAATACAAACTTGAATGAGCTATGATAAATATTACTAATGAGAACGGAAGCCTACTTACCTGAGCACTCCCTGAATCCTGGAAAGTCATGCATGGTCCACATGAGAATGGCTCATATATTGGCGGACTGTCAACCATCGCGCTTGCTCATGGAGATAGACATCCATATTCTTGACTTTGTAGCAGCCAGGAACGAGCAAGCTAAGGATCAGGTATCCTTTCTTCATAGAAAGCCATGGTGGGATGTTGTAGTTAACAAGGACTATAGGCCACACACTGTAAGAAGTTGAGCGGAGAGACTGAATGGGTTCATGCCATCCATAGCAAGACTGAGCCGAAGATTCCTTAGCTCTCATACAAAGCCTAGAAAGGTAGAGTCAATGTGGCTCCATGCACATGAATCCACTGATATTTGTTGGACTCCATATGTAGATATATTCTACGCATGCCACATTGCCAAGCTCGCCATGCTTGACGTACGAAACATGTGATGTATACAATGGATAAGTGGAAAGTGTCTAAGAGCTTTCTGAGGGATAATTTGCCCTTGCAAGTTTTGTCGATACATGTGAGCACAACACTTTGGACATGTCTCCATAGTCTCGTATTCTCCTTGAAACAGCAGACAATCGTTGACACATGCATGGATGCTATTGTAGTCCATTCCAAGCTTTTGTAAAACATGTCATGCATCATCATGAGACTCAAGCATGGTATTTGCAAGTGGTAATATATGATACTTTAGCAACCTAAAAAGAAATCATAAAACACCTTGAAAAAGCACAAATTTTTTTAATAATGGTACCGAAAAGAAATTAAGGAAGCGTACGTAGAAGATACCTAAACAACTCGGTCACACTCGCATCGCTCCACTCGTATTTTGCTTGCACACTTAGGAGTGCAAGCAACGTCTTCAAGTGAGATACTCAACACCCATTATATAATGGTATGGATGCTTCCTCTCTAAATGGATCAGATGTCTTGGCATCCATGGGCATCAATGCATCGATCTCCATCTCAGGATCCAAGATTGTAGGAAAGTTTGAAAGGCTGCTTGTCTCCTCTGGTATTGACGATATAGATTGTATAGTGCCTTCCAAGTGGTGGATTGGCTTAGGCACTCCATCCATCGGACGCCCACAAACTCTTCTAACTAGTGGTAATAGATGCACTTCTCCTTGGGATGAGACGTCACCTCCTTGTAATAACTTTTACGGCCACATCCAATGTTTTGTATATGATATTCAATTAGTTTGTGAATACAATGCATGATTAATATGCACTTTTCTTGCCTTTTTCTCAAAGTCTGAGATTGCTTGATCAATGATCTCCAATTGAAACTCGTCGAAGCGTCGTACGTGTTCTATAGACAATCGATGTTTTTATCTAACTGTCAACTTGCATTGAGAGCAAGGACACGGGACACACTGATCTTGAACATCATGACCTTCATCATTTTCCATTTGGTCTACATTACAACAAACAATTTGTTTTTATTCTCATTCTCTTTTTCTTTCTTAAATTGTTTGAGAAGGGATTTCTTCTCTTGTGCGCTCTTCGTTTTATGTTCTCTCCCCTTTCTCTTTCATGTTTTCTTTGTCTTTCATGTTTATTCTCTCTTTCTCGTTCTCTCTTCCTTTTCCTTTCTTCTTCTCCCTCTCTTATTTTCTATCTTTCTTTCTTTCTCTCTTTCTTTGTTGCCCCTCTCTTTGTTTCTCTCCACCCCCTTACCGGTGGGCCTACAAAATATAAAGTCTAATACGCTATGCATGGGGACGAGGGACTAGCTACCCTATGTTGGAGTGTTCCCCGTGTCCCATGGTATTGCACCAAACCTCACAACATTTTTTCCTTTATGTGTGACTCGATCTGCAGAGCGTAGGAGGAGGTAGCAAAAAGCATGTCAAGAAAACCATCCATTCACCTCCAAGTCCAATCCCTCTTTCGCTTTACTAGGCCTAGAGACACAAGTCTTCCGCACCTTCCTGAAGCGTCGAACACACCCAAGGTGCACCTTTAATAAAACCTCTCTCTCTCTATCTCTCTCTCTCTCTACACTACCACTACCACTACCACTACCACTACCACTACCACTACCACTACCACTACCACTATCACTACCACTAGTCTACTAGTCTACTACTACTACTACAGCCCCTATCCCACCTTTCATAGATTGCTCAATAGTTTCAGAACACGAAAGTATAGTAGATGCGATGGCCATTTCTCTCTTCCTCTTCCTTTCTTCTTCTCCATCTCTTATTTCGTATCTTTCTTTGTTGCCCCTCTCTTTGTTTCTCTCCACCCCCTTATGTTTTCTCACTCATTCTCCTCTCTCTCTCTTTCCCTCTCTCCCTTCCTCTCTCTCTCTTTCCCCATTTCTTTGTTATCTTTCATGTTTATTCTCTCTCTCTCTCTCTCTCTCTCGTTATCTCTTTCTTTTCCTTTCTTCTCCTCCCTCTCTTGTTTCCTATTGTTTTCCCTCAATGCACTACATTCTCCGCCCTCTCTCATTTCTTATCTCATTTCCTCTCTTTCTCCCTCAATGCACATCATTGTAAAAAAAAACAAACAAGAAAAGAAGAAATTAAAGAACAAGAACAAAACCTCTCTTTGTTTTTCTCTATCCCCTTGTTTTTTCTTATTCATTATCCTCCCTCCCTCCCTCCCTCTCTCTCTATTTCTCTCTTTCTTTATTATGTTTCATATTTATTCCCTCTCTCTCTCATTCTTTCTTCATTTTTCTTTCTTCTTATTCCTCTCTCATTTTCTCTCTTTCTCTCTCAATGCACATTATTGAAAAAAAAACAAAAAAGAAGAAATTAAAAAACAAGAACAAACCCTCTCTTTGTTTTCCTCTACCCCCTTGTGTTTTCTCATTCATTCTCCTCTCTCCCTCTCTCCCTCTCTCTCTCTCTCTCTCTCTCTCTCTCTCTCTATTTCTCTATTTCTTTATTATGTTTCATGTTTATTCCCTCTCTCTCTCTTGTTCTTTCTTCATTTTTTCTTTCTTCTTCTTTTTCTCTCTCTCTCTCTCTCTCTCTCTCTCTCTCTCTCTCTCTCTCTCTCTCTCTCTCATTTCCTCTCTTTCTCCCTCAATGCACCTCATTCTCAACAAAAACAAACAAAAGAAAAGGAGAGAGAACAAGAACAAACCAAGAGGGAGCAATGCACTCACCCTGCAAAGGCCCGAGGATGGATTCTTCGTCTCCTCTTCGCGACGGTGGCTCCTCTTCGCCCTTCATGCAGTTCCTCCTCTTCTTCGCAAGCGGCAGCAATGGTGGTGAGAAGCTCTCTTTCTCTCTTTCTCTCTTTCTCTCCCTCTTCCTCCCAAACACACGATCTATTTTTCTCTCTCTTTCACTCTTTGCGAAAAAATGCTGCACTTGGGTTTTAGCCCCTTTTTTTTGCTTGAGTATTGATGCAAATAGCGATGCAAATAGCAACGCAAATAACATGCATCAGAACTGCCCGTCGCTATTTTTCTATATCCTTGTAGTGTTGGCTCAAAAGGGGTATCCACACCATTCAAGACATTGTTTGCAAAGTAAGAAAGGTGATGTTGATCGACCACACATTTATATTTAACAAGTTAACTGAGGATGTAAGGTCATGGATGCAAGAACACATAAAGCCATCACCCATTCTCGCATGGTACAAGGCACTATTGATTACTTTTATCCACGTCATGTGAGATATAGTTATTTAAGATTATTTTATGATCCGTTTCCAAGGTCTTTTATCTCAATGCAGTAACATTGACATAAATTACTAAGTACAGGATGAGTTTGGGATCACTAGATTGAGCAATAGTGGGATGAAGAGATGTATCAAAGATGCCTTGTTTTCCTCAACTACTCAAAATGTGAATTCCTCTAGTAAGGAAGCATTATACCAAAAATACTTGAAAAAAAGACAAACATAAGAGACATAAGGATTTAGAGCCATGGTAAGTAAAATAACATGTATTTTTTGGATTATATTGCACTTTTTTGTCTCCTTATAAAGAGATTGTGGTTGGTCCACAAGAAAGTGATGTTAGATATGATCAATACCCTACCCTCATTAGGTGCTACCAATGATCCATGGTGCTCAAAGTTATAAGGCCCCTATTATGAGGAGAAGCCAAATGTGAGCCCGGACATTGGTTGAGTCCTGACTTGTATATCAGATGAGGTCTATGTGATCGGATGGCAAAAAGGTGACCGTTGTGGGTCTAATCTTTGGGTTAGACGGAGTGGTTAAGCTGGTAGCAACTCGAGGCGCATTGCATCGAGTTGCGGGATAAGGGAGTTAAAAGGGACCCCTATTGTGGGGTCCGGGGGCCGCGGAAGCGGCCCCTGGCTGGGGGGTCCCAGGGGGGCCAGCGGCCCCCCCTAGCAGGGGTCCAGGGACAGCGCCCCTGGCCCGATGGTAAAGGGAATATTCCCTGGCCGACTAGTGGAGGCTCATATGGTAGGTCGGTCAGTAGGCCGACCTAACCACCTTCGCGGGCTATAAAAGCTAAACCCCTTCGCAGCCATCTCTCACTCATCTTTCACCCAGTCAGAGTTGTTGTTCCAACTAGCCTTAAGCTCTTCACCTATCTTCTGTCTAGGTCGCCATCTAAGCTTCACACAGTGGAAGCGTACGGGTGGACAGAGCCATCTTTGTATCAGTTGTTTGGAGTTAAAGAATTTACTGATTCTTCTCTTATCTGTTGTGTACTCTCTATCTCTTTCTCAGATTCTATTCGCTGCATCGTGTAATATTTTACATGGTATCAGAGTCCAGGGGGCTCTAGAGATCGGAGAGTGTGCAAGAGGCAAAGGCTTCAACAGCAAAGAGAAACTATGTCGACTTCCGGAAGTGGTTCTGACGCATCAGGAAGTGGTGCAGGAGGTGGTGTTGTTGTACCGGCTATTCAAACACTGAGGATTCGTCCACCAACCTTCAGCGAATGCAAGTTAGATGGTACAAACTACACCTTGTGAAAGTTCAAAATTACAACTATCCTTGATTCTTATGAGCTTCTCGAGACTGTACTGGGAACTGACGCAGAACCACAGCCTACCCCCGACCCATCAAATCCTAGTATGATGATTCCTCCGAATGCAGATCTTCTACGAGCTTGGAAATGAAGGAATGCAGATGCATTGTGTGCCTTAGTTATAAGTTGTTCTGATAGTGTTCTAACTTTGATTCAGCATACAACCAAAACGTCAGAGGCTTGGAATGTACTAAGGAGTCAGTATGAAACACGAAACCAAACGAGGATTCAAAACTTGGAGAATCAACTAGCAGCGGAGAAGTTTGCTGAAGGAGAGACGGTTGAAGCATTTATCACTCGGATTAAGAATCTGCACGACCAGATGGCTGGCGCTGGGATACAAAAGACTAGCGAAGAGCTAGCTCAGAGGTATCTTCGGATTTGTCCACAAAAGTTTGATGGACTAGTAACTGTCCTTAATACTCAGGTGAGACCTCAAGCTTTGACTTTTGAGGAGTTTTGTGCATTATTAATGGAGGAGGAGTTGAGGCTGAAAGCCTGAGAAGGAAGCAACAATGGAGATGCTGCATTCTCTGCCAATGCAAAAGGCAAAGGTGGTTCTTTCACAAAAAATGATGGTGACAAAAAGAAGAAGGGCAGAAAGAAGAAGTTTCAAGGAGAGTCCTTCTACTGCAAGAAGAAAGGACATGCAATTGCAGATTGTCGTGTCAAGAAGGCAGATGAAAAGAATGGTACCCTTAAAAGTAAAGGGAAAGAGACAGCCAATATGGCTGAAGCAGAGTTGGAATTATTCATGGCGACCATTGAGGAAGTGTGCTCCTCGGCGCAAGAAGAATCTACCACTGACTCATGGGTGTTGGATAGTGGGGCCTCCCGTCACATGACCAACAAGAAAGGTCTATACAGTTCTATGTAGCCTCTACAAGAATCCATCACTGTGACGGTTGGAAATGATGCTAAATGCCCTGCTGCGGGCACAGGTACTATTTCTTTTGTTCATGAAAGAAACCTCAGTTAAGTAGAATAATTTTTATAAATTATCCTCATATCGAGTGCACACATTGTATGCTACAACAAAATTGCAAGGCATGAGATCCATAAGTTGTATAATATGATACTATTGAGGATGATCACTTTTTTTAAAGTTTTATGGCAGGCTTGAAATTGGAAAGATGCCTTAGAGGTGTACCCAAGGTTGGAATCCAAGCACCTATGTACACAACCACATGCTCAAACCACTTGGGTTACAATCCATTCGCTAGGCCCGTGGGTTGCATTTACATACATACATACATATACACATACATACACACATATATGTGTGTAAGACAGTGGGGGTGGGAGAAAGCGCGGGGCGTCTATGTCATCCGCACCCACACGGCGGGCCCCGCTGTCCCCGACTGCACGGGGAACATCATGTAATAGGCGGGCGGGGCGACGCTAGCGCTCGGGGGCGCGGTGACGGTGACGTTGTACAGGTTGGTGGCTACGAGGGTGCGCGAGGCGACGCGCATGCGGAGGAGGCGCTGCCCTTGCGAGAAGGAATGGGTGCTGAACGGAGAGGAGAGCAGGTTCATCTCCACAGAGCCCGGGGCCTGGTTGCAACGGAAGGTGACGACGAAGACCTGGCCAAAGGTGAGGGTGGAAGGGGCAGACACGACGTAGGGGCGCTTCGAGTTGAAGGAGGGGTTCATGTAAGGCGGCGTCCACGCCTCAACGCGGAGCTCGGTGGGGAAGGGCCCCGTGAAGGTGTAGAACTGGTGCGTGTTGCTGCCGGCCAGGAGGACCCGGCCGTCCGGCAAGAGGTTCGCGGTGGAGTGGTACATGCGAGGGATGGTGGTGGGCGGGTACACGACGAAGCGCGTGTCGAGCGGGAAGCCGGGACGGTAGACCACAGGGTTGAGAGCCGGGTTGGAGGCGTATCCCCAGCCCTGGGAGCCGTTCTGCGCGCCGTTAATGATGAGGACGTCACGTGACGGCAGGAGCAGCATGTCGCCCATGCAGCGCCGCATGGGCATAGTCTCCATGAACCAGCTGGGGCTGGCGGAGAGGAGCTGCATGCGGCCGCACGTCTGGGATGCCCCGAGCTGCAAGCCGGGGTTCGTGAAGGCCCCCAGCTGCGAGCCGCCGCACACCATCACCTCGGCGGAGCGGTAGCCGTCGTTGTACTGGAGCGGCAGGAGAATGGAGCTGCCGGCGGAGGGGTAGTTGCGCGGCTCACCGGGGATTGTCGGGTAGGTTCGCAGGACCGTGTTGGTCTTATAATTGAGCTGGACGGAGTCTCTGTTGGCAAAGACGTAGAGGGTCCCGTCGGGTAGGAGATGAACAAAAGGGTAGAGATTGTCTCCCTGGAAGTCGTTGGTTGCTCTGAGCAGCGGCAGATCGTAGGAGCCCTCTCCGGCAGCCCGCGGGATGAACTCATACGTGGAAACGCTCCTGCCTCCCACGGTGATCACTCTCCCGTCCGGTAGCAAGGTGCTACTGGAGTACCAACGCGGGTCCTTGAGGCTCTGCGCGGAGTCCTCCACCCAGTCGCAGTTGCCGTTGGAGGGGCAAGGGTCCAGGTGCCTGATCTTGTAGAGTCCGTCGTTATCGCCCCCGAGCTGCAGCATGCTGCCGTTGGCCAGGAACTGCCCCGAGGAGCACCAGGTGTCCGTCAAGATCATGAGGGGGCGGAGTGTGGTGGAGCTGGCGTCGGCACCGGGCGTGAACATCACCGAGTGGGCGGTGCAGTCATGCTGTAGGGTCTGGTCCTGGGGGTCATCGCGGCAGATGCCGTCGGGCAGATTGATCTGAGAAGGACCCACATCCGTGCGGTCCAGCAGGATGGCCGTGCTGTACATAGGCGTGATGGCAGAGTGCATGGAGGCTATGCCGGCATTGCTGGACAGCACCTGAAACGTCTGGGCCAGCGCCGTCGGTCCAATGCAGATTGACGTTAGTAATACGCCAAACGGAAGGACGAGTGAGAGCAAGCTGCTGCATAGTAGCATTTTGTCGACGTCGACGCAGCGGTGCTTGCACGTAGCCTATGGGGCTTGACACAATATTATAATAGAGCAGCTAATAAGGGATAGAGGGGACGGAATTCAACACACAACCCTACGTTTGATCGTGCAGCTTGCGCTACTGTTTAACTGGACTAGGCGCCTTGCAGAACGCTACTAGAGAATGTGCCCAAAAGCTAAGCACCTGCAGCTCCAAACGCCTCTAAAACCAAAATTTGCTCGCTCGTCCAAACAACCAACCAAAGTGCGCGTATATATTGAGCAGTCTGCGACCAATGCATCCCGGTTCCGTGAGCAGCTCTAACATGCCAGCTCGAAAGCACCTACCGTCTGCATCCCATCTTGCACACGATGCTGGTAGTTGAGGTTCCGATCCCTCTGCTGCGATTAATTACGTCCAAATATACGTGCCTAGCCCAACGTTCTTTCTTTTAAAATGTTCGTCATAGCCTCCCCAAGCCAGTATATCTGATTGGCCGGCCATCGTTTAGGAGCACGTTCGTCCTTTCTAATATGATGGAGCCACGCAGTGCTCTTTCAGCCAAAAGTCCACAGCAGCATGTTCTCGCACGACGTCTGTCCGTTTTCTTTATGATGCCATAGCCGATTATCATGCAATACTTATATATGTGCTTGCTACTTGGAACTTTTCCTGACCCGTCCTCCGACCGTTGACATGTCGCGGTCCCATCGAAGTCAACTCCAGCTGCGCCGTCACCAGAAGAATGTAGCCTATGCTACTATGTTTTCCTCGGGCACACGTCACAAGCTACCTTCTTGTTAAGAAACATGGTGATGGTGATGATAATTGGCCGCTGATCTTCTACACGCTGCTACACCCTAGCGGAAAAACGACGGGAGCCGGCCACGACGTTGACTTACAAGGCACACATCAAACTAGTAATCACAGGCTTGGCACCTCAAAGATGATTAACCTCCTAATAGCGTCGAATAAATATGACCTGGAATCACCACGTCTTGGCAATTGTATACGTGGGCTATGTATAAGCCTTTCTAGGGTAACGCGCTCGGTGATGTTGCACCTACGAAGTCCCCCCTCTACGAAGGTTTATACTGAAAACGTTGGTAAGCAACCTTTTGCCCTTCCAAGATGAGCTCAGGCAATAAAAGTTGAGATGTTTGTTTTCTGTATGCACGAGCATTGAAGCTCCCAACCAAATTTATGCTGCTAAAGCATCTCATGCAAAAGAATGGCAAACATGGGCCAATAAAGAAACACTTGACACGGTAGCTTGAAGTCCAAAGTCCCTTGAACTTCTTCAATGAAATCATTACACTTATGCTCTTCAAATGCCATTTAAACTTGGGGGGAAGGGGAGTAATGGTAAAGTGAAGGGGCGACAATATAATTATTGGCCTCCCTACACTGTATCATATCTTGTTTGGGCTCCTTCTGACATTGGGACAAAAGTAGAAGGACTAAGCCTAGTAACTTTATTTTGGTACTAAAGTTCTAACTTCGTGCTTGTACTTGCTCATGGATTAGCCAAGTAGTAATATCCTTCAAGGTAAGTCTCCTATCTAAACAATATAGTCACTTGATCGACATGCTATTTTAGGGAACATGGAGCTTGGTTGTGGGGAACCATACTTTTCAAAGAGGCACAAACATGTGACAAGTACCTTCTCACAATAATACTCATGGTTGCACTTCAACCACAATATACACCAATATTTTTCACTTCGCCTTCAATAACATATGGCTAATTGTGATTGGAAGAGTTATCACGCGATAATGATGTGTTGGTCAGTTCATAATCCAGCACTCTCTTTAAATATAAGTCTTGGGTCCAATAAGTTCTCCCATAGACAACTAATACACCATATATATACGTAATGCATATTATATAGCATCGCATTGTTAGAAGCATAGTCTCATGGGATTTATTGTTCCTTGTTCAAGCTACATATGTTTCTTCATTTATCCCTCAACTTTGTTATAAGTTTTGCCATACATGCCTTTTGTTCTTGGATCCTTGTCACGAGACCTTGCAACCTCGGGCTAAAATGCCACTTTGAAAGCATAACAAGGTACAATATTGATATCAATTTTCATTTATCACTACAATTTCTAAATGTATTTTCTTGTTTTCTTGAATGAACAACTTGAGGCACTACTATGACAAAGATTTCAAATTAGATGTGCACCATCAACTCAATTTTGCAAACTTATTTATATCTATGTCTACTAACATTCGTCAATGCCCCAAACTTATGTAGCGCCTATAAACACATTTGAATTTAAGTTTGCATGTAGCTATAAACATATATATAGAAGTATATGATTTCAAATTATATTCACCACATTGGACTCTAGACTTCTTTTTACTAAAAGGTGAATGCAACAGCAACAAATGAATGAATAACAAAACTTTGTAGGTAGAGAGAGAGAGAGAGAGAGAGAGAGAGAGAGAGAGAGAGAGAGAGAGAGAGAGAGAGAGAGAGAGAGAGAGAGAGAGAGAGAGAGAGAGAGAGAGAGAGAGAGAGAGAGGATGCAAGAGCTCAAGTGCTGCTTGCCTAAGCAAAACCTTTAATTCTAAAAATAGATATGGTACTATGGCTTCTTTCCTATTTTTTCAAAATTTGGACTTTTCAAGTTTGTGATTTTGATTTTAGTGTTTTAGCCCATTGCTATTGCGGGTTAAGGGCTACTTATGTTTGCCACCTATAGCCTACATTTATTTTTATATTGTACCTATACATATGTACACTGTAGGTGGTAGACGTCCATCACTATCACTTTATTCCTTATTTTCTTATTGGCAATGGAAAGTAGGTCACACATTGTTACTATTGGAGTTCCCACACATGAATCTCTCTCTTCTTATTTGAACCTCCATAGCTATTGTGTTCTTCTTGCTTTTGCTTATGTTTCCACTTCTACTCCACCTTTCAACTGGTATCAAAGTGACCATTCGAGGAGTGGCACCAATCATTTGCTTCAGCCCATAAACAAGCTTCATTCCCTAGCATTAAATGGCTTCATTTTGATCTCTATTTGAAGACTTCTTTATCAATCCACATGTTCATAGTTTGGTATTGACCTATTGTATACATTGTGGACAACAAACAACAAAGAGTTGCATAATGCTTATGTAATGCTTCAATGATACTATTTTGGTGCTAGATATTATGGGGATACTTTGAGGTACTTTTTGGCTTGGATAGAGCTTGTTTACCTCGGTTTTAGCAAGGTTTATTGTTGTAATAATAGTTTGGATAGCAAATATACAACAATGAAGCTTTATGCTTTAACTATCTACAAGCACTCCAAGTATTCTATATGCTTATGTGGATGTTTTTCATTAATATATGTGCCCAAATATGCTTATGATGCACTTTTAGCTTCATATTTGAGCTCCATTGGATGTATTTGGGCTTTGGATAGTTGTGTTAGTGATCCTTCACTTGTGGGTGGAAGACATATTGGATGTATATACTTTCAAATGTACTTATGATGTAACTTGGTTGCCCAAATGTTATGAGCATTATGTGTTGTGCTTTACTTGGCTCTTGGATATCTAAGATTCACTTCTAGTGAGATCACTTGCAATTTTTTTTGCACATCTTGGTTCTTTAGAGATAGCGGAAGTCTCTTGCCTACGTACATGCTCAGTTGATATATGCATACATTGTTCTTGCATATACTAACTCTTGTGGGTTGATTTGTTTTTGAGCATTTGGATACCATGTACCTATCATAGTCAGTGCATTGTCAATGGTGGATGCTTGACATACAATGGTTGTATGCATCTATGTATCCGACACTATGTATAATTTGATAGTCCTTGGTACTTTGTTGCTACACAACTAGTTGTATGCTATGTATTCCAATTACTTCTTAGATATTCCTAATAGTGGGAGCATACTCTATTGGGCATTTTCCTATTAATGTATAATCAATTATTGTATCTATAGGGATAACAATTGTGAATATTATTTATCACTACAACAAAAAGGCTCCATAGATGCGCTTGTAGACGCAATATTTGAATTGTGAAAAAAAATATCGGGCGCATTTATTAATGCATCTATTTTCGCATCTAAAAAATCGCATCTAAAAGCACGCTTATGATCAGAGTTACATGCACACTTAGACGCGCCTATAGACGTGCATATAAACGTGCTACGTAAATATATAATCATATTTATAAAAAAGTGGACATATTCATATTATGCGTCTATACATGCGTGTATCTACGCGTCTAAAACCGCGTTTACTCTGAAAGTTTTTGACGAGAATAGACGTGCATTTATCCTGCAATTTAGACGCGTTGATAGACGCGCAAAACAGAGGTATAAAAAAGAAACCAGAGAGCATGTGGCTTTGCAAGCCATATGCTCTCTGGTTTTTTTCCCCCCCATCAACATCAAATTGTATGCTTAGGGAAAACAGAGAAAGATTATTTCGAAGATTGGATACTGAAAACAAAACAATGTATGTAGCACACGAAATTTCATATATATAGATGAAACGTTTTTACATTATGAGTTCTAGTGCTTGTGACGTCATGGTTCCAAGCACTAGCTGAAAGTAATATATATCAAAAATGAAAATTACAAGCCAAGGGGAGGCATGCTTGCATGGGGCTCCTCTATATCTCCTCAGAGGAGACATCATCATCGCTACCACCACCGCTGCATGTGCCGCTGCCATTGCCGCCACCGCTACTGCTAGTCCTTCCTTCACTATCCTCAACTGCATCAGGGTTCGCCTACACAAAGGATTAAGGTATATAAATACCATTACAAACAATAAATTAGAGTTATCTATACTTTTCATGTAAAAAATAAAACATACCTCTTTTGGTGGTGGAATCCTCATGGCGCGATTATATTGCTCCTCCGTGATGAGTCCCTCCTTGTAGAAATGCTGCCAAGTAGACGCTCGGTTATGACCTCGATGGTAGCCTACCTCTCTAGGAGTAGGCATCCTACCAACGATATGATACTACAAAACAATTTGAACATACAGCGTATTAAAACACACTACATAATGAAGTGAAACAAATTACAAAATTTAATTTAAAAAAAAATTCAAATAATACTTACAAACTTAGCCTCCCATGACTCCCTACCACCTGATCCATAATGTGACGATTCCATGGTTCCCATCTGGATACGTCGCGCCTCTGCATGCTGGCGACTTGTCATTTTCTCCGCTGCTCTCTTCTTGGCCTCTTTCCACTCCTTGCGGTGGCAATTGGGTGGTTGGCCATATCTAGGTGCCCCTACTTTTGTCTCCGCAATGACTCCTTGGCGCGCGTCATAAGGTGAGACCTCTTGTTATGAAGCGCGTCTCTCACCTTTGACCGTCCCTAATCATCTGAGAATCATGAATTCTCGAGATTAGGGTACCTTTTATGTACTGCCCGTAGCATCTCTTGCCACGAACCATTTTTTTGGTGCTTGAAGGGAATCATGCAATCTTTGTATGTGGCATGTACGACACTCCTCAAGTAGGCTATCACTTCCCTCCCCTCAAAGTCATGCAAGATACCACCAACATCAGTGATAGAGTAGTACATTTGTGGAGGCTCACCTCTCTCATTTTCCGGTGAGGGTGATTGAGAGCCACCACCTAGGCAACCCCCACAAAGCCCTCGACCTCCTCGTCCTCCCGCACCACTCTCCCTCCTCCCTCGACGTGCACTACCCTCTACCTCACTCGATACACGTGCTTCTGTAGATGCATGTGCTTCAACCGATCCATGTACCTCAGCTGATCCCTGTGTAGGAAAAGATGTGATAGGTGTCCCAGACATCACACTGAAAACCTCCTCTGCAGTGGGAGGGCGACCAAGATAATTGGTCATCTCCCCCATGAATTGCTCCTTGTTGAATGGGGTACTGGAGGATCCAGGATTCCATATCTACACAAGAAAAATCATATTATCCTGTGCAGATAAAACATATTACATGCAGCGTCTATACCTGGGTCTATGTGCGCATCTATACCTCCATCTCTGTGCATGAGCGTCTGTCAGCGCGTCTCTATGGGCGTCTGTCAGCACGTCTATTTTCGCGTCTATAGTTGCGCCTACACTGTCATCTGGACGCGCTAACAGACGCGTACAGTCGCACCATTTCTTCTCAAACTTGCTTAAAAAACAAAGCTAAAAAACCTCCATAGATGACAAGATCCAGCATGTGAAGAGAGAGACAAACAAACAGAGAAAGCAAACAAGATTGAGAGAGAGAAGAATAACTCACCTTCTTTGCTTGTTCCAACAGGTGGCGGCTAGGTTGCAAGCTCCTTGTCCTCCTTCTCCCTTCCCTTGGTAAGTTGCTTGAATCTTGTTCTCTTCCTTGCTGTTTGGCTCTTGTTCTTTACATTTGGCTCTTCTTTCCTCCTGTCCTCTTTTTACTCTTATTTCCTTGCCTCATTGTCTTCATGAAGTGATAGATAGACACGAGTAGTGATGTCGAGCTCGAACTACAGAAAACGCCCAAAAAACGCAGGAAAGCATAGGTTTGAAAAGAAAGACACAAATTTTTAAAAATTTTTCTATACTTGCGTGGCGCGTCTGTCAGCGCGTGTAATGGCGCGTGTATATGCGCAGATAATTCCTATTACACGCGCTTACAGACGCGCAGGAATAATTTAAGGAATCAATGCATGCATTTAGGGAATCAATTGACCTATGTGGTGACATATATAACAAAGCTTGAGGATAAGAGATAACACATTGGCAAGTCAATTGGCACATATGTAGTGACTTATTAGACCATCCCACTTACAATTGCATACAAGTATCAATAGGTAGATAAAGCACGAATGGTTTTTAGCTAGAGAGAGATAATGCAATGAAGGTATACACGAAAGAGATAGAGAAAGGCATATTATCCATCAATCAATCAAAGATATGTACATGAAGTGACTTGATATAGTAATTAAAGTATCGTCATTTTTAGGATGCTCCATTGACTTCTGCAAGTTCTTATAACCTTGAAGTAGAATATAGCCAACCACACTGTCCGTGGAAGGAAAACTTGGCCTCATCAAATTAACCAAGTTAATTTACTTATACATTTCATAGATAAGAGATTTGTAGTTGGCTTGTTGGTATTAGTCACCAACAAGTGGACACACTGGCTAACGATGATGAAAAGAGGACACATGCACATTTGTTACATGTGGTCCACCTTATCTAAAATTATATGTGAGCTATAAGTGCACCTTGACATGATTGGAATAGCTTGCATATGCACAAGCCAACTGATTTACATCAATCTACTCATGCTATGAATTGGCATGCATAGCTAGGTTAAGTGCACAACATTAAATGAGACATGTGAGCGTATTGATCAGTTCTCTCTTTCTCTCTCTCTCTCTATATATATATATATATATATATATATATGTATTGCAAATGCACAAGTCAACCTTTGATTTATATATACATCCAATCATCATGCCCTATCCAATCACATTTGTATAGAGCATGATTGGATATATATAGGGCATGAAATCACATATATGTAATTAGCTTTGAATGATTGGATGTATATTTGTAATACTCAGAAAGAAGTAAAGTTGGTAATGTATATCATGTCCTATGCATGTATATGCCCTATACATGTATATCATGTCGTATATACATGTATATCATGTCCGTATGATCCTATACATGTATATCATGTCCTAGCGTATGTCGATCTATGTGTAATTATGTTGTATATACATCCAACCATGCCCTATTAAAAAAAATACTAGATGTTAAGAGGTTTGGTCATATTCAGGGACTTTATGAGAAATAAAAAATATGTGCCTGTATTTTCGCATCTATAAGCGCGTTTATTAGCGCAGATATATAGACGTGTTTTTTATACTAGCGTGAATAGACGTGCTGATACACGCGCTTATAAACACGCCCCATTTTTCATGTGTACAATGCACGTCTATAGGGCCTTTCTCTTGTAGTGTATGAGTAGTTTCTTTGAGCACAAATATCTCATTTGACCACTCTATAGTCTATGTTTGTGGATATCTATATACTCCTTTTTTTTCCACCATTTTCTAGTCCTTTTGGCTCAATTTTAGGACTATTTCTTTGAATTTATAGTAGCCTATACAGTTATACTTTGTAATCATTTGCAGTCATAATGGCACGTACTTCTAATGCATCAATTAGTAGTGTCATTTTCAACATTAAATGGCTCGATTGTAAGAACTATCAATATTGGAAGATGGAAATATAGTAAGTATTGGTACAAAAGAAGTAGATTATGCCATTCAAAGCTAGGAATATAAAGCTAAAATTTTAGGATGGAGATGATTGGGATGAACTGGATGAGTTATGTAAATCTATGATCATTTTCTCTTTGTCTAAGTGAGTATTTTTCAATGTTATCTCTATTATTAGTGATGCATATGATTTAGAAGAAGATATGTGATCTTTTTGACAAGCAGAGTCCTACACTCCGGGGTTTCACCATATATATATATATATATATATATATCTTATATCGTGTGTGTTCAAAGCCTATTTATAAATACCCTTAGGATAGTCCCTAGCATCCACATCTTTAGTGCAAGTTGAATCATACCACCTATGACGAAGAGTGCCTTGGGACTAACACTTATCTAAGAGAGGGATAATGTTAACCATAAGAAGTACACAACATACAAGGTGCAAGCAAGCATGAGAAGAAGCCTAAATTTTTGAAAATAGTCTTCAAATTATAACCACAATATAATATTGCACAAAGCATTACTTAGTTGACTTTTCAATAGGTTGCAACTATCTCAAGTGCATACACTTGCATAAGGGCATCATATCCTGACTCCTAGAAGAGAAAGAAAACATATACCTAATCAACATATAAAGAGCATGATATTGAGAATCCTTGGATACCAAAATTAGTCAATAGAGTCATTGAACTAGTTGTAACCCCAAGTCGAGATGGCGGAAAAAGCAAAAGGAAGATGGAAAAAGAGCAAAGACATGAAGGTGGCCTCTAAAGATGAAGCAGGGTAAAAAGCGCAACCTTAAAAATGCGCCTCAAAAAACTCGAAAAACTCTTGTAAAAGAGCGCCAGGCTCCCTCCTATGCCAATTGTAAAATATTAGATGGGCGTAGGCTAGAGGCACAAGGCTAGAAGAGGGAAATGGAAAAAGGACCTTGCCACAATGGCCGGTCATGTAAAAAAGGGATGGTGCCCAAGGGATTTTAGGGTTTGTATATATAAAGTTTAAAAAGTGAATAAGAGATTATTCTTTGGTGTGTGGCAACAAGAGTCTTCTTCTTCTTCTCTCCTTCTCATCTTCTTGCTTGTGTGTACTCTTGAGAGAGGGAGTGCGAGAGTGTGAGGGAGTGAGTGTGTGAGAGTGAAGGATCAAGAGGGTGAAGCTCTTCGCCATCTCCCCTTATCTTCTTCTCTTCTCTTCTCTCTTCTTGCGCACGTGGTTATGGAGGATAGAGCTTGGAGGTGGAGGAGGCTTGAGGATGCTTGAACTTGCATCTAGAACCGTGGAGCTACCAGCGTATGTGAGAGAGGAGGCAACTCATATTGGCACTAAGGTAAGCTCACTATACTCGTAGGATCGACGGCGCGTCGACTAGGTGAGAGATAGCCATTAGAGCTCGCTTGGAACGCTTGAAACAATAAGCGATTCGTGGGTCTTGGCAGTTGAGCGAAAGCTTCCACATTTTGGTTCCGTTTCTGGGACCAACAGATTCAAGCTTGAGCACTTGCGTGCCTCATATCGAGCATCGAAGTAAGGGATTTATCCCCGAAACGGAGCTTGAGATAGGTAGGAAGTTTGGGTGTTTTTGATCTTCAAAACAAGTAAGTATTTTGGGTTATTTTGTTTTTTTGATGATTAGAAAACATGGAGAAATCATTTCAGTGTTTTACTTTCGATTCTTGTTGCATTTAGAGTAGGATAGGATTAGGAAATCGCACCGGAGAAGGGTAGGGTTTGCTGTTGCAAAACAGGGCAAAAATCGTGCAAAAATGGCAAAAAGCTCGCTTGTCGTGCCCAAGATCAGCAAGTGAGTGATTGGGGGCATCAACACCATACCCGGGAAGGGGTATAAGAGCCAAGAGGCGAAGGGATGACTCATTTGAAACCATTTCAATGAGAGAGAGAGAGAGAGAGAGAGAGAGAGAGAGAGAGAGAGAGAGAGAGAGAGAGAGAGAGAGAGAGAGAGAGAGAGAGAGAGAGAGAGAGAGAGAGAGAGAGAGAGAGAGAGAGAGAGAAAGAGAGAGAGCTATCGCCCAATTCGATTCAATCGCACCAACGACGAGCCCACCACTCTATCCAGGTATATGAATCCCTTCTCTTACCCCCTTAGGTAGGATCTGGAGGTTTGTGTATGATACGATTGAGTAAATCACAAGGGACGATCGAAATTAAACTCGCGTTGTTGACGTGCGCCGCGCTCGGCCCGTTCGAACTGTCACTTCTGGACCGAGTCCTAGAATCGGCCCTCAGCCCCTTGCCATTCGGCCCATTCGGCCAAAATCCTAATCGGCCCACTTAGCCCAAATCTACTCGGCCCGTCCGAGTCTACCATTCGGACCGTGGACAAATTCGGCCCTCTGCCATGTGTTAAACTCGACCCTCAGCCCACTTGCCTCGGCCGTTCGAGCAACCTTGTCCGAATTGACCACTCGGCCCATCCAAGCCAATTCGTTCGAGTGACTTCGTCTGAGTTCTCCTTGGCCCATCTGAATCCACCCTGTCCAAGTCCCAAATTCGGCCCTTGGCCCATGTGTCTCGGCCCATTTGAGTGACCCACTCGGACCCTGCAATTCGGACCAGTTGGACCGAGTGTAGATTTTTACCAAATTTTTAGAAATTTGACCTGACCCGACTAAAACTCAGCAGCGCAAACTATTGAAAGCCCTTAGGATGCTCAGAACTTGATTCTGGCACACGAAATAGGCAAAATCGTAGGGCGCAGCCGCTTAGCAGCTAGAAGTAGGCAGTTGCAAGACCTAGAGACTTAGATGCAAACCGCTAAGTGGTAAAGCCTGATTGGGACCAGAAACTAACGAGACAATATATTAGAGAAACCCTAAATCCTGACAAGACGGCCAGAAAATTGACCAACAAGCCTATTAGGCCCGAAACAATGCGAGAGTGCGTAAGACGCCTAGAAATTGATAGCTACACTCACCCTGAATTTTTGCACTTAAAGTACACTTAAAGAAACTGAAAGCCTGATTGAGCACAAGTGCACAGGAAAAGACACACACATTGAGTAACCATAAATTGAGGATTGTATTCAATAACTAAAGGAACTCACCCAGATAAACCACTCAAGGAACCCACTAGTAGGAGAGGACCCAAGACATAGACAAACCATCAATGCGCAAAAATAGGACCAAGCAAGGGACGCCGACGAAGTGGATTTGACAAGTCGACTGAACCTGATCGATAGCTTGGTGGAGCACGATAACTTGACAATGGCAGAAGAAAGTTTAGACTGTAGATCTAATGAGGAATTCGACTTAGGAGCCTTTCCAGATGCTATTCAGCCTGGTCAACAGTTACGATGCTCATGCCCAGTATGAGCACCGCGGTAGGACAATAGACACCATCATCGCAAATCTAGAAGATGAGAGAAAGCTGGCCTGCAAAGCATTGCAAGGCATGGCTGAATACAATAGGGATCAGCAGGCTAGGGGCCAAAGGTAGAGCATGGAGTTGCGAGAGGTGCAGCGGGTACTGAAACCTGACTGGCAGAAATCAAACGGACCATGAGAGAGCACTAGAAGGAGACTTAACGCTGAGTGAGCTTCCCATGAAGCGGCTGCTCGATAACACGGCTGCAGAGCAAAGTGCCATGGCTCTAGCGACATCGATGCTCGCAGGATTAGGAGCAAACTAGGGCCCAAAGAGCCAGTCTAAAATCCCTATTGTTGCCAAGCAACTCGATAAGTACCAACCCCATGACGATCCATACAGCTTTGTTGAGCAGTTTGAGTAAGTTTGCGAAGCCAACGGCCTCAACAACCTGACTCAACGCTCTTAAGCGTTCGGTCTTTGCTTGGGCGACAAGGGTAAGATGTGGTATACGAGCTTAGATAAGTACGCAGAGCGAGCCAACTTCGATGGCCTCAAGGATCTCTTTATTAAGAGATTTGCCGAGCCCGGATACTCCGATAATCTACTGGTATGCTTGATGAATGTCAAGCAGAAAGAAAAGGAGGACATTCGCGATTACGTGACCCATGTGTGGAGCCTCTTCAAGAGAATCCCTACTGGAGAACGACCGACTGAAAGAGCAATATCAACTATATTTATCAACGGGATTTAGAATGAGGAACTATATAAGGCTTTGGCAAGCAACTCGATCTTGCAGCAAGATGCGCTAGCTAGGGTCTTTGAGGAAGCCATCCGAGTTGACGATCAGTTGAAGGAGTGGAGCTCCAGAAGCGCGAACCTAGAAGAGACCAACTCGCGAAGCTCAGAGAGAGCGTCAGCCTCAAGTGAGCGATCAGTCTCATCATCCCAGAATAAGGGGAAAACCACTGAGGCGAACCTAGACTTGGTTGATGTTAAGATGGAACTAGCCAAGTTGCAAGACATGTTGAGATGACCAACGTGGCCATACGTCCAATGCGTGTATTGTGGCGGAAACCACTTGCTAGCCGAGTGTCAAGACCCTAGGTCAAGACCTTGCACTAACTGCGGTAGGTTCTGTCATGACATCGCGCATTGTAGGTTGCCAAGAAGACTTCCATACTCACAACCATACGGCCAGCCTTACCTAGCAAACAGGCCGCAACCATTTTTCGGAAGGGGAGCCCCATTGGCCCTCCCTATGCCTGACGACATTAAGCCAGTTGTTCCTAGGATGGAAATAAATCCTACAGGCATTCCTAGACCACCTGGTCCTTACGTAACCCATCCACCGAGTGATGCTCCTGTCCACTATGTGGAAGAACCGAATGAGGAAGAAGCTTACATATGCCCTTACGTCTTGCATGAAGATGAGGGCAACGCTGTCCTCATGGATTATCGCCCCGTACCGGTGATGGCATTAGGAAGAGGACGAGGTAAAGGCCTAGGAGGGCAGACGCAGGATCCAATCACTTGTTGGACTTGTGGTCACCCAGTTCACGTCTCATCACGTTGCCCTGAAAGGGAGTAGCAAAATAGAGACAAGGCTGACCAAAGGTGTGCTGAGTGCGGAATCATCCATCTCTTCGTCGATTTCCTAAGGCGAAAGCCATCGTCGAACTCAGCCAATGAGCCATCTATCCCATTGGGGATGTTTGTGTTGAGAACCAGGATAGGGAGGCCACGCCTATTCCACTGCGGGTCATGACCCGTGCCCAAACGAAGCAGGTCGGCATCTCTCTACCAAGACCTAGCAATATCGATGCAGCCTCGATAGGGAAAAAGAGCCGTAGACGGAGGAGGAAGAGGTTGGAAGCTAAAATCTCACTAAAAACGGAGAGTGCTACAACTCTGCCTACTGGAAAGAAGGTCTCTGATGCAGAGGCAGAGACGTCAGCCCCTAAGACGATCGAAAAGGGAAGCGCTAAGGTAAGGGAATACCCGCATCCGAAGCGACAATTAGAGGCCATAGAAAAGGTGAAGGAATGGGTGAAGGAAGCCCAAGAGCATCTAAAAGATGCTGAGCCCATCCTAGAGGACGAAATCGATGACCTCTCTAGCATGAGTACGCTAACCTCACCTCCATAACCAAAGTCGGGAGAAGCAACTGCACCACAAGCAGTGCCGCTAAGGCCAAGCCTCAGCAGTACAGGGCCGCGGTTCAGTCATGGCCACTGGTTAGGATGATCCAGGCTAGGAGAGAGACGAACACCCAACGATCTCCTGACCACATTGGTAACTACCCCTATAACACTTAGCCTGGGAGATCTGCTTAGGCAGCACCCCACTCTATGGCAAGATCTTAAGTAGTGGGTTGAAGGGTCACAAGAGCAGGTCACGGCAAACCCTCATGACCATGATGCAGAGACACAAATACCTAGTTTGACGCTGCACTCTATGCCTAAATCCTTACACGTCAATGCCTTCTGGGAAGGTTTCGAGATGCATGCGGTCTTACCGGTCTTAGCCCTAGGCGATACAATGAGAAAGGGAATCGTGGACACGGGGGTTGGGGTTAGTCTGCTTAGCCATGCAGTGCTTCAGACTTGGGGAAACCCACCTGTTGAGATTGCTAGGTTTAATGTCATACTAGTAAACAGTATAAGAGTCAAGCCATTCGGGGTGCTTAAGAATTGGCCGGTGAAGATCACAGGAGTCCAGTTCTTCGTCGACTTTATAGTCATGAAGGGAGTGGACTACGACATCCTATTAGGTTGACCCTAGATGCGCAATGCTAGAGTCATCGAAGATTGGGGTAACAGCTTGATCTTCCTTGGCAATAGGACGAACGCCGTGAGAGTAGAGATGGACACTTGGAAGACCTCACCAGTCAACTTAGATGCCATCTCTGCTATGCTCAAGGGTAATGCTCAAGTCAAGAAGTCCTATGGGCCCTTGACCAAGTATATCCCATGCCCGGAGGACGAGTGGGATTGGATGCATGTCCTTGCTACAATCGACCTACCGTTCTCTGATCACGAGGCGTATGAGCAAGCCATCAAAACAATCGGCAAGGCTAATGACACACCTTCCGTACCAGTCTGCATGATGGCAGGAAGCCTTCGTGGAAAACTGAAGCCCGTCAACTTCCAGGTCCCAACCAACAAAAGAGAACTCCAGGAGATACTGGAATACCTAACGAACAAGCTAGCTGGCAATCCACCTACAAATTTCAAACCACTCCAGGATCTCTTAAATGAATCCAAGTGGCAATGGACCAGAGTGCATGACTTAAACCTCATGTATAACTGGGCCCTGGTTCCTGACCAATGACTAGAGATATACCAAGCCCTAGGAGACGACAAACAGTCTGATGAAGAGAATTCTAATGACGAATACGAAGACTGCCAATCCTTCAGTGATGAAAGTGAGGGTGAAGTAGATACCGTGGAATACGACACTGAAGGACAATAAATAGAGCAAATATGTGCGGACTCCAAGCCGCAGAAAAAGAATATCTTCAAGATAGAGCGAGGAGTCATGCACGTGGAATGTGATCGTGCCTGGTTGGAACACGTAGGAGCCATAGACCTTGAGCAAGCAGGCCTAGCCTAGCCAAGAATGACATCAGTGCTTAGGACTGAATCACCATCTGAACTGCGCCCACCAGGGGAGACCACCTCTTCTAGCGAAAACGGAGGGTTCAACTCTGAATCGGAGGTCAGTTCGGATAGTGATCCAGAAATCCCCAGGCTGCCCACAACCAGATGCACCAAGGGGGACCTACTCGTCCACCTGAGGCATAGACGATCAAGGCAGGAAAAGGCAAAACAACCCAGGGATACACGAACGATAGAACAATGAAAACCGCAGGACCTCCCTAAATGATTTACAAAATTCAAAAAAGGAGATAGGGTGGTAGTTCTGTTAGGTGCCAAATGTCAAGCATAGATGAGCGAACCAATCGAGGGACCAACCAAGGTCAAAGAGGTCGACCTAGCCCAAGAAGGGGAGACACCCCGACTAGTCTTCATTGCCGAGGACTTGACTAGTGAAGAAGAAACAAGTCTTGTCGCTCTCTTGCGAGAGTACATAGATGCGTTCACCTGGTCCTTAGAAGAGCTGAAGGGGGTAGATCCGAGTGTCGTGACTCACAACATACCCATGACGCCAGAAGTAACGCCGGTCAAGCAGCGACCGCACCCTATGAATCCAAAACATGCTCATGCTGTCAAAGGAGAGATTGATAAGATGATGAGAGTGGGATTCATTTACGAAATTGAGCACGCAGACTGGGTGTCGCCCATAGTCATCGTGATGAAGAAGAATGGAAAGATCCGAGTGTGCGTCAATTACAAGAAGGTAAATGCTGCTACGAAGAGGGACAACTATCCGTTGCCGTACACCGAGCACATGCTTGAGAGGGTGGCAGGCAAGGAAGCCTATAGTTTTCTCGATGACTTCTTAGGGTACAACCAGGTGCAAGTGCATCCTGCTGACAGGCATAAGACTGCCTTCGCCACTGACTGGGGTGTCTTTGCTTACATAGTTATGCCCTTCGGGTTGACTAATGCCCCTGCCACTTTCCAACGCCTCATGTGCACCATCTTTAAGGACATGCTTCGCAAGGAGTTAGAAGTCTTTGTCGACGACCTCTGTGTCCACTCGACCTAGATCGAACACTTAGACAAACTCCGAGCAGTCTTTGAGCGGTGTCGCTTATATCGTCTCTCCTTGAACCCCTTAAAGTGTCAGTTTTGGGTGAAGCATGGATGCATCCTAGGGCATGTGGTGTCGAAGAATGGCATTGCCCCACTGACTTCTCGAAGGTCAGGGTCATTGTTGACCTTCCACCCCCAAACAACTACAAGGGAGTTCAACGCTTCCTAGGTCATACTGGATACTATCGGCCGTTTGTACTGAATTATGCGTCGATTGCCAGACCATTGTACAAGCTGCTTATTGTCTTCGAATGGACTAAAGCATGCCAACGGGCATACGAAGAGTTGAAGGAGGATCTAACGATAGCACCAATCCTACGAGCCCTAGATTGGACCATTACCTTCCATGTGCATATCGATGCTTCTAAGTTTGCCATGGGGGTAGTGTTGTGCCAACCTGGTGAACACAATTTAGACTATCTAGTGAGCTTTGCTAGCAAACAACTCACTGAGATGGAAATGAACTACTCGACAACAGAGAGGGATTAGCCATGGTATTCGCTGTGAAGAAATTCTGGCATTATCTTTTGGCCACGCCCTTCACCTTCTTCATGGATCATCAAGCCTTGCTCTATCTAGTAAACAAACCTTGCACTACAGGATGCATAGCTCGATGGCTCCTTCTACTTTTAGAGTTTGACTTCTCCGTGGTGGTACGGAAGGGAAAACATCATTACATGGCTGATCACATGTCACGCATTCCCACTGGAGAAGCCGCTGGACAAGGTGTTGTTGATGAATTACCCCAATGAATTACTCGACGCCCATCTGTTTAACCTGTCCAGCAAGAGAGATCTATTTAAGGCTGACCTAACACCATATTGGGCAGATGACATAGTCTAGGTGCTTGAGCACAGACCGCTTGACCGACTGATAGAAAAAGCCCGACTTAGGCGATTAATCCTTAAGATCCAACCCTATCAACTGATTGCAGGCCAACTCTACAAGCTGGGGCAAGAGGGATTGTTGCGCAGATGCATATGCGAATATGAGATGCACGATGTGCTCTCAGAAGCGCACAATGGCATTATCGGAGGGCACTTTAGTGGAGACACGACATCACGAAAAGTGTTGTAGTCTCAACTGTGGTGGCCCACGCTTTTCCGCGACGCAGCACGATTCATCAAGCACTATGACGAGTGCCAGCGGGATGAAGGTCCCAATTCGCAAGGATCAAATGGAATTAACCCCAATTATTGCTCGAAAACCCTTCAAAAAATGGAAAATTGATTTCATTGGACCCATCAGTCCTGCGACACAGTATTCGCAGGCCAAGTACATCATTGTGGCCACAGATTACCTCACTAGATGGGCAGAAGCGAGAGCAACATGAAAAAACGACTCTAGAATGACGGCTAAGTTCTTATGGAAGCAAGTGATTTCACGATTCGTCTGCCCCATCGAATTGGTCAGTGACCAAGGCACACACTTCATCAATGAAGTAATCGCGCATCTCCTGTTCACCTTCCTCATCATCCATCGCAAATCCTCGCTATACTACCCTCAGGCAAACGGCCAGGCCGAATCAACGAATAAGATTCTTGTCAATGTCCTAACCAAGGTTGTCTCTACTTCACGCAGCGACTGGGACAACAAGTTGATGGCAGCTCTGTGGGCTTACCGAATAGCTTATAAAACGACTGTTAGTCAAACCCCCTTTAGGCTGACATATGGAACAGAAGCGATTCTACCATTAGAATTCTTCGTTCCTAGCCTGAGAATAGCGCTTCAAGAACGATGGAAAGGGAAGGAGGCATGGACATAATGCCTAGTTGAGCTCGCATGCCTCTCGGAGACTCGTCTTCTAGCCACCCATGCGTTGATCTGTGAGAAAGCCCGACGCAAGAGCTGGTTTGACCAGCACATCAAGCAGCGTGAGTTCGAACAGGGTGACTTAGTGCTCCTCTACTCAGTTAGGGGGCATAAGCAAAAAATAAAATTTAGAGGTCTTGGACCCTTCAAAGTTTGTGCAATCAGCCAAACAGGCAATGTCGAACTTGAGACTCTAGACAGTGAAGGGATAGGCTTCTTCAATGGCAGCCATGTCAAGAAGTAGTACCCTCCTACGCATCCTTTGCATGAGCCCCCGATGTTAGAACCGCCTGTCAAAGTACAAGTAGCCACAATCACTGAAAGCGATGACAAGGATGAGGAAGCCGTAGAACCCACATACCTCCATATTACGGTCATGACAAAACAAACATGCACTTTCAATGCCTTGATCGACGAGGGAGCAGACTTCAATGTCTTAACCCACAATCATTGGACTCAACTTGGCAAACCACAACTTCAACACACTAATGCAAAATTAAGCCCATATGGGGCCCATTCCTATGCACTACTTGGCAAGTGCAAAGCAGCCGTTTCTATCGAGTCTGAGACAATTCCAATGATTTTTTATGTATTTCCAAATGTAGAGTCACTGCTGGGGCGAACTTTCAAAAAGTAGACCCTTTGCAATGTTGATTATGCGTTGCAGCGTATCCACCTCGCAATATGCAACATTTGCATTGTTACAGCCTTCAGCAAGGGCTGTATGACCTCATCCCGGGCCACAAAGCCATCGATAGAAATGTATGTACTCAAGTCTAACGAGGGGGGTAGTGCGCGGCTGCCACTCCCCGAATTTAATAGACTGCAACTCATAGCAACCGAAGCTAAGGCCCCACAGCCTCGCCTTCAATGGATGCCCAAACAGCCGCAACAATTGCCTAGGAGTCGACCCTCCTACCCTCATAAGACCAGAAACTCTACACCTAGGAGGCCCAGACGCAATTATAGGAATAGATGCGTAATCAGTCAAAGATGGGTCCCCAAAGCCCTCTTGAACGCTCAAGGCTACTATGAGGGCAATGCTTGGATATGGATACCTAAGGCCCACACGGCCAAAGGCACCACTCGTATGCCAGCCTCAAGCTTGATCATCCCAAAAATCATAAAACCTCAAAACCACAAGCCACAGCGCTTCCCTGATCCGCAACCATCAAGTTCATACATGCGTGAACCCAAGGAAGTCGCCCAAGCCTATCGGCCCACGCGATAGCCACCGTCACAAGAGGCATCACCTGCTAGAGTCGATCCGACTTCCCCAATTCATCCTGAAAGCAGTAGACCGTCACTCGAAGCTGCTGCTAACCCAGCCATAGTCCCAGCAACCCAATTGGAAGCTCAAGAACACTCACCACCACAACTTGCCATTGCCAAAGGCTCAAGTCCTACCAAACCCCAACCATCTGCAGGCCTTAGGCCCTCTTACGAGAGGAAATCCTTTCTCACACTAGCCACTGATTTAGCTGAAGAAACAGGGGATGACGTGGTGGATTGCATTAAGCGACTGGATGCCACTTTTGTGTCGCTAGCTCTGAGCTACGATCGCTTGGACTTAGGCCTATTGGACGAATCCTTCGCAACCGAAGTTCAAACGATGCCTTATTCTTGGGAAACGTTTGAATTCGCATTTGCAAAAGCCGCTACCTCCACTGCTAAGTTTCTTAGCAGTGAGATCTCCAAAGCGCAGGCAATCAAATAACGCCTCATCACGTCCTATGATCAGCAAACCACTTTTGCCATCACTGACCAAGAAGTTGCAGAGCTGTCAAGACTTGCTGAGATGAAATCCCAATCCTTAAGGCATTGGTACGCTCTTAGGTTGCAATGGGAAGTTGAAGGATGCTAAATAATGACCAACGCTGAGCAGTGCCGCACTATCAAAACAACAGAATATGACCCCACATATGTGGCACCAACCTCATATTGAGTGCTAACCACTCTTCGGGGCCGTCCGATAGAAGAACACATCAAAGGGCACCCCTACCTCGACCGCTTATTGACCGAGGAAGAGTTACACATTGCTAGCTGAGTCAACTCTGGTGACTTCCTAACAGATGTTCTCACATACATCACCCAAGTGGGGATTAAGTCCTGTGATCTGAACCGCGAAGCCCAATTGGAATACAATCCCAATTTCTATACTTGGCTCCTTCACAAGTAACCCCTACACCTCCATGCCGAAAGCCCCTAACCTTCTGACCCTAAATCCTAGGAAGGATTCTTCTCAAGCTAGAAGGGGAGGGGGTAAGGTGAGTCAAATCAGAATCAGTAAATCAAATCAAAGTCAGTCAAACACATAGCCATATATTATAAAAAACAGATGGGGTAGAAAAAGGGCATGGAAACTTTGAAGTAAAGGGCAAAAAGTCAACGTCTGAAAAGGAGAATCTGCATTAAATCTTAATGAATTCATTCAAAAGCATGGAGTTTTTCTTTTTCAGCAAATTATTATATTGCAAGCACTAATGAATTACGGTTTATGACAAGAACAAAAAATGTCGTAGCAAGACCGAGCCCATCGACTCCCATTCATGGAAAAGGAGAGAACGCAGTACAACATCACCTTGGAGAGCCACACCTACAATCAATTGAAATTCTGAACTATTCACAATGTAGAAGGATTAGTGGCCCAGGAGAGTCGTGGAAAGCTGCAACTTCAAGAAGTACCTGGAAAGATTCGCACATTAACCGGACCACACAAGCTGTGTGGAATTTCTCAGGTCCTACGACCCCGACAGCGAATGCGGCACCGTCACAGTGGGAAGAGGACAGAATGCCAAGCAAGTATTGGTTCGTCTAACCCCGACCTTGGTGGAGAAGGCATTGGGACTAAACCAAAGGCGGAAAAGAAGCAGAAGAGGGATGTATACACCATGCTGGGGATGAGAAAGGAGGACGTGTTGATAAACGACGGCTTCAGTATCCAGGACATCCCCAATGCAGAGACCAGGTTATAGGTGAAACTCATACATGTGCTCTTTTCCAGCCAGCACTACAATGCGTTGATGCACAGGATCAGCGTACCGATACTGGAGAATGTGGCGGCCTATACCCTGCACGAAGTCGACTGGAACGGCTACATGCGCAAGACCATCGACTAGGAAGCTCGAGCGCTAGCCTTAGGAAGCATGCCCGTAGGAGGAGAATCCCTAGTGTCGAAGGCCATAGAAAGAAAGAGGGCCTCCTCCAAAGCCTCGTTCATCGCCTACGGGAGCATCTTAATGGCGCTTATCCAGGAGGCCGTAAAGGAACTGCAGGAGGCAGAAGAGGGGGAGGGGGAAACACCCGACAGATCACCTCCTCATCAACACTAGGAGAGGTCCAGTGATAGGACTGAGATCGAGGAAGAAGGGGAGGAATAGAAAAGTAAAAAGTAGGTCAAGGAGACCGAGAAGAAGGTAGCGCAAAGAAAAAAGAAAAAGGATGACGAGGGCCGTAGGAAAGAGAAAGAAGACTTGGAGAAGGCCAAGAGAGAGTCCCTTAGGGAGGCCAAAGAGAGGGAGAAGAAGAAAAAACAAGAAGAAGAAAAGGAAAGGGAGCAATTACAGAAGGCTAAGAAGGCATCGAAGTAGGAGGTAGAGGAGAGAAAAAGAAAGGAAAAGGAAGAAAAAGAGAAGAAGAAGGAAGATCAGAGAAAAACAGAAGAGGAAAGGCGGAGGAAGGCTGATGAAGAAGAGGAAGAACTAAGAAGGAAGGAGGAAGAGGACCTGACGAAAGCTACACGCCGATCCATAGAACAACAATGCAGAGCTGATGAATTGGGGAGCTTGAGCCCACATAGAGAAGAAAGACCTGGGTCAAGCACACAGGTGCCGGAGATTGTGCCACCCGCCATCACTGAGGGCAAGGGCAAGGCCTCGATCCACCCACTTCCTACTCTATTGGTGCCTCCCACCGAGCCAACCACTGTCACTCCCAGCATCCCCACCAGTGTAGATGTGTCAAATCTTGTGGCGTGGATGCAGTATTTCATTAATAAGGAGATAGCCCAGGGGACGAGCACTGAAACTATGGCTACAGGACAAAAGCGGCCGGCCACAGACGCCGAGTCTAAGCAAGATCCTAAGCAACAAAAGGTGGAGGCCTCAACAACACCCATTCAAACAACAATGACACCACCGACTAATTACGATGAATACATTACCGAGCTACTCTCGCAGTTGGAGAGAGCTAAGGAGGAGCACATGGTAGTGGTGGCTGAGTTAGCAGCAGCTGAGAAGGAATCAATAGCCACCTTCCAGCTTGACAAAACAAGGATGATAGCCATGCAACAAAGGGAGATCGTAGATCTCAAACAGGAAATAAAGGCTAAGGATGACAGAGAGGAGCATTGGAGGCAGCAGCTCGAGAATGAAACATAGGAGCTAGTGAAGATGCAAAGAGAACATAAGCTCTTGATAATGCAATACCAGGAGCTCGTTACAAAAACTGCTAAAATTGAAGAACTCATGGTTGAGCTCAACACCAAGGATGAGAAAATTAAGGAAGCAGGACATGGAAGAGCAGCAAGAAGAGATTGAGCGCCTAACCGGTCAGTTGAACTTTGAAAGAGAAGAACAAGAGAGGCTGATCAGGGAATTGGAGGACCAAGAGCAAAGGCTCATGATACTGACCCTGAAGCAAGGGGAGAGCATGGAGGACATGAACAAGAAGGCAGAGGAGTGAGCAGTGCATAATGAAAAGAGGGTGAAGACATTGGCACGGTGTCTCACTCTGGTAGAAAAGGAAAAGATCATTGCAGAGAGCAAGGCAAAAGTCGCCCAAGTGGCCTTCAATGCCCAATAAAAAGCCTTCCTCGACACCATTAGGGACACTACCCGCTCAGAGGAGGAGGGAGAGCCATTGGAGGTGGCACAAAGAAAGCTCAACATTGCACGAAGAGCCCTACATGCAGGATTACAATTGCCACCCCAACCTGCGGAGGTTAGGCTGAGCCTGGATGAGCAACGGAAGTACCTATTGCTGGCCAGCCTAACCCCCCAGGAAGCGGATGCCCTAGGATTTGAAGAGAGAGCACCACAGGGAAACCGACAGGGGGAGGAAGCCGAATTCGAAGTCGGCGTGAACAAATTCGCGGAAGATGTGATCCCACAACCCCCCTTGCTGCACAATCAGGAACAACAACCACTTGACCAGCCCCTGGATAGACAAGCCACGCTCAAGGAGCGACGGAAAAGATTGGTGGAAGAAGCCAGGAAAAGGCTGCAGGCCAAGCCAGTTGTGCGGCCATCTGCATCCCTCCCACCATGCCCCGGTGACCTCCCAACGCAATTCCATGCGGAGTTGGTGGTCTAGGAATGGTAGCAGATAAAAAAGGACCCCTTCTCTTTCAGCTTCCTTATGCCTAATAGCCTGAGAAGGGTCCTGCCGATCAAAGTAATGGAGAAGGTGATCGCGGCTGGCAGCCAACTAGGCCAAAAATGGTTGGATGACAGGGCAAGGACCCCCACTCTGTGGGGCACGGAGGAAGCAGAATTCTGGCAAGACAAAGTGTACGAAGTGCCACACACCGTAAGGGGCTACGACTGCCAACCCCTCTAGAGAAGGCAAATATGCAATACCAACATGCTCGCCTGGATGGCATTTTGTAACACCCTACCCTACGAGAGGAATGACCCCACATTCATGGCGTATCCTCATAGGGTAGGCATGGATTTTGTCGCCACCCTCCATGGGAGGCATGATTTCCTCGTCATCTACAATTCCAACACCACCTCCTTCAAGGATGCCCTAATTTTTGATTTAGGAAGTCTAACCAACTCCATGACGTGCTTCCTCGTGGAATTCTCCTCCTGTCCCGATCCCGCTTTCATAACTATGTGTAATTACCTTAGGCTCCTTAAGCTCCTACTCAAGGAAGATCCGGCACCGCAAGAAAATGACTTGTCTCCCCTTTTTTTTCATCCCAATGCTATTGATAGTTGCGCTATGGCCCACTTAATGATGAGAGCTAGATAATCTCAAGGATCTCTTCATCAAGAGATTCGCCGAGCCCGAATACTCCGATAACCTGCTAGTACGCTTGATGAACATCAAGCAGAAAGAGAAGGAGGACATCCGTGACTATGTGACCCATGTGAGGAGTCTCTTTAAGAGAATCCCTCTAGGCGAGCGACCGACTGATAGAGTAGTTTCGACTGTATTCATTAGCGGAATTCGGGACGAGGAGTTATATAAGGCTTTGGCAGGCAATTCAAGCTTGCAACGGACGTAGTGGCTAGAGTGTTTGAGGAAGCCATCAGAGTCGATGACCAGCTGAAAGAGCGGAGCTCTAGGAGCTCAAATCTAGAAGAACCCAACTCGTGAAGCTCAGAGAGAACGTCAGTCTCTAGTGAGTGGTTAATCCCATCATCCCAAGATAAGGGAAAGGCCACCGAGATAGACCAAGGCTTGGCTGAGGTCAAGATACTACCTTCCTTTTGCCTAGCTCTCCTAGAAGATATGAGTAACAGTCAATTCACTAGGTGTAATCACCCCTCCCTATCCACCACCTCTCTCCATGTCTGCATGAACCTGAAAGGGTACATGCAAAGCCACCAATTTTTACGCAAATCCATTCGCCCTCCTTCCCCCCCTCATTCCAATGATGAGAATTAGACTTGGCTGTCATACTCCTGATGCAATACTATCCCTACATGTATATATAAAAAAAAAAGAGCACGAACGCCATTCCACACTGAATGGATGGAAAAACTCACTTGCAGAACCACTTAGCACCCCAAAAGCATGATCACTGCACCTAGGGGTCCTTAAGTTAGGCGTGTCCGGTGGCTTCGGTCAGCTGGCTTCGCTCCTAACCCCCTAGCTCTTTTTGCTCCTCCACTTCACGCTTAGGGCACATCAAGGGCAGGACACACCTAGGGAGGTAACACTCTCCTATGGTTAGACCTGTCACCCTAAGCCACTGGCACTGCACCCCCTTGGCACAAATGGGGTCCTCAAGTGTGGGACATCGCCCAGGCTCGACCCACCTCCCCACTTCACTAGCACAAGCACAATGCACCAACACGTTGAGGAAAGTACTCCCCTTAGGTAGAGCATTAAACCTCCTTCTTTGGGCACCCCAAAAGCGCCAAACCACCAACTTCGGAGGCCCTCGTCCACCCATGACATCCAATTAGCTGCTTCGACAAACATCATTCTTGAGCTTCCACAAGCACCTGAAGTTACATGTGGCCCTCACCCTTACACCAATGCCAAAGTGCCATGGGACTGGCACTCGTCTAGGAGGGGGGTAATGTTAACCCCAAGTTGAGATGGCGGAAAAATGGAGAAAAAAGCAAAAGGAAGATGCAAAAAGAGCAAAGACACGCAGGCGGCCTCTAAAGATGAACCGGGGCAAAAAGCGCAACTTTAAATGAAAAGGCACCTAAAAAAACTCAGAAAACTCTTGTAAAAAAGCGCCAGGCTCCCTTATGTGCCAATTGTAAAATATTAGATGGGTGTAGGCTAGAGGTACAAGGCTAGAAGAGGGAAATGGAAAAAGGACCTTGCCACAATGGCCGGTCATGTAAAAAAGGGATGGGTGCCCATGGGATTTTAGGGTTTGTATATATAAAGTTCAAAAAGTGAATAAGAGATTATTCTTTGGTGTGTGGCAACAAGAGTCTTCTTCTTCTTCTCTCCTTCTCATCTTCTTGCTTGTGTGTGCTCTTGAGAGAGGGAGTGTGAGAGTGTGAGGGAGTGAGTGTGTGAGAGTGAGGGATCAAGAGGGTGAAGCTCTTCGCCATCTCCCCTTCTCTTCTTCTCTTATCTTCTCTCTTCTTGCATGCGCGACTATGGAGGATGGAGCTTGGAGGTGGAGGAGGCTTGAGGGTGCTTGAACTTGCATCTAGAATTGTGGAGCTACCGGCGTGTGTGAGAGAGGAGGCAACTCATATCGGCACTAAGGTAAGCTCACTACACTCGTAGGATTGATGGTGCGTCGGCTAGGTGAGAGATAGCCATTAGAGCTCGCTTGGAACACTTGAAACAATAAGCGGTTTGTGGGTCTTGGCGGTTGAGCGAAATGGAACAATGGATGGATCAAAATACTTAAGAGATATCCTAGCAAACCTTTGGGATATCCCTAGATATCTCCCATAATACTACCAATTCCATGATAGGATACCAAGGAGAGTAGGGCACGTACAATCTAACTAGTTAGGCAAGAGCTTATCAACCTTGCCACGATTTGTGTGGTGGGGAGGCTTGATTGAGCTATTATGCAGAATACACACATGGGCTCAACCTTGTCATCTCTAAAATAGGAAATTTCTAACAACATAAAGGAAAGTGACCCACTAAGTCAAATAATGCATAAATGGCTATACTAATTGATTGGTTCTATAACTATCCTAGCTCTAGGTAGATGTAACTAACCAAATACAAAAATTAATAAGTTATTGGCTATGTCAGGATCATAATGATCACCCGCGTGCTAAGTGTAGACATGTAGACCCATCTAACTAGGTGTTCCATCATCCATGTTTGCACATGTTGAGCTTGCCATCTCAACACTTCTCCTTAAACTCCATTGTATCATTGAAACTCCAAGTCAGCTTTGAAATCTTTGAAGCTTCTTTGCATCCCCCAATACTATTGTGAAAATGTCAATTATCTGATATCGTGTGCTGCTCGTGTGCTCATATATACTAGAGTCTATCTCTCATAAAGTATATTCTCTCTCATGAAATGATAATGTATACTCAATGTGCTTTGTCCTAGCATGGAATAGTAGGTTCTTACCGAACTATATACTGCTCATGTTGTCATAGTGAATGACAGTTGGATCATCTCCATGCACATCCAAATAACCCATTGACTTTTATAACCATACTACTCATATAGTGCCATAGCATTACCTCTATACTCAGTCTTTGTACTCATTCAATCAACTATTGATTGCTTTTTCTACTCCAAGTAACTATTGTACTACTAAGGGAAAACATGAATCTACTTGTAGATCTTCTATCAGACTTGCTACTAGTACCCAAGCATTTGTATATCCCTACTTGCCTCATGAAAATAGTCCATAATACAAGGTGAACTTTACATATCTCAATATGCATCTAATTGCATCAAAATGAGGCTTCTTAGGTACATGTATAAAATGACTCATAAGTCCTATACTAAAGCTTAAGTCTTGCCTTGTGATGGTCATATAGATCAAACTTCTTTAGCTTGCACTCTCAGTATAATTTGTGTCCTAATGATGGAAGGAATACCAAGCTCATCATCCAAACTTTCTCAACCACTAAAGTCTTCATCAAGAAATGCATGACTAGTAGATGCATTATTACTATTTAATAGTTTATTCTTCCCTTTGTCATTACTTACAATATTGGTAGATTTATCCAAAGATATGGGGTTGCTTCTTAGTCTCCCAAACCAAGGACTAACTATAGATTTTCTACCAAATGATATCTCTGGTCCATTAAGGTTTTGTGATTCTTGCTTTTCTATTTGCACATGACTATCATAGTCATCAACATCATCCAAATGCATCTCCACTAGATGCATATTAATTGCTCATCTCATAAAAAATAACATCCTTCCCCAAAACTCACCACAGCTAATAATAGGGCTATAACAATGATATCATTTCTGCTCTTGGAAGAGTACCAATGAAAATGCATTTTTTAGCCTTTGGATGTAACATGACTCCTTATATTCATGACAAATCACATAGCCTAACTAAATGAAGACTATTATATATATTAATTCTATTATGAATCTATGTGAAAATTTATATGTATAGTATTACCTAATCAATTATAATATAATAAATAAATATTATTATCATCAAAATACATATCCATGTGCTTCTTAATAGGTAGTATTATTTAAATTATATAGAATACAAAAGTTAAATAGAGCCATATTGATTGTAAATTATATGTTTGATATTTTTAATAGATATTATTATAATTTTTTGAAATAAAATACATAAGAAATCCTAATATAGTATATAAGAGTTATGAGAAACAAAAAACGTGTTTTTTATGATGGTCTATCTAAAATCTTCATTTCTTCTTACAAAAAGTCTAATTTCGCAATTTTTCTCGTGATATCTAGTTGACCATATCTATTCCAATTGATTTGAGTATCCAAACATCTACAGAAAGTTAGAGTGAAAATAAGTTGTAGAGTACTTTAGGACAAACTACACATTGATATAGGGAGGTCATGTTTCTTACTTCTTTTCTTTTTTATTATGTATGAATATTTCTCTTATGTTATTGAATTTGATTAGATTAAGATTCATGCATACACATCTAATTTGATATATCACACAAATTGAAACATGCTTTTCTGGAGAAATACATCATTTGAAGAGCTCTATGGTTGACATTATGGTTCTCAGGCAATTCACGGATTCATATAGAAGATAGCTAATCGAAGTAATTCTTCTTCTTTACCTTCAACCAAAAATTTGAGATTGTAATTGTCATTCTGATTGTGATTGTGAATGAGATTGAGAGTGAGATTGTGATCCCTATCATGTACACATGGCATAAGCTCACAGGTGGTCAAGAGGTTTGAGCTCTATATTGGAGTACATGTTGTGATATTCCACTCCTCCTACTCTA
This sequence comes from Lygodium microphyllum, assembly GCF_053477565.2. Classification (NCBI taxonomy): domain Eukaryota; kingdom Viridiplantae; phylum Streptophyta; class Polypodiopsida; order Schizaeales; family Lygodiaceae; genus Lygodium; species Lygodium microphyllum. Next base: position 61,285,945 of record NC_141145.1, on the reverse strand, counting down.
TAAGTTTGATCAAGTATTATATACACTTTTCTTCTTATTTATTTTTTCCACATATATCTTTATTCAGTTCGATTTAGCTATGTGGTTTATCATGAATATGAAGGAGTCATGCTACATCAGGTCCAATTTCTTCCTTACTCATCAGTGTATGAATATATACTATAAAACCAAACTTTTTCAAAAGTAATATATCATGTTTCTTGCCTATAAAACATTCTTCAAGAGTCACACCATGAATTACAATTATGGGAGACTTATGCATAATATAGGTAGCATTGTAAACAACCTTAGATTAAAAAATGCTTGGATATTTTCTTTTTAGCCCATCAATGCCCATGCAACTTCTACAATATGTCTATTTTTTCTTTTTGAAACACCATTTTTTTGTGGAGTATACCCATATGTAAATTGTTGCTTTATCCCATGAGATCTCCAAAGATCACTAAACTCCTTAGAGAGGTTATCTCCCCCTCTGTTTGATCTCAAGCACTTCACCTTCAAGCATGTTTGTGTTTCAACAACAACTTTGAAATTTTTGAAGTGCTCCAATACTTCACACTTTTCCTTCATGAAATATAACTAGATTTTTCTAGATCAATTATCAATGAATGCAACAAAATACTTATTACCAACAAGAGATACATTTTGGGTAGACCCCAAAATATATGTATACACAACATCAAGTATATTCTTACTTACATCTTAGATTCAAATGTAGTAAGGTTAGGGAGCTAAGATTTTTAAGAAGCATTAGATATAAAGCTTAAAATATCTTAGAGAAAAGGCAACATCATTTTCTATTTACGATGTGTTGAGCTGTCAGAGGCTATCAACATTGAAGAAAATTGAGAAGTTCTATATGCCATTTTTGTTGTTGTAGTGCCAATTTCATCATTGTAGCATCCATCAATTTGGTTCCTTCATTTATGACTTAGCTACATTAATCAATGTTGTTTCTTTCAAAAGCTAGGGGTGCTAATATTGGCCAAATCATCTAATATCATCCCAAAGCCCTCCTCTCAAGATACATTTGCTTTTCTTTCTCAACCCTTGGGTTAGACTCTAGGTAGTACTACTAATATGAGACCTAAGATAGTAATCATTTTTGGCACTCCCACTACATAGCTAAATTAGAACTTCCTTTTAGGTTAGTAAAGATAACTCATTGCTTTCTTAGGGCAGTCATAGCTCGAACGCAGATGTAACAAAGAGTAAGCATTGTCTTTTGTTTTAAGCCTTTAAGGTGGCCTAGCAAGTCTCATTGTTTCTCACTAGCACCTCTATTTGTCTCTAACACAAAAGCTTTAGTAAAACAATGCTTTAAAATATTTTAAGTTTTATATAATAATTAAGAGTCTTGTTTGCAACAAACATGTATGTTGTCATTCTACTACATATAGCATAATGTCATGTGCTTAACCAAATTTTCATACAGTCCCACAAGGCTTTCTTAAAATCAATATTGCCCCTATTCCTACACAATTTTAGTTGCACTATAGGATTGAGCTTGTCTGAAATTTCAATGTCTTTGGTATATACAAAAGATTTTTACCAACAAAGGATTGTTCATATGGGACTATTACAACTATTTAGATATTCATTGATTAGTTCAAGTCACTTCAAGATATTAGATTGATGTTTAAATGTTACCTTTTATCTTTCAATTTTTTACTGTCAATCTTTCCAAGATCTTGTATTTTGTAATACATTTATGAGGGATTTAAGCTATTTTTTAATATTTTATCATTCTAATAGATGATTGTGCATCTCTTCCAAGTGATTATTATACATTGATAACCACCAAACTTGTGTAGAAAAATAGACATAAAAACTTGCTCATCATGGGAACATATTTTATGTAGTGACTCATTATTGTTGTACCTTTTACCAAAAAATCATTTATCAAGCATCATTGAGTTGGTTGCAACCTCTCACTTCCTTTGTCTTCTACTCTCATGGTTCATCTCTCTCTCTCTCTCTCTCTCTCTCTCTCTCTCTCTCTCTCATTTTGGCACAAATCTTGCTCTCTTTTCTCTCTTGTGCTTTCTTCTTCAATCCATGGAGAGATCATCATCCCAATGACCAAAATGTTGTGTGAAATCTATAAGTTGCATAGACACTCTCACAGTCATATATAGGCCTTCTGGTACCTCTTTTTAGCAGGTCAGAACTTCTCAATGTATCTGATCCTTTTGCAAAAATCATAGAAAAGCTGGTCCTTCTTGTCTTTGTACCTATTGCCAACATATAACACTTTTTCATCTCTAGAGGTGCTTGGTTCTTCCTTAGTTTTTAGCTTCTTTTCGTCCTCTAACAATGATTCCTGGATATCAACAAGCTTAGGGTTTGGTAAATTGATTAAGGTTGTTGATACATTATTATATTCAGGAGGTAAAATTTTAAGCAGAACACAAATACAAACATCTTGTTCCATTTTAATGTTGATTCCTACAAACTGGGTTAGAAGTGCTTCCATGTAATTTAGATGTGTGGCAAGTGGTGTGTTGGATTTCATGTCAGGCCTGAAAAATTCAATCAAGAGACCATACTTTGATGACTTAGACTATGCACCAAAAAAGGTGTCTAGTCTCTTCCACGTATAATGTGAGGTCACACAGTTATCCACATGGTGGATGTAGCTATCGTCTAGCTCTAGTTTGATAATGGCCTAAGCCTTATCATCAAAATTTTACCAAATGACTGCAAGATTTGCCTCATAAGGCTTCTTTTCTTTGCCACTTGTGATGGCCGAAAGACCCTTCTTCATTAGGATAAGCTTGATGTGGGTCTACCAGGTGTGAAACCCGACCCCCTTTCAACAGTAGAAGAGTTGAGCGCAAGTGTGCTAACAAGCACAAGTGCCAATAAGCACTAGATGGTAGTATCAAGAGATACTTGTGGAGTCAAATGCTTGGAAAAATCTTCAAGAACTTTAGGAATCTACTCCAAAAACTACTCCAAATCTTCTAAATGCCCTCCTTGATTTGGTGCTGGCAGCAGAAGGGTTGATTGTGTTAAGAAACACTTGAATAGTATCAATAGATACTATGCTTTCTAGTGCTTGATGTTTGGATTTCTCCAAAATTTTTCAAGAAGCTTGGAAAATACCCCCTTCCTTCAAATATTGATGGGCACTGAGTATTCAGTGTACTTAGGATGGCATTTGAGTGGTAGGAGAGAGATAATGAAGAAAATTAAAGTTTAAGAGTACTTGGTTATGGAGGACTGCGTTAGGGTTTCAGATCCGTCTGACAAAAATGACGACATCAACGTGTACATGCAAGCATTATGGCCAATCTTAGGTGGGGAGTAGGCCTATAAAAAGGGCTAAAGAAGCCCTATACTCGTAGGATGATGCTCAACATACACCACGAACACAAACTATATGACCAGATGAACCCGCCAAAACTAGGCGGCAACCATAAATCTTGATAATGCTAGAGCCAACGAGCAACAATGTCGACAATTTAGGTGTTGGGATGAAGCATCCTGAAGTGTATAGCAATCCTCAAGAAGGAAGTGTGTGGAGTTAAGGCCTATATCAAGAGATCTAAGAGCTCCACCAAAGGTAGGTAGTGTGTGGCTATGGCTATCATGGTAGATGGTGAAGGTAGAGCTAAGAAATGAGGTCATTTGTTAGCCTTGAGATGGGGGTTGAGGTTGCAAGGACCTAAGAGAGTAGAGAGGAGACTTGAACACACTAAGCCATGCTCAGCTGTGCTCTGATACCATATTGGAATGCATGGATCTAGAGCATGGCTATGGCGGCTCAAAGACCTTGACTAGACACATGAAGACACTAACATGATAGAGACCAAGAAACTTGATTCAAGAGAAAATGAAAATCATCAAGTACATTATAGTGAGGAACAACATGACAATGACATTGCATTCATATCATGTGAAAATTACAAGCAAGTACAATGTTAAATAGAGCTGGATAGGTGTCAGTCTTTCCCTCTATGCCTATGGGATTCCTATAGCTTGCATGTCCTCAGTCCATCTACTCTTACAAAGAGGCAGCATGGATGTGATTGCAAATATCAACAAGTTGCAACATCCGAGAGTACCTGAAAAGAGAAGACGTGCTCTACCTAGAAGGAGTCTCTACCTCCTCATGTAGTGTATCATGCGTGTGTTGGTGGAACGGGGAGTGGGATTTGAGCCTGGGTGATGTTCCACACTTGAGGACCTTGTGCGTGTGGAAGTGAGGTGTGGTGGTTGCAGCTCAGGGAGACATGTCTACTAACCGTAGGTGAGTGCTACCTCCCTAGGTATGTCGTGCCCCTGAGGTGCCCTAAGCGTGTATAGTAGGGGATCAAAAAGTACTAGGGGGTTAGACACGGAGAGCCCAATGCTGATCGAGGGTGCCAGGTGTGCCTAGCTTGAGAACCCCTAGGTGTAGTGACTGTGGTCTATGTGTAGCTCACTATGTCTTCATGTGATTTCTCTTTCCATTTCCATTCTCTTTGTTTTGCACTTTCTTGCCTTTTCTTTCCTTATTTCTCTCTTTTTTCTTTCTTTCTCTCCTTTTTTTTTGAGTTACATAGTCATGATAGAAGCTAGTCTTCGTTATCATAGTGGGATGGAGAAGGAGGCTTAATAGATTTGTTAAGGAATTGGTAGTCTTGGAGGTACCCCTTGAGGTCTAGGTAGACTTGAAGGGTGGTAGTGGAGAGGAATGGATGATTGCAGTGGGTGAAGCTGCTATCATTCATATCCTCTAGAAGAGCTAAGCAAAATGAGGGTAGTAGTGCAGCTTGCATCATTAGTCGAGCCATTACGCAACTATCTATAACATTAGGATCAAAATGAAGGGCTGGGAGGTTGTGATCTTGTAGAGTGGGGTCTTGCCTAAGGAGTATCCTAAGCAATCTAAGGTAATTACAGCTGGTAATAAAGGCGGGATCAGGGCACGAAGAGATTTCATTGATGAAGTGGACCATGGCATCATAGAAATTTTCTAATGTGAAAATAAGGGTGCCTTCATATGTAGTACAATGCTGATTATAGATCATCGAGAAGTCATACCGCAGCCATGGACATTGGGGTCAAAATCCACTCCTACCCTTTGAGGGTATGGCATGAATGTTGGGTTGCTCTGCTTGAAGGATTGAGTGTTGCAAAAGGCCATCCAAGTGTCCATGTTGACATCACAGATCCACCTTCTCCATGTAGGTTGGCATTTATAACCAGGCACATACCTCAGCACTTCAAAAACTTTGTCTTGCCAAAATTTGTCATCTTCAGTGCTACCCCATAGTGTGGGGTTTTGTTCTCTCTCCTTCAGCCACTTCTCCACAAGCCTGCCTCCGATATATTAATCACCTCCTCCACTACCTTGATGGGCAAAACTCTATGTAGGGTGGTGGGGAATCAAAAATTAAAATCGAAGGGATTCTTGGCTATTTCTTGCCATTCCCAGATCACAAGATCAGCGTGGAAGCTTGCTGGGGATTTGTCCTTACATGGATGGATAGACACTGGTGGTGCTATTACTCCTCTAGGATTCCATCTCCTTCTTGTTTCCTCCACCATTTGTTTTCTCCTTTCACTCAGTGCCACCTTTCTTTCTGCGGAGGTATCTGATTGTCGTTGCTCATCTGGTCGTGGGGAAGGAGGTAGTGGGACAAGCTCTTCCTCCTACGGTCCCATTTCATAGTTCATTTCCATCTCCTCCTCCTACCTTGGCTCTTGCTATGCCCCTTCTGTAAATCCAAGTGTGTCAACTTCTTGTGGGGTTAGGCTTGCTAGTAGGAGATAGTGGAGCTGCTCTTCAAGACTAAGGCAAACTCCCATGGGGGTTGGTGGCATTTGCAGGCTTGCTCTTAGTGCCCTGATGCATGCTATTCCTAGCTTCTTCTTTACGGATTCTATGGATTCTCCTTCCTTTGCCTTTGTGACATCCATTAAGGTATTCAGGAAGGTGTGTTGCTAAGTTTGTAAGCTCACTTGGGAGGCCCTTGTTGGGAGGCGCCTCCATCTAGCCGCCCGTGTATTACTACACTGACAATACCTGCCTACACTGCACACTGCACGTGGCAGGCGCCCGTCACAGTCATTTATTCTTTATTCTTTTAGTGACAATTGAATAAAGGAAGGCCCGGCCACACATTGTGGTTGTTGGAGTTCCCACTTTTGAGTCTCTCTCTCTCTCTTGGCTTTTGCTCTCCGTCCCGCCATAGCTCTCACCACCAAGCTTCATCCTCCTAGGTTCCACTTCCTTTTCACCTGGTATCAGAGCAAAGGCATTGGAGCTTGCCCAGCATTCTCTTTAGCATGGATTTGAAGAGCTTCAAACTGAGCTTCAATGGCAGCCATGGCACCTTCATTTGCAGGCATGTTTTGATCTCTCGCCTCCTCCCCGAGCTTCCGGGCCTTCATCGGCTTCTTCTGGAGCTGCATTGGAGCCCCTTGACCTTGCCGAGTGCCCTCGAGGGTTGTTGTAGATCCCCCAGCCCCCACGAATAGCTAGCACAATTTTCGGCACATTTTTAGGGGGCTGGGCTAATATGCTCCCCGGCATTTCCCTACTCCTCCTCGGCTTCTTGGCACTCTTGGCAACCTTCCCGAGCATTGCTTGACTCCCCGGCATTGGTGCTTGACTCCTTGTGATTGATTCGAGTGATTCCCCCTTCAGCCTTTGCTATATATAGAGTCCCATGACTATCAAAATAGGGCAGCACTTGACATTTATTGTTTAATGCTTCTTGGCATTGCCCGTTTGATGCCTATTGATGCTCGATGATGTCCGGATGTTATGGGATGCTATGTCTATGATTTGGGACTAATTTGGAGCAGATTTGAGCATCGTTTGAGTTTCATATAATAGTAAATTGCTTGCTATAATACAGTGGGCTGAACCTCATTTACTTGGTGTATGCATTGGTTCATGGATACAGGGTGCTTCCTGGAGGTTTGAATGATCATACCAATGTATTTGGAGGTTTTCAAATGCTTCTTCTTGGTTTCGCAATGCTTTTGAGCTTGAATTCGGCTTCAACTTGGTCATCCTTCACTAGCATTTGGCTTCAGTTGGCATGCTTTGGACCGATTTATGGCTATTGTCACTGCTTGACATTTAGGCCTCTTGCATTTATGCTTTGGTCAGATATGGATGCCACTTGGTTTGCCCATGCTTGACAGTTACTTGGAGCTTCATCTTCATATATATTTGAGCATTTTGGATCTACTGGGCATTACATTTGGTTGTGAGCTCAAAATGTATATCTATCCTGAGAAAGTGGTTGAGGTATGCAAAGTTATCTTTCAGGAGGAGCCACCTGCTCCCGTTCAGCCTGCTCCACGGCCAGCTAGACAACGTGTAGCATCACCCGATGCTCATGCCCCAGATGCTAGACATGCTGATGTTAGACAAGATGTCAGTTAGGCAGCAGAGCCTAGATTGAGGCATTCTACTAGAGATAGATGACCTCCTGACAGTTTTGCGCCCTCTATGGATTATTTACTGGTTACAGATGCAGGAGAGCCTCTCACTTATGATGAGGCTATGCGCAAGGGTGATTGTCACTCTTGGGAGAGGGATATGGAGTCTACACTTTACTAATTACATAAGAATCGGACTTGGGATTGGGTTTCCTTGCCTCAAGGTAAGAAGGCTTTTCCATGCAAGTGGGTGTACAAGCTGAAAAGTACCCCTCGACACCCCAAGCCGACATAGAAGGCTCGATTGGTTCTGAGGGTTTTAAGCATGACCATGGTGTTGACTTTCATGAAGTATTTTCTCATGTGGTCAAGATGACCACCCTACGCTTAGTCTTGGCCTTGGTTGCACAACTTGACCTAGACTTGTACCAGATGGATGTCAAGATGGCTTTTCTACATGGGGACTTGCATGATGAGACTCTACATGGAGCAGCCTAAGGGTTTTGTAGACCCTAGCAAGGAACACCTAGTGTGCAAGCTAAAGAAGATTCTATATGGCTTGAAGCAGGCACCTAGAGAATGGTACCATAAGTTTGATGCATTCATATAGTCACAGGGCTACAGTCGCAGTGCTATGGATCCGTGCTTGTACACGAAAAAAGCCCATGACAGTTCTTTACTGATTTTGGCATTCTATGTGGATGACATGCTTTTAGTAGGGATAGTTCATGAGGAGCTAGATGCTCTTAAGGCTCAACTCAAGAAGAGGTTTGAGATTAAAGATCTAGGACAGGCCTCTCATATACTTGGTATGCGCATTACGTACAATAGATCTTAGGGACTACTCTATCTATCATAGAGGGAGTAGATTCATAAAGTCCTTGAGCACTTTCGCACGGAGGATGTTAAGCCTATTGGCTATCCATTACCTTCTCATGTGAAGGTTTCACATGCTGATTTTCTACAGAGACCGATGAGTAGAGGGCTGAGATGGCCAAGATTCCATATGCATCAGCCATGGGCAGTCTTATGTATGCCATGATAGCCACCCGTCTAGATATAGCTTTTGCAGTTGAGGTTGTGGCACGTTATATGGCTACACCTGGCAAGAAACATTGGGATGCCGTAAAGGGTATCATGAGGTACGTGAAGGGCATAGCAGATATGTGCCTTTGGTATGGCAACCACGATACAAGAGTCATGGGGTACACTGACTCTGATTATGCAAGACATGCAGATAGTAGGAAGTCCACTTCTGTCTATGTGTTCACTTATGCTAGAGGGGCTATCTCTTGGATGTCCAGGGCGCAGAAGTATACGGATCTTTCTACTACAGAGACCGAGTATATTGCAGCCACAGAGGCTTGCAAGGAGGCTATCTGGTTAGGCCATTTGATTGCATACCTTGGTATGACAGATGTTATGCCTACACTGCATTCGGATTCTATGAGTACCATTCAGTCAGCCAAGAATCCGCCGGTCTTCCATGCAAAGACGAAACATATTGAGGTGAGGTATCATTTCATTTGCGAGGTTGTTAAGGATAGGTCTGTTGACCTTGCCAAGATTTCAATTTAGTAGAATCATGTAGAATTGCTCACAAAAAGCCTAATTACCGAGTGCTTTGCCTTCCTCAGGAGATTGATGGGCATTGGATGAGATGACATCTTTTTCCTCATCCTGTTGTACATGTGTACATGTTGTACTGCCTTTTCTTTTTCTCTCGCACTAGGGCAGATTCGCCTTTAAGTGGGAGGTTGTTGGGGGTAAAGACGCCTCTGCCTAGCTGCTCGTGTATTACTACACTGACAGTACCCGCCACCACTGCACACTGCAGGTGGCGGGCGCCCATCACATTCACTTATTCTTTATTCTTTTAGTGACAGTTTGAATTAAAGAAAGGCCCGGCCACACATTGTGGCTGTTGGAGTTCCCACTTTTGAGTCTCTCTCTCTCTTGGCTCTTGCTCTCCATCCCGCCATAGCTCTCACCGCCAAGCTTCTTCCTCCTGTGTTCCACTTCCCTTTCACCCTCTGCTCTGCTTTGAGCGAGTACTTTGTCTTTCTCTGTGCTTGAGCTACAGGACGCACCAAGATTTTCACCCTCCTTTCATTGTGGGTTGCCCACTCTTTTGCTCTCTTCATCATCTCCCTGAAGCTCTCCCCCTGCCTCTATGTTAAGGTTGTTATTGCCGTTTTTTGTTCTTTCCAATTCTGAGTTATCACCTCCTTCTCCTTTTCCAAGTGCTTGATTTCTCTCTCCAAGCTCTCCTGCTCATCTATCTCTAGGAACACCCTGACTACCAGATCTTCGACCTCTCAATGATGCTCCTCCTGTTCCTAATCTCTTTTTGCTTCTCTTGCAGCAAGCTCATCCATGCCCAGTTGGAATCTCTTCAGTTGAGCTTCCACATTCTCATGCTACATTATTAAGAGTTTGTATTCTCGTTGGAGTCTAACTAGCTCCTAGTTCTCATCTTCGAGTTGTTTTCTCCAAGTTTTCTCCTTTTCTTCCTTGGTATTGAGCTTTGCTTTTAGCTCCCTAATTTCTTTTTGGTACATGGCCACCTGTCAGGTTTTTTCTAGTTGGAAGGCCAGCACCACTAACTCTATCTCAGCTTGCAACTCAACCACCACCGCTATTCTCTTTTCCTCCTTGGATTTCTCCAATTGAGAGAGTAGCTCCATGACATACTCGTCATAGTTAACGGGTGGCATCACACTTGTGGGAATGGGAGTTGTGGAAGTTTTCACATTTTTTCACTTAGGGTCCTACCTTGACTCGGCATCTGTTGTTGCTGTCAGTATTTTTTGGCCTACTGTTGGGGTTTCCATGCTCTTTGCTTGAGCCAATTCTTTGTTAACAAAATACTGCACCCATGCCATAAGATTATTGGCATAAATCATGGTTGCGGTCCCCTAGGTGGGCGGTGCTGTTATGGGGGTAGGTACCAAGAGGGGCGAAATGGGGTGGATGGGAGCTTTTCCCTTGCCCTTTTGTGCTCCAGTTGGTGTGCCTTTAGGTACATGTGTGCTTGAGCCTGGTCCCTCATCTCTCCTCAAGCTCAAGGTGTCCATCTTGCCTTGTTCACCTTGTTGCTCCATTTACCTATGTTTGGCCAGCTCGACGACTTCCTCTTTCTTCTTCCTCAACTCCTCCTTTTCAGTGGCCTTTCTCTTCCTCTCTTCTTCAGCTCTTTTTGACTCTACCTCCAGCCTCTCAAACTCTTCTCTCTCTTTCTTCTTCCTTTCCTTTGCATCTTTCTTTGACTCTTTATTGGACTTCTACAAATCCACTTTCTCATTTTTATTCCCTTCTTCCTCCTGCTTGCCATGTGTCATCTTCTTCTTAGACTTCTTTGATTCCCTTCTACTAGACTGAGATTCTTGCTCTCCCTCATCTTCACTAATTGTCCTCTCACTTGATTGTTCTTTGTCATGATGAGGAGGTGACCTGTCAGGCATATCATCCGCTCTCTCCTCTCTATCCTCCTGTGCCAGCTTTATCGCTTCCTAGATAAGAGCGGTTAAGATTCCTTCATACCCAATGAACGAGGCTTTGGCCAAAGGCTTCTTTCTCTCGGCTCCTTTTGACACTAGGGACTCTCCACCCACCGGTCTACTTCCAAGGGCTAGTGCTTTAGTGGATTGGTCAATGGTTTTCTGCACATAGCCATTCCAATCCACCTCATCAAGTGAGTGGGCTGCCACTCTCTCCAACACAGCCATGCTAATCCTGTGCATAAGCGAGTTGTACCTTTGGCTAGAGAAAGGGAATGGATCACCTTAGCCTACAATTTGACCTCGGAGTCGGGGATGTCTTGGATGCTTATGCCATCATTTGTCAAGATGCTCTCATTTTTCATCTTCAACATGGCATAAACATCCCTCTTATGCCTCTTTTCCACCTTTGATTCCAATCCCAGTGCCTTCTCTACCAATGTCTTACTAAGCGGGACCTGCACTTGTTTGGTTCCTTCTCTACTCCCCACAATTACTATCCCACACTCCTTGTCATGGTCGTATGTCCTTAAGAATTCCACACACTCAGTGTGGTCAAGCTCCCAAACTTTTTGATGTTCTTGGTGAGGTTGCACTGTTCTACAACCCTCACGATAGCCTTCTCATTGGCCACCACCTATTTGATGTTGTGAATGCTCTTGCCATGGCACATAATGGACCTTCAACCAAACATGAAGAGGTTGCAAGTACACTTGCTCGTCATAAAACTTACAGAGAAACTCTCTTTCTCACCAAGAATCAAATGCTCAAAACACACAGTACAGGTGCACTAGAGATTCATCATTATCTTCATCCTCACTCTCTTCCTCTTCCTCTTCCTCCATGGATAGAAGAAGAAAGCACAAGAGAGAAAAGAGAGCAAGATTCGTGCCAAAATGAGAGAGAGAGAGATAGATAAATAGAGAGAGAGAGAGAGAGAGAGAGAGAGAGAGAGAGAGAGAGAGAGAGAGAGAGAGAGAGAGAGAGAGAGAGAGAGAGAGAGAGAGAGAGAGATGAACCATGAGAGTAGAAGACTAAGAAAGTGAGAGGTTGCAACCAACTCAATGATGCACCTCATTTTTCTTTCTTGAATTATAAAGTTGGGTTTGCATATATTTAGCTAAGTTCTAAAGACTTTTCAATTTTAAGAATGAGACAAAGGGCTTTAACCTTCCTTTTTCTTCATTTTTAAATATGAGCCTTGGGCAACACATGTTTTAACATTGCTTGATAAATGATTTTTTTTGTAAAAGGTACACCAATAATGAGTCACTACATAAAATATGTTCCCATGATGAGCAAGTTTTTATGTCTATTTTTCTACACAAGTTTTGTGGTTATCAATGTATAATAATCACTTGGAAGAGATGCACAATCATCTATTAGAATGATAAAATATTAAAAAAATAGCTTAAATCCCTCATAAATGTATTACAAAAGACAAGATCTTGGAAATATTGATAGTAAAAAATTGAAAGATGAAAGGTAACATTTAAACATCAATCTAATATCTTGAAGTGACTTGAACTAATCAATGAATATCTAAATAGTTGTAATAGTCCCATATGAACAATCCTTTGTTGGTAGAAATCTTTTGTATATACCAAAGACATTGAAATTTCAGACAAGCTCAATCCTGTAGTGCAACTAAAATTGTGTAGGAATAGGGGCAATATTGATTTTAAGAAAGCCTTGTGGGACTGTATGAAAATTTGGTTAAGCACATGACATTATGCTATATGTAGTAGAATGACAACATACATGTTTGTTGCAAAAAAGACTCTTAATTATTATATAAAACTTAAAATATTTTAAAGCATTGTTTTACTAAAGCTTTTGTGTTAGAGACAAATAGAGGTGCTAGTGAGAAACAACGAGACTTGTTAGGCCACCTTAAAGGCTTAAAACAAAAGACAATGCTGACTCTTTGTTACATCTGCGTTCGAGCTATGACTGCCCTGAGAAAGCAATGAGTTAGCTTTACTAACCTAAAAGGAAGTTCTAATTTAGCTATGTAGTGGGAGTGCCAAAAACGATTACTATCTTAGGTCTCATCTTAGTAGTAGTACCTAGAGTCTAACCCAAGGGTTGAGAAAGAAAAGCAAATGTATCTTGAGAGGAGGGCTTTGGGACGATATTAGAGGATTTGGCCAATATTAGCACCCCTAGCTTTTGGAAGAAACAAATTGATTAATGTAGCTAAGTCATAAATGAAGGAACCAAATTGATGGATGCTACAATGATGAAATTGGCACTGCAACAACAAAAATGGCATATAGAACTTCTCAATTTTCTTCAATGTTGATAGCCTTCGATAGCTCAACACATCGTAGATAGAAAATGATGTTGCCTTTTCTCTAAGATATTTTAAGCTTTATATTTAATGCTTCTTAAAAATCTTAGCTCCCTAACCTTACTACATTTGAATCTAAGATGTAAGTAATAATGTACTTGATGTTGTGCATACATATATTTTGGGGTCTACCCAAAATGTATCTCTTGTTGGTAATAAGTATTTTGTTACATTCATTGATAATTGATCTAGAAAAATCTAGCTATATTTCATGAAGGAAAAGTGTGAAGTATTGGAGCACTTCAAAACTTTCAAAGTTGTTGTTGAAACACAAACATGCTTGAAGGTGAAGTGCTTGAGATCAAACAGAGGGGGAGATAACCTCTCTAATGAGTTTAGTGATCTTTGGAGATCTCATGGGATAAAGCAACAATTTACATATGGGTATACTCCACAAAAAAATGGTGTTTCAAAAAGAAAAAATAGACATATTGTAGAATTTGCATGGGCATTGATGGGCTAAAAAGAAAATGTCCAAGCATTTTCAAATCTAAGGTTGTTTACAATGCTACCTATATTATGCATAAGTCTGCCATAATTGTAGTTCATGGTGTAACTCTTGAAGAATGTTTTATAGGAAAGAAACATGATATATTACACTTGAAAAAGTTTGGTTTTATTGCATATATTCATACATTGATGAGTAAGGAAGAAATTGGACTTGATGTAGCATGACTCCTTCATATTCATGATAAACCACATAGCTAAATCAAACTGAATAAAGATATATGTGGAAAAAATAAATAAGAAGAAAAGTATATATAATACTTGACCAAACTTATAGAGTAGGAGGAGTGGAATATCACAACATGTACTCCAATATAGAGCTCAAACCTCTTGACCACCTGTGAGCTTATGTCATGTGTACATGATAAGGGATCACAAACTCACTCTCAATCTCATTCACAATCACAATCACAATCACAATCACAATCACAATCACAAGGACAATCTCAAATTTTTGGTTGAAGGTAAAGAAGAAGAATTACTTCGATTAGCTATCTTCTATATGAATCCATGAATTGCCTAAGAACCATAATATCAACCATAGAGCTCTTTAAATGATGTATTTCTCCAGAAAAGCATGTTTCAATTTGTGTGATATATCAAATTAGATGTGTATGCATGAATCTTAATCTAATCAAACTCAATAACATAAGAGAAATATTCATACATAATAAAAAAGAATAGAAGTAAGAAACATGACCTCCCTATATCAATGTGTAATCTGTTTTAAAGTACTCTACAACTTATTTTCACTCTAACTTTCTGTAGAAGACTTAGAAGATAGATGTTTGGGTACTCAAATCAATTGGAATAGATATGGCCAACTAGATATCACGAGCAAAATTGCGAAATTAGACTTTTTGTAAGAAGAAATGAAGATTTTAGATAGACCATCATAAAAAGCATGTTTTTTGTTTCTCATAACTCTGATATACTATATTAGGATTTTTTATGTATTTTATTTCAAAAAAGTATAATAATATCTATTAAAAATATCAAACATATAATTTACAATCAATATGGCTCTATTTAACTTTTGTATTCTATATAATTTAAATAATACTATCTATTAAGAAGCACGCGGATATGTATTTTGATGATAATAATATTTATTTATTATATTATAATTGATTAGGTAATACTATACATATAAATTTTCACGTAGATGCATAATAGAGTTAATATATATAATAGTGTTTATTTAGTTTGGCTATGTGATTTTTCATGAATATAAGAAGTCATGTTACATCCAAAGGCTAAAAAATGCATTTTCATTGGTACTCTTCCAAGATCAGAAATGATATCATTGTTATAACCCTATTATTAGTGGTGCTGAGTTTTGGGTAAGGATGTTATTTTTTATGAGATGAGCAATTAATATGCATCTAGTGGAGATGCATTTGGATGATGTTGATGACTATGATAGTCATGTGCAAATAGAAAAGCAAGAATCACAAAACCTTAATGGACTAGAGACATCATTTGGTAGAAAATCTATAGTTAGTCCTTGGTTTGGGAGACTAAGAAGCAACCCCATATCTTTGGATAAATCTACCAATATTGTAAGTAATGACAAAGGGAAGAAGAAACTATTAAATAGTAATAATGCATCTACTAGTCATGCATTTCTTGATGAAGACTTTAGTGGTTGAGAAAGTTTGGATGATGAGCTTGGTATTCCTTCCATCATCAGGACACAAATTATACAGAGAGTGCAAGCTAAAGAAGTTTGATCTGTATGACCATCACAAGGCAAGACTTGAGCTTTAGTATAGGACTTATGAGTCATTTTATACATGTACCTAAGAAGCCTCATTTTGATGCAATTAGATGCATATTGAGATATGTAAAGTTCACCTTGTATTATGGACTATTTTCATGAGGCAAGTAGGGATATACAAATGCTTGGGTACTAGTAGCAAGTCTGATAGAAGATCTACAAGTAGATTCATGTTTTCCCTTAGTAGTACAATAGTTATTTGGAGTAGAAATAGCAATCAATAGTTGCTTTAATGAGTACAAAGATTGAGTATAGAGGTAATGCTATGGCACTATATGAGTAGTATGGTTGTAAAAGTCAATGGGTTATTTAGATGTGCATGGAGATGATCCAACTATCATTCACTATGACAACATGAGCAGTATATAGTTGGGTAAGAACCTACTATTCCATGCTAGGACAAAGCACATTGAGTATACATTACCATTTCATGAGAGAGAATATACTTTATGAGAGATCGACTCTAGTATATATGAGCACACGAGCAGCACACGAGATCAGATAATTGACATTTTCACAATAGCATTGGGGGATGCAAAGAAGCTTCAAAGATTTCAAATCTTACTTGGAGTTTCAATGATGCAATGGAGTTTAAGGAGAAGTGTTGAGATGGCAAGCTCAACATGTGCAAACATGGATGATGTACCACCTAGTTAGATGGGTCTACATGTCTACATTTAGCACGCGGGTGATCATTATGATCCTGACATAGCCAATTATTAATTTTTGTATTTGGCTAGTTACATCTACCTAGAGCTAGCATACTTATAGCACCAATCAATTAGTATAGCCATTTATGCATTATTTGACTTAGTGGGTCACTTTTCTTTATGTTGTTAGAAATTTCCTATTTTAGAGATGACAAGGTTGAGCCCATGTGTGTATTCTGCATAATAGCTCAATTAAGCCTCCCCACCACACAAATTGTGGCAAGGTTGATAAGCTCTTGCCTAACTAGTTAGATTGTACGTGCCCTACTCTCCTTGGCATCCTATCATAGAATTGGTAGTATTATGGGAGATATCTAGGGAAATCCCAAAGGTTTGCTAGGATATCTCTTAAGTATTTTGATCCATCCATTGTGCCATTTACTAGTCTTGTAGTATCTAGCTAAACTAGTTCAATGACTCTATTGACTAATTTTGGTATCCAAGGATTCTCAATATCATGCTCTTTATATGTTGATTAGGGATATGTTTTCTTTCTCTTCTAGGAGTCAGGATATGATGCCCTTATGCGAGTGTATGCACTTGAGATTTTGAAGCTCTTGTCTAGCTAATTAGATTGTATATGACCCAATTCTGCTTTATGTCTTGTCTTAGGGTTTGCCTTGTTTCTTGCTAGGTAGCGTAAGTCTCTTTGATTCCTTATTTATGTTTATGATACCCTTGAGTAGTTGTTCTTTGGACGTAAGAGATATTGGCTATTTCTTCTCATAGATTGATGTTTTGGTTTCCTTACTTAACATAAGCCCCAATAAACCAATGATTAACACTCAAGGTTTAAATAGTCACACTCCATGCAAAAGCATAATTTGATCCATACTCAGGATTTCTTCTTTCCTAATCAAAGTGTATCAGTGCACAAAAAATTCTTTCATATGAAGCAATCCATTGTTGCAATCTTGATCTCATAATGAAAGCAATGGTCCTAAGAGTTTGCAATGCATGCCTTAGGTCTAAGATACAAGGCATGACGGTTTTTATGAGTACCTCCTAAGTGCATAAAACCTAAGGTTGTGTCTCTTGAATCCCTTTGAGGGGTCAAACATTGTGTAAGTTGGTGAGATCTTGAGTGTCAATAATAAGATGTGTGGCTTGCTACAAATGTAGTGTATGACCCTCATCAAGAAGATGTACATCTAGCTAACCTTAATTTGGATGAATCTAATGATGCATGAAATATATAATTGTGTGATGGAGTGCGCCCTCGGTCTTCTAAGTACTAAATTTACTTAACCTCTATCCACATTTGGCTATCATCTTTATGGTGTGTGTACCTTATACCTATGTCCAAGAGGAGTTATATCTAAATGAGGTAAATTAGCCAAGTTAGTGTAATAGAGTCTAAGGGTGTGTTCCACAAGGCTAGGGGTTAGTTAGTTAGCTTGAGTGAAGTGAATTTCTAAGGAGTTTGACACAATTGAAGTGGTACCTATGTGTAGTGGATCTAATTGTGGGTGACTCAAGTTAAGTCCTTGAAGATACTATAATTGGTGGTCTACCCTTGTGTACTACATTTCTTGTGAGTTCCTAACATTGCAACTTAAGGTTAAATATTGTGATGTAGGTGGGGTGTATATGGTTAAGTGAGTGGTAAGTTGAATGACCCTCAGGGGGATGATCCTAGTGGTGCTAGGTTACAAGCAATGCAAGGTGAGAACACAATTCTAGGTACATGTAGGTGCATAAGTATATGCGAGTGGATGTGTGTATCTCCCTTGGGTAAACCCTAAGTGTGATCTTGCATATAGAATACATAGGCAATTTCTTAGATCCCAAAGGTATCCAATAATCCTTCTTTAGGCTGGATTTGAATGTCTTATCCATGACCTAGCCTAGGATATAAGTCTAAGCCTAGGGTGAAGAGCATGCCTCACTAGTGGTGAGGAGGAGTGTGTTTATCTGTAGGGTATAATGCATGAATCCTGAACTAATACTAAACTTTGTGGTAGCCAAAGATGTATGTGTCTACTTACCATAAACTCCTAATGAGATGTGATACCTGAGGAATGCTAAGATCTCATCGTTTTTTGTGTCTTTGGTAGACTTTTGAGACACCTTTCTCACTAGTGACTACCTCATTATCTTCCTTTTCACTTATCAATTGACTTTCCTTCTTGTGCTTGGGCTTGATATATGTCAAGTGTGCTGAGAAAGGAGCTTCTCCCACTAATAGAATATCAACCCTTAGTTGTGCCTTGATGCCTATTGTTCTATGATTCTCATCGTTAAAAAGTGACATTGAGTTTGAAGAGGGCCATGACACCTTTTGAATATTTAGGATGTTTAAGGAGAGTGACATTGAGTTTGAGGGTTTTGGGAGGTGGGGGTCCCTCTTGTCCCTATAGTCACATATGCCATCCTCAAAGTCAAGAGGGCAAGAGAAGAAGAGTAGCGAGAAAAGAGCCTCTAAACTATCGAGCTACATAGCATTGTCTTTTCTCCACTAGAGATTGAATTCTTTCATATTTTTAACTTTAATTGCATTACCTTTTGAATGTAAGAGTCCCATGTATCTAATGGGGTTTTAGATTTGTAGATGAAAGACATAACTTCTTGACACCTTTCACATATTTAGAATGTTTCAAAAAATGACATTGAGTTTGAAGAGGGCCTTGACACCTTCAACATATTTAGGAGGTTTAAGAAGACTAACGTTCAGTTTGAGGGGGGACTTTTGTCCCCATGGTCATATATACCATCCTCAAAGTTAGCAAAAGTCTAGATTTTCTTAATCCCAAATTTTGAACATAGCTAAACAACAAAGTAATCCCACAAGGTCAATCGCAATGAGGCTGCTATGTCACATCATACTGGATGTGGTGGCACTTGCATATCCATCAATTAGGAAACCACTTGATTAGGTTTCCACTAGCCGTGTCATCAACTATGGGTAGTTATTCTCATCCTTCTCCCTTCACATTGTGGCATCATGACATATGAAATAAGGCCCTAAATCATAACTCCACCTCTAGCAAAGCATCGTTAGTGCCAATTGCCCTACAAACATTGTGCATATACCTTAGAGTCTAATGGCCTATGGTTGGACAATCAATAGCCATGATATTCCATGATGCTTCACCCTTGTGTGAACTTGTTCAAACCACATAATAATCTTGACTAACTCAAATACTCCCATATACACTACCCACCTATTTTCCTATCCAACATTCATCCACGTTTCATTTAGAAGCAATATGATGTACAAGACAAGAGAACAAGGCTCGTTGAATCCAAGTGAGAGTTGAAGTTATGGTAAGTTAATCCCTCTTAAGGCTTTGACATGTATTGAGAGCCTTAGAAATGCATTACATGTTAAGACCTTCAAGGTATTGAGAGTTTTATTTTCCCCCCCTCTTCTCTCTAATCACACACACACATATACACACACCTTCATACCATACATGAAACGCACTAGCCTAAACAATATCCTACTTCACAACTTGTCTATACGATAAATATGAAATTTTAATAGCATAAAATATATGTGTACTCAATAAGGTGAATTATGAAATAGATCAAATTAACGAGGTCCTTTTCACAATAGTGCTACTATAAGTATTAGATACCTCACCTTAACACTAAGGACTTAACCTTATCAAGTGCATCCATCATAGTATGAGTGTTGTGCTACACAAGCTCAACGTAGCGGGATGTTGGACACACTCTTATTTCTTCAAGAGCTTCAATGCACGAGAATCAAATGCTACCTCTCACATAGTCTCTCACACATGAATGCAAGTATTTATTTGTAGTGAATGGCATGGCCTTTATTGAATCCCATGAAGGATGCACTTTGCATACTCCATGATCGAAGTGAGTGCTCCTTTGACTCTGAACCCTCTACAACCTCCACATGCAAAAGAGAAGCATGTGCATGGCAAGAGGGAGTGCTTGTAGAGAAGATGAGAAGAGCTTCACTCTCTTGGTCCTTTACCCTCACTCTCTTGGTCCTTCACCCTCACTCGCTTTCTCTCTTGCTCTCAATCTCCACTCTCACCCT
Organism: Lygodium microphyllum; assembly: GCF_053477565.2. Lineage (NCBI taxonomy): Eukaryota > Viridiplantae > Streptophyta > Polypodiopsida > Schizaeales > Lygodiaceae > Lygodium > Lygodium microphyllum. The sequence continues at coordinate 61,265,694 of NC_141145.1, read as the reverse complement.
CACTCACTCACTCACTCACAATGAAACTAGGAAGGGAAGTGCACAAAGTTTATAGAAAAATTAATAGCTTATTCTATTCATTCTCATCCTTTTTATACATGATTTCTAGGGTTAGGGGTTTTCCATTCCTCTTGGGCATCCAACCCACTTAATTAGGGCCTCAAGACCAGTCATCTCTCATTGCATGCTTTTCCTATGGTAAGAATGAACTAGAGTCCTTACAATTTTCCATGGAAGCCTTTGCTATCTTTACAGCTTGCACACGATCATGCTCGGCTTGAGGGTTTACATAATAAATCAATACAATAGTTGCAACCTTTTGGCAAGTCGAATAAGTAATAAAATAGTTGCAACCTATTGAAAAGTCAACTAAGTAATGCTTTGTGCAATATTATATTGTCGTTATAATCTGAAGACTATTTTCAAAAATGTAGGCTTCTTCTCATGCTTGCTTGCACCTTGTATGTTGTGTACTTCTTGTGGTTAACATTATCCCCCTCTTAGATGAGTGTTAGTCCCCAGGCACCCTTCGTCATAAGTGGTATGATTCAATTTGCACTAAAGATGTGGATGCTAGGGACTATCCTAAGGGTATTTATAAATAGGCTTTGAACACACACGATATAAGACAGATATATATATATATATGGTGAAACCCCCGAGTGTAGGACTCTGCTTGTCATAAAGATCACATATCTTCTTCTAAATCATATGCATCACTAATAGTAGAGATAACATTGAAAAATACTCACTTAGACAAAGAGAAAATGATCATAGATTTACATAACTCATCCAGTTCATCCCAATCATCTCCATCCTACAATTTTAGCTTTATATTCCTAGCTTTGAATGGCATAATCTACTTCTTTTGTACCAATACTTACTATATTTCCATCTTCCAATATTGATAGTTCTTACAATCGAGCCATTTAATGTTGAAAATGACACTACTAATTGATGCATTAGAAGTACGTGCCATTATGACTGCAAATGATTACAAAGTATAACTGTATAGGCTACTATAAATTCAAAGAAATAGTCCTAAAATTGAGCCAAAAGGACTGGAAAATGGTGGAGAAAAAAGGAATATATAGATATCCACAAACATAGACTGTAGACTAGTCAAATGAGATATTTGTGCTCAAAGAAACTACTCATAAATAATATTCACAATTGTTATCCCTATAAATACAATAATTGATTATACATTAATAGGAAAATGCCCAATAGAGTATGCTCCCACTACTAGGAATATCTAAGAAGCAATTGGAATACATAGCATACAACTAGTTGTGTAGCAACAAAGTACCAAGGACTATCAAATTATACGTAGTGTTTGATACATAGATGCATAGAACCATTGTATGTCAAGCATCCACCATTGACAACGCACTGACTATGATAGGTACATGGTATCCAAATGCTAAAAAACAAATCAACCCACAAGAGTTAGTATATGCAAGAACAATGTATGCATATATCAACTGAGCATGTACGTAGGCAAGAGACTTCCGCTATCTCTAAAGAACCAAGATGTGCAAAAAAAATTGCAAGTGATCTCACTATAAGTGAATCTTAGATATCCAAGAGCCAAGTAAAGCATAACACATAATGCTCATAACATTTGGGCCACCAAGTTACATCATAAGTACATTTGAAAGTATATACATCCAATATGTCTTCCACCCACAAGTGAAGGATCACTAACACAACTATCCAAAGCCCAAACAATGTGTGACCTGCTTTCCATTGCCAATAAGAAAATAAGGAATAAAGTGATAGTGATGGACGTCTACCACCTACAGTGTACATATGTGTAGGTACAATATAAAAATAAATGTAGGCTATAGGTGGCAAACATAAGTAGCCCTTAACCCGCAATAGCAATGGGCTAAAACACTAAAATCAAAATCACAAACTATGAAAAGTCCAAATTTTGAAAAAACAAGAAAGAAGCCATAGTACCATATCTATTTTTAGAATTAAAGGTTTTGCTTAGGCAAGCAGCACTTGAGCTCTTGCACCCTCTCTCTCTCTCTCTCTCTCTCTCTCTCTCCCCCCCTTACCTACAAAGTTTTGTTGTTCATTCATTTGTTGCTGTTACATTCACCTTTTAGTAAAAAGAAGTCTAGAGTCCAATGTGGTGAATATAATTTGAAATCATATACTTCTATATATATGTTTATAGGTACATGCAAACTTAAATTCAAATGTGTTTATAGGTGCTACATAAGTTTGGGGCATTGACGAATGTTAGTAGACATATATATAAATAAGTTTGCAAAATTGAGTTGATGGTGCACATCTAATTTGAAATCTTTGTCATAGTAGTGCCTCAAGTTGTTCATTCAAGAAAACAAGAAAATACATTTAGAAATTGTAGTGATAAATGAAAATTGATATCAATATTGTACCTTGTTATGCTTTCAAAGTGGCATTTTAGCCTGAGGTTGCAAGGTCCCGTGACAAGGATCCAAGAACAAAAGGCATGTATGGCAAAATTTATAACAAAGTTGAGGGATAAATGAAGAAACATATGTAGCTTGAACAAGGAACAATAAATCCCATGAGACTATGCTTCTAACAATGCGATGCTATATAATATGCATTACATATATATATGGTGTATTAGTTGTCTATGGGAGAACTTATTGGACCCAAGACTTATATTTAAAGAGAGTGCTGGATTATGAACTGACCAACGCATCATTATCGCATGATAACTCCTCCAATCACAATTAGCCATATGTTATTGAAGGCGAAGTGAAAAATATTGGTGTATATTGTGGTTGAAGTGCAACCATGAGTATTATTGTGAGAAGGTACTTGTCACATGTTTGTGCATCTTTGAAAAATATGGTTCCCCACAACCAAGCTCCATGTTCCCTAAAATAGCATGTCGATCAAGTGACTATATTGTTTAGATAGGAGACTTACCTTGAAGGATATTACTACTTGGCTAATCCATGAGCAAGTAGAAGCACGAAGTTAGAACTTTAATACCAAAATAAAGTTACTAGGCTTAGTCCTTCTACTTTTGTCCCAATGTCAGAAGGAGCCCAAACAAGATATGATACAGTGTAGGGAGGCCAAAAGTTATATTGTCGCCCCTTCACTTTACCATTAATCCCCTTCCCCCCAAGTTTAAACGACATTTGAAGAGCATAAGTGTAATGATTTCATTGAAGAAGTTCAAGGGACTTTGGACTTCAAGCTACCGTGTCAAGTGTTTCTTTATTGGCCCATGTTTGCCATTCTTTTGCATGAGATGCTTTAGCAACATAAATTTGGTTGGGAGCTTCAATGCTCGTGCATAGAGAAAACAAACATCTCAACTTTTATTGCCTGAGCTCATCTTGGAAGGGCAAAAGGTTGCTTACCAACGTTTTCAGTATAAACCTTCGTAGAGGGGGGACTTCGTAGGTGCAACATCACCGAGCGCGTTACCCTAGAAAGGCTTATACATAGCCCACGTATACAATTGCCAAGACGTGGTGATTCCAGGTCATATTTGTTCGACGCTATTAGGAGGTTAATCATCTTTGAGGTGCCAAGCCTGTGATTACTAGTTTGATGTGTGCCTTGTAAGTCAACGTCGTGGCCGGCTCCCGTCGTTTTTCCGCTAGGGTGTAGCAGCGTGTAGAAGATCAGCGGCCAATTATCATCACCATCACCATGTTTCTTAAAAGAAGGTAGCTTGTGACGTGTGCCCGAGGAAAACATAGTAGCATAGGCTACATTCTTCTGGTGACGGCGCAGCTGGAGTTGACTTCGATGGGACCGCGACATGTCAACGGTCGGAGGACGGGTCAGGAAAAGTTCCAAGTAGCAAGCACATATATAAGTATTGCATGATAATCGGCTATGGCATCATAAAGAAAACGGACAGACGTCGTGCGAGAACATGCTGCTGTGGACTTTTGGCTGAAAGAGCACTGCGTGGCTCCATCATATTAGAAAGGACGAACGTGCTCCTAAACGATGGCCGGCCAATCAGATATACTGGCTGTGCTCCTAAACGATGGCCGGCCAATCAGATATACTGGCTTGGGGAGGCTATGACGAACATTTTAAAAGAAAGAACGTTGGGCTAGGCACGTATATTTGGACGTAATTAATCGCAGCAGAGGGATCGGAACCTCAACTACCAGCATCGTGTGCAAGATGGGATGCAGACGGTAGGTGCTTTCGAGCTGGCATGTTAGAGCTGCTCACGGAACCGGGATGCATTGGTCGCAGACTGCTCAATATATACGCGCACTTTGGTTGGTTGTTTGGACGAGCGAGCAAATTTTGGTTTTAGAGGCGTTTGGAGCTGCAGGTGCTTAGCTTTTGGGCACATTCTCTAGTAGCGTTCTGCAAGGCGCCTAGTCCAGTTAAACAGTAGCGCAAGCTGCACGATCAAACGTAGGGTTGTGTGTTGAATTCCGTCCCCTCTATCCCTTATTAGCTGCTCTATTATAATATTGTGTCAAGCCCCATAGGCTACGTGCAAGCACCGCTGCGTCGACGTCGACAAAATGCTACTATGCAGCAGCTTGCTCTCACTCGTCCTTCCGCTTGGCGTATTACTAACGTCAATCTGCATTGGACCGACGGCGCTGGCCCAGACGTTTCAGGTGCTGTCCAGCAATGCCGGCATAGCCTCCATGCACTCTGCCATCACGCCTATGTACAGCACGGCCATCCTGCTGGACCGCACGGATGTGGGTCCTTCTCAGATCAATCTGCCCGACGGCATCTGCCGCGATGACCCCCAGGACCAGACCCTACAGCATGACTGCACCGCCCACTCGGTGATGCTCACGCCCGGTGCCGACGCCAGCTCCACCACACTCCGCCCCCTCATGATCTTGACGGACACCTGGTGCTCCTCGGGGCAGTTCCTGGCCAACGGCAGCATGCTGCAGCTCGGGGGCGATAACGACGGACTCTACAAGATCAGGCACCTGGACCCTTGCCCCTCCAACGGCAACTGCGACTGGGTGGAGGACTCCGCGCAGAGCCTCAAGGACCCGCGTTGGTACTCCAGTAGCACCTTGCTACCGGACGGGAGAGTGATCACCGTGGGAGGCAGGAGCGTTTCCACGTATGAGTTCATCCCGCGGGCTGCGGGAGAGGGCTCCTACGATCTGCCGCTGCTCAGAGCAACCAACGACTTCCAGGGAGACAATCTCTACCCTTTTGTTCATCTCCTACCCGACGGGACCCTCTACGTCTTTGCCAACAGAGACTCCGTCCAGCTCAATTATAAGACCAACACGGTCCTGCGAACCTACCCGACAATCCCCGGTGAGCCGCGCAACTACCCCTCCGCCGGCAGCTCCATTCTCCTGCCGCTCCAGTACAACGATGGCTACCGCTCCGCCGAGGTGATGGTGTGCGGCGGCTCGCAGCTGGGGGCCTTCACGAACCCCGGCTTGCAGCTCGGGGCATCCCAGACGTGCGGCCGCATGCAGCTCCTTTCCGCCAGCCCCAGCTGGTTCATGGAGACTATGCCCATGCGGCGCTGCATGGGCGACATGCTGCTCCTGCCGTCACGTGACGTCCTCATCATTAACGGCGCGCAGAACGGCTCCCAGGGCTGGGGATACGCCTCCAACCCGGCTCTCAACCCTGTGGTCTACCGTCCTGGCTTCCCGCTCGACACGCGCTTCGTCGTGTACCCGCCCACCACCATCCCTCGCATGTACCACTCCACCGCGAACCTCCTGCCGGACGGCCGGGTCCTCCTGGCCGTCAGCAACACGCACCAGTTCTACACCTTCACGGGGCCCTTCCCCACCGAGCTCCGCGTCGAGGCGTGGACGCCGCCTTACATGAACCCCTCCTTCAACTCGAAGCGCCCCTACGTCGTGTCTGCCCCTTCCACCCTAACCTTTGGCCAGGTCTTCGTCGTCACCTTCCGTTGCAACCAGGCCCCGGGCTCTGTGGAGATGAACCTGCTCTCCTCTCCGTTCAGCACCCATTCCTTCTCGCAAGGGCAGCGCCTCCTCCGCATGCGCGTCGCGTCGCGCACCCTCGTAGCCACCAACCTGTACAACGTCACCGTCACCGCGCCCCCGAGCGCTAGCGTCGCCCCGCCCTCCTATTACATGATGTTCCCCGTGCAGTCGGGGACAGCGGGGCCCGCCGTGTGGGTGAGGATGACATAGACGCCCCGCGCTTTCTCCCACCCCCACTCTCTTACCCCCATATGTGTGTGTGTGTGTGTCTGTATGTGTATATGTATGTATGTATGTAAATGCAACCCAAAGGCCTAGCAAATGGATTGTAACCCAAGTGGTTTGAGCATGTGGTTGTGTACATAGGTGCCTGGATTCCAACCTTGGGTACACCTCTAAGGCATCTTTTCAATTTCAAGCCTGCCATAAAACTTAAAAAAAAGTGATCATCCTCAATAGTATCATATTATACAACTTATGGATCTCATGCCTTGCGATTTTGTTGTAGCATACAATGTGTGCACTCTATATGAGGATAATTTATAAAAATTATTCTACTTGACTGAGGTTTCTTTCATGATCATATTGAAGCACATACTACACATTTTCCCTTTATGTTCATGATAGAAGTTGATCTTACAAGCATCAATCATCATATGAGAGTTTTTCGATATCTTTCATGTCCTAGAGCCTAAAATGTGAATCGTTCAACACGAATCAAGTCAAGCATGTTTCACAAGTAAAGGCACTCACCAAAGCATACACATACTCCATGTATGCTTAGAACTCAACAATTCTCTAGGGCGCTTTCTTAATCCCAAATGTTGAATACAACACATGCATCAGGATACCTAGCTGGCATTCCCATATGGCCATGGATCGTGCCAAACCATATGGAAAGGCCACTATGCCAATCACAAAGGGACTCCTATGAGACATCATAAGGGATATTGTGGGGCTCTCAGAGCCTATTATGTGAACCCTTGTATTGCTAATCAAGTCGATCATGTCGTGTGAGTAAATGCACTCACTAAAGCATACACATATTGCATAAATGTTTCTCTTTTGGTAATGTGTGCTTTATATTAAGTGAATATTTACATCACCATGTTAAGCCTATACTTAGTATACAAATCTTAAACCACTCTTTTCAAAAGCCTATTCATAGGCTTATAAGCTTCCTCCTTTTTTTGCTAGCCTAGCTTAGATTGAGTGACTAGTATTAAAGGCACTACTACTTTGGGTGCCCCAAACACCCTTAACATTTTTCACTCTACCAAAAACAACTACGTTTCTATGAGATCATATAGCTAAAATAACCAATCCTCTAAGTGTAGCTCACACTGTTTTAGAGATTTCATTCAAATTGCCATGGTCACCGAGGAACATCTGCTTCTATTTAAACTTAGAGTACTCATGGAAGTTAGTATATGTATATCCTCTACATCACATATGTTCAAGGCCTATTTATAAATGTCCTTACCTATGAAATTTTCCTATATATAACATACCCATTTTCTACTTAATTTGTAAATAACCCCTACACCCTTATGTATGTAAAAAATGTATAAAAATGGTATTTTAAAAATACCTTATTTTGAACACAAGTGATGCATACATATATTCATGAGTAGCTTACTCAAGTTAGAGTGCAACTAAACTCTATGCATCTCTTGATCAATGTGCATAGTTCTAGCTATCTATCTTTGGAGCAAATATGTTTGGTATGTGAGGTGAGCATGGAGATTCTTGATATGGCTCTTTCCATGATCAACAACTAATCAACGTTCATCACTATTTGCCAAAGGGGCATAAAAGTTTGTGAAATAAATTTTGCTTGTTGCCACTTTCTCAATAAATATCTTACTATTCTTATCTTTGGGCTCACTATAAATTGATATTTTCTTTGCCTTCTACCTTATGCCTAGCCTTGATGTCTTTAGGTTTGTCCATAATATGAAGCTTCTCCAACAATTTGTTGTCTCCTTCTTATTAAAGCTTCTTGACCTACTTGCTTTGATTTTCAACAATGTAGTTCTCAATCTCTACATCTATTGCCAAAGTCACGAAGACTCCATAGAAGTTTAGTAGAAGGTAACTCAAATGCAAGGCATGAAGAAGAGAAGAGAAGGGATTTTAGATTAAATATAGGGTTTCAACAAAATCAACATTTAATCTGTATTCACTTAATGGATACTTCCAATACTATGCATCTACTTGCAGTACACAATTATGTTAATGCACTAAACCATATTTCATCATGGTCTAACAAAGAATCATACCCTAGTTTCAATCAGAGGATGTCTATCTACTTGGAAGGCATATATAGAGTCAATGTATCAAAGCAGTCCTATTTTCTCACAACAATAGTCCTAGGTATAAATAACTTGTAGAAACCTATATCTCTCTAATGTAGAGTACTTCGAAGCCCTTCTTCAATATTCAATCTCTTCAAATACAACATAATAGATTTCGAAAAATATCAAATCTGCCAAGTATTTTGCATGGGTCAATCTTCAAAAAGCATACAAATCTAGAAGAAATATGGTTAGTAATAGCGCCAACCTTGTTGTGCCCTATTTATAGCATAAATTCGCTACCTATCACTACTTACAATATTAAGAAAAGAAAACATCAAAATGGTCTGCACTTTTCCCTTTTACGAGAGCCATACATACAAAGCACACACTTTCTCTTCATCCATAGACCAATTTAGGTGGACACTAAGATAATTACTCAAACCTTGTCGTGACTCAATCCACATCCTAGATTAGGGTACTAACTAAAGCCATGCACAAATTCATGGGCCTCTCTCCATCTCTCTTTGTCTCCCGCACTCTTGTGTGTGTGTGTGTGCAACTCACCGGCCTTTCGAACAGGTTGTAACTCAAGTGGTCTGAGCATATGACTCTATACATGGGTACATGCATTCAAACCTTGGGTACACCTCTAAGGTATCTTTTGAATTTCAAGCCTATCATTTAAAAAAAAAGTGATCATCCTCAATAGGATCATTTTGTACAACTTCTATATATCTTGCACTGCAAGTTTCCTGTAGCATAAAATGTGTGCACTCGATATGAAGTTAAGTACAAAATTGATCTACTCAATGAGGTCTCTTTCATGTTCATATTGAAGCACATACTAGACACTTTTCCTTTATATTCAAGTTAGAAATTGATATTAAAAGATGCATCGATCACCGTATGAGAGTCTTTCGATATCTTTCATCTCCAGTTAGAGCCTATTATCTGAACCCTTAATGTGAATCAAGTTCAACATGTTCCACAAGTTAAGGCACTCACCAAAACCATACACATATTTCATGCATGCTCAGAACTCAACAATTCGCTAGGCTTCCTTAATCCCAAATGTCAAATACAACACATGCATCGTGATACAAAGCTTGCTTTCCCATATGGCCATGGACCTTGCCAAATCACATTGAAAGCCCACTAGGCCAATCACAAAGGGACTCCTATGACACATCATAAGGGGTCTTATGGGGCTCCCATAGCCTATTATGTGATCCCTTATATTGCTAATCAAGTCTATCATTTCTTGCTAGTAAAGGCACTCATCAATTCTTCTCTTTGGTAATGTGTGCTTTATATTAAGTGAATATTTAAATCATCATGTCAAGCCTAAACGTGATGTACAAAATTGAAGTGAGTCTTTTCAAAAGCTTATTGACATACTTATAAGTTTCCTCCTTTTAGGCTAGCCTAGCTTAGACCAAGTGAGTAGTATTAAAGGAATTACTACTTTGGGTGACTCAAACACCCATAATATTTTTCTCTCTACCAAAAAAAACAAAGTTTTTATGAGACCATATAGCTAAATAACCAATTCGCTAAGTAGATCTCACACTTTTTTAGAGGTTTCATTCGAATTGCCATGGCCAACAAAGAGCATCTACTTCCACTTGAACTTAGAGTGTAGCTAGACTCTTTGCATTTCTTGCTTAACCTTCTACCACAAGTTCTATACTTCCATACAACTCCATAAGATGTGCTTGATAATCTCTATGTCACTCCCAAAAAGAGCACATATGAGTGACATATTTTTAAAGTTAAATAGCTTGTGTTGCATTGGGAATTTGTGAGCGTGAGCTACTACTCTTTGTAACAAAGTATTAATTCAATGTGAAGGAGTTGCACACATATCTTTCTTCATTTCCCTCATTCGAAGTCCTTAAATGGATCGTGCCAACAATATCACTCTCCCAAGAACACAATTAGAGCAAAATCCATGCTAAGATTTGATCTCTTGCCTATGGAATATTAAAGAAGAAATATAGTTTGCATCCTTATCCTCATCTTCATCACTCTCCATAATTATTTCTTAGAAAGACATGAGAGAGAGAGAGAGAGAGAGAGAGAGAGAGAGAGAGAGAGAGAGAGAGAGAGAGAGAGAGAGAGAGAGAGAGAGAGAGATTTGAAATGTGAATGTAAATGTGAAACACAGAATGCACATCAAACGTGAAGAAGAGGAACATGAGATGCCTTAAGACACACCCCTTCATCCCCTATCGCACAATCCACGTATTTATTTATTGTATTTGATGCTATATAGATTAAGGCTTAGCCTTCAAATTTAGATAGGTTGTATGAGACATGTGGCCAATTACGTGATTTTTGCAAAATTTAAATTTAAAAACTCATTGATTAGAGGGTTTAAGTCCTAGTATAGGGAGAATAACATGGTTTGTTTTTGGTTTAGTTCTTGCTTCATAATTAAAATAGCCTAGGGATCCTCCTTTTGCCATGCCTCTTGAGTTCTCAATAGGCAATGTGCATTAGCTCCCTCAATGAGCCCCTTTATAATGCTAGTGAGAGGTTTATCTTTCCCATTAGCCTAATGTTTTAACATGGGGTGAGGGTCCTAAAGAGTAGAGATAGAATAAGAATTCTTTGGTTCTAGGAAATTCTTGTCCAATCCACTCAACATCAACCTTATCCTATGAGTAATTTGTTCAATATAGATAAAACTACAGTTAGAGTTACCTTGCAAGTTGATCTAACACCATAGCCCTTTAGAATAGATTTTCTGACTTAAAGGAGGTTTTTTTTTTTGCTCTTTTATTTTAGCTCGGAAGAAGCTATTTTTTGTAGGTCACTAATCAAGCATGCCCCTATGAGCCCCTTTCCACAACAATTAGATTGTAGCTTATTTCCAAGAGATTGTTGACCCACCTAGGATTCCTTGATTTTAATATTGTATGGGCCACCAAAAATGATGTCTTCCCACTTAGAGCCTTGCCACACTTAATCTTTTGACATCATAATCAATATTGAGATAAGAGTAGATTACTATGGCTAATCATAATTCATTCTCTCTAGGATAGTAAGAGACAATCTCACAGCTTTCCCTTTGATAGGTTCTAAACCTATCCCATCCTCAAAGATGGAGGCTGTTACATACTCCTATTATATGGCAGGCCAATATTTATTTTATCCAAAGCTCCATGGGATTTTAATAGGTAATGTCTGTAGTTTTTCCCATTGATTAGTAGAGAATGAAAATTAACCATTATGAAAACTAATTTAGGCAATAGATGTCACAGACATGCCATGATCAAGTGTAGCGATTAATTCTTGCTCATGCCATATGAATCCACACCCCATGCTGGTGAATGTACCCTTAATAGGACATCCTCAAGCCAACCATGTGAACCCACCCTTGCCATGTCCTCATAGAACCTGCTAGAAGATATGCCATGTCATCACCTACATCATATCGATGATATAATCATGAATCATTCTAGAAGATCTTTAGTCACCCTCCAACACCTATAAAAGGAGGGGATTGCCATAGAGCTCCTCAGTCTTACCAATGCTAGTCTTGGGAGCTGAAGGAGTTAAGACCTCTAAGTAAGTAACTTTGAGTTCTAGTTCTAGTTCTTGTCTAGTCATGGTATCTAGTATTGTCTTGTCATCCTTTATACTCTTGTTGTCTTGCTTGGGGAAGTTACTATATATATATATCCTCTACATCACGTGCGTTTAAGACCTATTTATAAATATCCTTATATGTGAGTTTTTTCTAAATAAAGTATAACCCTTTTCTATTCAATCTATAAATAACCCCTTTATATTATACCCTTCTATATGTAAAATATATATAAAAGTTGCATTAAAAAAATACCTTATTTTGAACCCACATGATGCACATATATATTTATGAGTAACTTACCCGAGTTGTCTTGTCACATTATAATCTTGTAGTACAAAATCTTATCCAATACTATATTGTATCTTGTTCATCCTCGTCGAGAGAGATCTTGTAATTTTGATACCTTGTATCCATACCTATCGTCTTGGATTTTGGGACCCTTCATATCATATCGAGTCCCGTTGTCTATAACTATGGTCTCAGGTTGTGGAATTTTTCGTATCTTGTTAAGTTATCATTGTACATTGTGCCTCTATTGTGATTATCTTAAAATCAAAATTATTGTAACAAATCTTGCATCTAGTCTAGTTTCTTGAGCACAGCCTAGTACTCCCATAACAATTTGGCAAGACTACATTCTAGCTCTATTGAGCACCATGGAGGTGACCCTTGAAAGAATCTTGGCCTCCCTTCAAAACCTCCCATAAAAAATTTACCATCCCAATGGAAGAAGTTAAGTCTTTTCTTTGCTAATGTTTGAGCCAAAAGTAAAGGAAAATTCTTCAAAGATCTCCATTCGGCCATAAATTGAATTTGGATCCAATGCTATGATATTGGATTTATCATTAACGAACATTTGGGTACAAAAGAATTACCATTCAAGGGGAGAAAGGGGTTTTATTCCCTTTATGTTCATGATAGAACTTGATATTACAAGTTGCATCAATCATCATATGAAAGTTTTTCGATATCTTTCATCTCCTAGAACCTAAAACGTGACCCGTTCAACACAAATCAAGTCGACCATGTTTCACAAGTAAAGGCACTCACCAAAGCATACACATAGTCCATGTATGCTTAGAACTCAACAATTCTCTAGGGAATACAACACATGCATCATGATACCTAGCTGGCATTCCCATATGGCCATGGATCGTGCCAAACCACATGGAAAGTCCACTATGCTAATCACAAAGGGACTCCTATGAGACATCATAAGGGATCTTGTGGGGCTCCGGAAGACTATTATGTAAGCCCTTGTATTGCTAATCAAGTTGATCATGTCCTGTGAGTAAATGCACTCGCTAAAGCATACACATTCTGCAGAAATGCTTCTCTTTGGTAATGTGTGCTTTATATTAAGTGAATATTTACCATTATGACCAAAAACATTTCAAAAACAACACTTATAAGAAAATGATTAAGTTGCTAATTAGTTGAGGTTTTAAAAGAATGAATCCTCCAAATTTGGCCATTCAAAGGTGATTAATGAGAGAATATATTATTCATTTAAGAGGTCGACCATTAAATGCCTAAGGACGTTAACTCATATCAAGAGTCACTTTTTGGTCATTATTCTTTCTTTTTGAATGGTTAAATATTCTTCTATCACGTTTTCCACCAAAATCACGTTAGAAGAAAGGAAGTACTTTAATTTTTGGGAGACAAAACATTTACCTAGTAAAAGATTAAAATGTTTATTATTCAATTTTTAGTCTATTAAAATATAAAAATGTAAACCTGGTAATAAATAAAAATATTAGTGATATTGTGTATCATATCAAGTTTAGGACTAATAATATTTTATGTGTGTAGGATGCTTTGGAAGGATACAACTTTTTACTTGATATTAGCTCTTGGGAGTCTTTTTCTCATCATACCCTCAACTATGATTCCTAATAGCACTATTGGGTTTTAATATCCTTGATTGCGATTCTTAATAGCACTATCAGATTTCAATACTTAAATGGTGGCTTGATGTCTTGGGATAATACTACTCATGCTATCATATCTTGGAAAATCTCTTAAGATCTCTTCCCTTGATTTGTAGGAAGAAATAGAAAGGACTTGACTCTATTTCTTTCTCTCAGAATTCTAATACTAATGCAGATTGATTTTATAATTTAAAGCATCACTACATTATTGATGCATTATCCTGGTATATCTTTCTTCAAATGTAATATATCTTAAGTTTCACAAAAAAGGATGACAATCAAAATAATCCTTGTGATTATGGATCTCATTTACTCTAGCATTCATGATCTTATTCAGATTTTAAAAATAGTTTAAAGAGTATTATATGATGTTATACGAAGTTCTCTACATGAAATAACATGAACTTTTGATCACAAGTCAATGGAGTTAGATAAAAAGATTGCTAGTGGAGTCATTTAAATAATAATATAAACTTTTAATAAATTAACAAAGTTGAATAAATAAGTTTGATAGTAGTCAAATTCTCACATGAAACCCATGTTAATAGATATAATTATTCAATATCTCTTTAATATTTTGCTATAGCTCAAAAGGATAGAACAAATTATTTAATAAAGATAAACTATATTCTATAACTCTTCAAAAAGATATTCTCTCTAAAATAAATTTATTTTAGTGAATTGATAGAATTATTAGAAAATAAATTATTTGAAATATATATTATCTAAAAAATATATAACTATTCAATATCTCTTATATATTTTTAAAGCTCTTAAAAAAGATAGAATTTCTATAACAAATATATACTAATGCAATATCTATTCAAAAAGATAGTCTCTTTTGGATTCGAATTACGTAATGATAGGTAGAAAAAAAAAGCAAGGAATAGCTCAAAATTTTTTAAGCTTTAGGATAATGGTCACATGTCACTCTATGATAATGTTATGATCTTTATTTTTAATAAGAACTTAAACCTATAAAAAAAATTCTAAAATTTTTTCATAAAAATTTTAATCTCTTCAAAAATTTGGAAAGTTTAATTTTTTTTTTGAGCTCATTCACTATTTTAAAACTATTTTTAAGCAAAAAAGGAGGAGTAGATCCTCCTTATGCTAAAGGGGATAAGGAGAGCTGAGAGTGAATGGTCTTGAGGGAAAGAGGAAACCCTAACCCCAAAAAAGCACAAGAAAAGCACAAGAAATAGGCCATCATGATATCGTACGAATAAGGGGAGGGGGGGGGGGGGGTGTAATGACCCAGCCCCCTATTCACGCCATATCATGATGACCTAATCCCCCTATTCGCACCATATCATGATGGCATAATTTTTTGTGCCCTTGAGGGGAAGAGAAAACCCTAACCCCAAAAAAGCACAAAAAGATAGGGGGTTGGGTAATCACGCCACCCCCTATTCACGCCATACCATGCTGGCCTATTTTTTGTGATTTTTTGGGGTTAGGGTTTTCCCTTCCCCTCGAGTCCATTCACACTCAGCTCCCCTTATCCTCTCTAGCATAAGTAAGGTACACATGCATACACTCTCAACATCCCCCTCCTCCCCTCCCCTCCCCCCCTCCCCCCCGGCAAAAAAAAGAAAGCCAAGTGGCATTAGATTATAAAGCATGATAGGATGCTCCCCCTTAATCCACAATAAGATGTCTTTATAAATAAAGGTATAATAAGATGCAATATATATTAAAAAATATAGTTTCTTTTGGATCCAAATTATGTAATGATAGGTAGAAAAAAAAGCAAAGGAATAGCCCAAAATTTTTTAAGCTTTAGGATAATGGTTACATATGACTCTATAATAATGTTATGATCTTTATTTTTAGTAAGACCTTACACCTATAAAAAAAAATCTCAAAAACTTTTCATAAAAGTATTAGGCTTTGAAGAAAATTTGAAAAATTTTTAAAGATTTTTTTGAGCTCTTTTGCTATTTAAAAAATGTATTTAGGAAAAAAGGCCTAAAAATGACCAAAAAACAAAAAAAAAATCATTAAAAAATAGCTTATCATGATATGGCACGAATAGGGGGGTTGGTGACCTCAAAAAATTCTCAAATTTTCTTTAGAGCCTAATACTTTTGTGATTTTTTTATAAAAATGTTTTCGATAGGTGTAAGGTCTCACAAAAAATAAGATATTACAAAACGACATGAATAGGGGGGTTGTACTTTGGAATGATTTGTTTGCTCCTCCACGATATGGCGCGAGAAGGACCCCTATGAACATTTTGCTGTGCCACTCTTTGCTGTGCTCGTGCCGTATCAGGTGCTAAACGGTACGGAGCGAAAGGGCATGAATAGGACCCTATGGAGATTTGGCTTTGTTGCTCTCACATCGTTTCAACTTATCCTCTAGGTGTCATATCAAAGATACTAGCAAATATTTTTTTATTACTCTTCTTGTCATTTTCTCTTAGGCAACAGTGATGGCAAGGACAAAGCAGACAATTGCCAAGGTTCCAATCTCCCCTAGAGTACCTGATCAGCACATATGAATCTAGACCCTCTTCTACTCAAGGAAGTGAGCCTTCCAATCCAAGGAGAAAGAGGAGATCTAGATTTTACTATATGTAGAAGTGTTTTAGTGAGATAAGAAAGGCCTAGAGAGCTTTATAGCAGGTCATTCAAAAGACAACTTTTATCAAAGTTGTCAAGGATATTTCTGATAGATTATCAAGAGTGTTGACTAAAAGTGCCTTGCAAAAGAAATGGTAGCTTGTAGAGTGATTCTTTGTCTTTAGGAGGCAGTTGAAGACTTCATTATTGGCTTTATGAATAATGCTTACATTGTTGCTACTCATGCTTATAGAATCACCTTGATGAACAAAGATTTTAGTATGATCAATAGAATAAGGTACGTGTTTGACAAGGTATTGAGGCCCTTGCCCACTATTGATAAGAAAGCCTGCCAAAGATCGAGGATGCGATACATCTATACCCACAACAAAGACTACATCCTAGCAAGAGTTTGTCCAAGAAGAAAAAACACAAGAGGTCATAGAGACCGAGGATGATGTTTGCAAGATAAAAAACGATGTGCTTGACCCTATTAATTATAAGAGAATGGGTGAGGTGTATGGACAAATGGATATCAATGTTTCTTGCACTTATGAGAAAGAGGATTATCTTAGCATATCTTTTGAAGAAAAGTCCATGGTAGTTGTTAAAAAGGATATTCAATTGCCAGATTCTATAGTTTATTGTGGCATAAGGTAAGGCATTTTGACTCTAAAAATTTTTAGTATATAGAATGATTGTGCTGTTGATTGCAAATACTCTCCTTTATTTTTGCTATTAGCTTTAGGGCATTGATTGCATCTCTTAGTCAAGAAATCTCTAAAATTATATGCATCGTTGATCCACTGTTATCACTGGAATTGTTTTTGAGGTCTGCTTCAAACATAGCAATGTCTTTCAAAGCTTTTGATTCCATCACAAACTACCATATTTTTTTTCCTTACATCGAATATACTCACTGGAGAAATTATCCTCATGAACTCTCTAAGTGGTATCCATGGCCAAGCAAGAATGTGTATTAAATAGAATATTGCTTGACTTTTGGTTAATTGTTTATTTTATTTGATTGTCTATTTTAGTTACATGTTTCCATTTGTAGTGTGCTAGTAGGCTTGTGATTAACTTCTTGGACACCATATATGAGGATATTGCTGATCCTTAAAAACCATATAACTCTCTCTAACAAGAAGTACCATTGCAAAGTCATACACATGTGGATGGAGAGTGATTTCAAATGTCTGCAGGACAATAGATTCAAAGATACTCAAGATAGATGGGTTGAATCTAAGTCTGTTTCATATTTTTGGTTTTTTTGGGGACCCTTTTTCGATTTACCAACTTTTTACATTTTTTCTTATAGTGCTGAGATTACCCTGACTCATATATGTGGTGGATAAGGGAGCAATGTAATGATTTGATTTTGGATAAGGCAATCATACTAGTTGCACTACAAGATATAGGCCTTATACCAACATTAAAAGTGACAAAAATATAAATAACAAAATTTACCCCGTTGTCACAAAAAGCGTCGTTATTGGCGACGCCATAGAACAATCAATATTAGCGTTGTTATTAGCATCGCTATTTGCGTCGGTATCAGCGTTGCAAATAACGACGCTCTGCGATGCTAATACGATGCCAATAACGACGTGTGCACGTAATTTTGAGATGCTAATATCGACGGTAACATGGTTTTTTTTTTGTGCCACTATGTGCTTTATTTGGGCCATGCAAAATAGTTTTTACACTGTGTACAATGCTCGTGTAAACAAAAACAAAGTGTACTTAAATCATAACACTGATACATGAAATAAATACATGATCGCATAATGAAAGCGACTGGTATAATCATGGCAAGATATCACTACTACATAGAAAATGTCTACACAGATCAGGCGACCAAAAAAGAAGGGTGTGTGAGCTCCAAGGATCCAAGGGCGAGCTATACATCCTCGCCATCCGAAAGCTTGTCCCGCCGCAACAAAGGAGTATCGAACGGACTCTGCAAAAAAAGAAACAACTACACATCAGTCCACCATACAATAATGCATTCTAATTAAACATGGTAACTACGGACAAGAAAGATGACTGACTTATAGGGCCACCGTATCTATACAATCAGTTGATCAATGCAGTGAGACCGTGCCTCTTTGTATATCGAGTCTCAAGGCCGGTCGGATCGCGATTTGTAATGGAGTGCTGTAAAGAAAACAAAATACTAACTGTTAGAAACATGATTGTCAGTACAAAGGATATTGCAAAAAAATAAGCAAGCAAAACAAAAGAAAGACTTACAAAGTCCTTCAGATATGTCCTGTGGCCACCACTCCCAAGATGATGGACCACTTCGGCCTCTAGTTGTACCCTCACTACCTCGCGTTGCTGACTCCAATGTCTTAGAGAATCTGTAGCCTCCTCCCTCAGTCGGCACCAGTCATTCGCGTCTAGCCACTCGGGCTTTGTAGCCCTACTCTTGAGTGCCTTGTGTGCATCCGATCGTTTGTGTGACATATATGCATGCATGCAATCCATCATCCAGCCCATAGAAAATCTATTTGCTGTGGCCGGAACCGGAAACTCCTCATGCAAGGATGCTACTATGTAGTCCTTGCTCCCCTCCGGTATGTTTTTCCAATGATCTAAGACGTTGTACTGAAAGACTTGTTGGCACAACTCTCTCATGCGAGCCATCACCCTCCTCCCCTCATCATTCATGATGATGGCTCCTGACCTATCATCGACAAGATAGGCATATCCCTCTGGGGTATGCCTAAGATGGGTCCTCTCCCACTTGCGAACACGCTCTTAGGCATATCAAGGAGACCCCTGCATATCTGGTGGTGTACCGACCGGGGTAGTATCTATCGGTGTAGCACCCATAGGGGTGCCACCTGCAAACGGCTGAGCAAAAGCCAGAGTAACTAGAGTAGACGCCCCCACATGTGTGGCAAATCCTAGAGGTGATGCAACTCCAGCAAAACAACGAGACGGAGACACCGTGTCCATGCCTCCACAGCAACCACCTAAGCCAGGCTCCCTGGAACTGCCATGAGAGTGAGGAGTAGCACCTGTATCCCATGCCGACCGCGTGCTCATTGCCTTCGTATCTCTACAACATCCCCCTGACCCTGAAGTAAGCATCTGATTGCGCCGAAGTAGATCTAATAGAGCAGTTTGACGATGTCCGAGACAGCTCTTGGTCCGCCATGTCTCTGAATCTCGCCATCTGATCTGGAGACATGTGTGTGAAGATATCCTGCAACTCCTCATCGCTCATCCCTCGACTCATCTTGATGATCCAAGTATCCAAAAAGGTCACCTGCACACAAAAAATGATGTTAGCATAATCAATTTAAATCATACAAAGCACAGTAATATAAATCCTAAAAAAATGTTCTCACTTAAAATGCATATCTTATGTACCCTTATAAGTGATTAGTCAACGAATTGAGTAATTGGATGCTCCAAGTATGAAGTATCCTATGGTCCCATGTCAATCTCCTGACAGAATTCCGCATACATTGAAAGGTCGATAGACATGTTACCACAAAAGGATGAGTCCACCTCATTCTCAAAGAATTCTTGGACTCCTATATTTCTATCATTGTTAGCTGATGCTGGCTCGTCTACATGCTTCAAGCTTTCGGTGGCCTCCACCCCTTGCAATATCGACCACTCTATTTACATATTGTCCTCATCTATGCTCGGAGCATTGCTTTAATCATATACTCTCGCACTTCAAGGAGCTGAAGGTATAACATACCACCATCGAGGGTTGTCGGGGGTTTGGATAGAAGATTACCTATTCACAAACACGTACAAGAGAGATTAAACTATTGTGACATGTACCATGTCGTAATACAATTAACAAACAAATGAGTTCATGCACCTGTTCACAATGGGCCGGAAAAATAAAGGTGTCACACAAATCCGTCCATTTTTTTCGGAATCTATTTTTAGAAATCCAGATGGACCTCGTCGAACTATTGCTCCAGCTTCTTGAAGTACCACTTTGAACCACTGCACATCGAATAGTATCATGGAGAAGCTGCGGTAATCCACCGTAACAATACTTTGCAAGTTCCCAAAATACTCCATCTCATCTATAACCGTGCTTGGAACCATTGCTCATCATTGACTCTCCTGCTGCTCGAACCTTGCCATGATACCACAGTCCATTGTGGAGCGCATTTTATCAATACGCTCCACGCGAAAATGCCATCCGCGTAACCACACTACACTATATATTTTGTAGTGTACATTGAAACACTCAAATTAGTTGTTGTCTATAAAATATAGATACGACAAATTCTAAACATGACATCACCTTTGGACTACATTCCCTTGAGAATTCCCACTCCTCAATTGAGACCTCCGCCCCTTCGCGAGACGCTGCAGTCAAAGATCCATGCAATCATCGCGTTGACATGAACCACAGCATCTCCTCCATGCCCTCGGGATATCGTATCGGTCAATGGCATGTACTACGTTGAAATTCAGATCGCATTTTCTCTCGATCTTGTCTAGCTTGCTGGTACCTGGTGAGTCACGTCTCCATAGAGGCATGGTGCAATATACAAAAGCGATTCACCTTCTCCTCCATTGCAGCATCCATTCTTTTTTCTACCCCATTTTCAACCACCACATCTCTGGTCAGTCTATCATCATCCTTCAGCGACCATAGCATTTTGTTGTCTGGATCCACCGTTGGTAGTCATTGTGAAATATGCACTAGCACCTCAGACACCAACCAATCTTCAGCCATGCTACCTTCTGGCCGAGCTTGTTGTCGCACAAAGCCTTTCAGGGTTTTCATGAAGTGCTCCAAGAAGAACATCCATCGTGTATGGATAGGTCCAACAATCTCCACTTCATCTACAAGATGCACAAGAAGGTGGATTTGTATCGTGAGCATGCTGGTAGGCAGGTATTTCTCAAAGAGACAGACCGTCTCCACTACTCCCCGCCTCGTGGATTCAATAGAAGACGACTTAATCTCCTTTTGTGAGATCCATTGCACTAAAGTCGACAACTTGTAAATGGCCCCGCGTATTTCTGGAGTAAGGCATCCTGCGATCACGATCGGTAGTACAAACTACCACAAATGAGAAAGCATTATGAACAATGGCTACACTCCAAATAGAAAAATGTGCACGCCAATTACAATCCATTCGTAGTACAAACCTGACATATCTTATGCCAGCCATGGGATTCTCGCCCTGATAATTGGTCGTCTTTAGAAAATGCAGGCTTGAGAGAATGCATCATACCAGTTAGAGTGCGGATAGAGTTGACTATTTACTTCACAATGCACCCTTATTTAGTGGACAAAACCCAAGGAGTATGAGGTAGCTGCACGCGACCATCAACACTCGATTGCGGCCAAAGCGCCTCCATCTTTCCTATCTCCTTCAAATCCATTCATACCCCTATAGTGTCTCTCTTTCCTATGATG
Source organism: Lygodium microphyllum (assembly GCF_053477565.2). Taxonomy (NCBI): domain Eukaryota; kingdom Viridiplantae; phylum Streptophyta; class Polypodiopsida; order Schizaeales; family Lygodiaceae; genus Lygodium; species Lygodium microphyllum. The sequence continues at coordinate 61,243,937 of NC_141145.1, read as the reverse complement.
TGGTCCCATAGCAAGTTGCCCACATTCTTGAAAATATGCATGGGATCCAATAAGTGGTTGATCTGTAAGTGGGTCCAATATGGCAACTCGTAGAAAACCGAGAACCATCGCATTCCATTTGGATGTGACTCCATGTGGACCATTTTCAGCTTGTAATAGCTTGCGGCATTCATACGTGTTGGAGGTCGTCCAAGAAAACCTTCCCTGAGTTCATGACGCTCTGGCAAGAAAGCAGCGTATCCTTGATATACCATCTTCTTCATGGTTCGTGACCTTCGGGAGTCTAACTGTGGCCCACACAACAGACATGCATGATAACCTGAGGTAACCAGACCTGTCCCAATACCTCTATCCAGTGAATACAAACTTGAATGAGCTATGATAGATATTACCAACGAGAATGGAAGCCTATTTACTTGAGCACTCTTCGAATCTTGGAAAGTCATGCATCGTCCACATGAGAATGGCTTGAATATTGGCAGACCGTCGACCATTGCACTTGCTCATATCTTGCACGGTGACCCCCTTCTCCCACAAAATCTTAAGCTCATCGACTAATAGACGAAGATACACGTCCATATTTTTGACTTTGTAGTGGTTGGGGACGAGTAAGCTAACGATGAGATGTATTTTCTTCGTAGAAAGCCATGGAGGGATATTGTAGTTGACAAGGACTATAGGCCACACAATGTAAGAAGTTGAGCACAGACCAAATGGGTTCATGCCATCCATTGCAAGGCCGAGGCAAAGATTCCTTGGCTCTCGGGCAAATCCTGAGAAGGTAGAGTCAATGTGGCTCCATGCACGTGAATCCGCTGATATTCGTTGAACTCCATCTATGGACCTATTCCGTGCATGCCACATTGTCAAGCTCGCCATGCCAGACGTACGAAACATGTGGTTTATGCGGGGAATAAGCGAAAGTGTTTAAGAACTTTTTGAGGGATGGTCTGCCCTTGCAAGTCCTATCGATACCTGTGAACACCACACTTTGAACATGTCTCCATAGTCTCGTATTCTCCTCGAAATAGTATGCAATCATTGATACATGCATGGATGCTGTTGTAGTCCATGCCAAGCTTTCGTAAAATATGTTGTGCATCATCACGAGACTCAAGCATGGTATTTGCAGGTGGTAATATATGATATTTTAGTAACCTAGAAAAATTTATAAAATACCTTGAAAAATCACAAATGTTTTTAATGATAGTGCCGAAAAGAAATCAACGAAGTATACGTACAAGGTACCTGAACAACTCGGTTACACTCGCATCACTCCACCCATATTTTGCTTGCATACTTAGGAATTCAAGCGTAGTGTCTTTAGGTGAGATACTCGGCACCCATCATATAATGGTATGGATGCTTCCTCTCTAAGCGGATCAGAAGTCTCGACATCCATGGGAATCAATGCATCAATCATTGCCTCCATCTCAGACTCCAAGATTGTAGGTAGGTCTGGAAGGCTGCCTGTCTCCTCCGGTATTGACGGTATAGATTGGGTAGTACCTTCCAAGTGGTGGATTGGCTCATGCACTCCATCCATCACACGCCCATGAACTCTTCTAATTGGCCGCAAAGGGTGCACTTCTCCTTGGGACGAGACGTCACCTCCCTGGATAGAAAATTTGCCAGCCAAACCCAATCTTCTTGTATATGGTATTCAATTAGCTTCCGAGTACAATGCATGATTGATATTAACTTTTCTTGCCATTTGCTAAAAATCTAAGATCACCTGATCAATGATCTCAAATTGAAACTCGCTGAATCGTTGTACGTGTTCTATAGACAATTGACATTTTTGTCTAATTGCTAGCTTGCATTGAGAGCAAGGACATGGGACACGTTGATTAAGATACGCCTCGCGATCTTGAACAATAAGACCTTCATCATTTTCCATTTTGTCTATGTTACGACAAACAATTTGTTTTTTTTATCATTATTTTTTTCTTTCTTAAATTGTTTGAGAAGAGATTTCTTCTATTGTAACTTAGCAAAAATTAATGTATGTAAAGTCTCCACCTATCCACCCACAAATTAACATATATATGTCGGAGTGTTTCCCGTCTCGTGGTGTTGCACTGGACCTCGCCACCACTCTCTCTTTGTTTTTTATCCATTCATTATCTCCTCTCCTTCCAGCTCTTTCTCTTTTTCTCTTTCTTTATTATGCTGTATGTTTATTCCCTCTCTCTCATTTCTTCTTCTTTTTTCTCTTCCTCCCCCTCTCTTATTTTCTTTAACGACCACGACTACGATTATGACTACGACGAAGACCACGACCATGACTATGACTACAACTACGACCACGACCACGACCACGACTACGACTACGACTATGATGACCATGACTATGACTATGACCACAACCACGACCACGACCATGACTACGACTACGACCACGACCACAACTACCACTACCACTACCACTACCACTACCACTACCACTACCACTACCACTACCACTACCACTACCACTACCATGACTACGACCACGACCACGACCACTACCGCTACCACTACCACTACCACTACCACTACCACTACCACTACCATGACTACCACCACGACCACTACCACTACCACTACCACTACCATGACGATGACCACAACTATGACTATGACTACTACGACCACGACCATGACTACGACCACGACTACCACTACCACTACCAGTATAATAAAGCGTTGAAAAGAAGAAAAAACAACGACCATGACCATAACCACGACTACCACTACCACTACAAGTACGACTATGACTACCACTGCCACTACCACTACCACTATAATAAACAAGAAAAGAAGAAGAAGAAAAAAAACAACAACAACAACAACAACTACTACTACAATAACAATAAACAAGAAAAGAAGAAAAAACTACTACTACTACTACTACAACAACAAACAACAACAATTAATTTCCTTTTCTGTCTTCCTCTCCCTCTCTCATTTCCTCTCCCTCCCTCACCCTCACCCTCTCTTTCTCTCTTTCCCTATCAGGTTTAATGTTTTTTCTCTCTTTTTTTCTCTCCTCTCCTCTCCCTCTCTCATTTCCTTTTCTCTCTTTCTCACCCTCTCTCATTCCCTCTCCCTTCCTTGCCCTCTCCCTCTCTTTCTCTCTTTCCCTATTATATTTAATGTTTTTTCGCTCTCCTCTCCCTCATTTCGTTTTCTCTCTTCCTCTCCCTCTCTCATTTCCTCTCCCTGCCTCACCCTCTCCCTCTCTTTCTCTCTTTCCCTATTATGTTTAATGTTTTTTCTATCTTTTTCTCTCTCCTCTCCTTCTCTCATTTTTTCTCTCTCCTCTTTCTCTCTCATTTCCTTTTACTCTCTTCCTCTCCCTCTCTCATTTCCTCTCCCTTCCTCACGCTCACCCTCTCTTTCTCTCTTTCCGTATTATGTTTAGTGTTTTTTCTCTCTCCTCTCCCTCTCTCATTTCCTTTTCTCTCTTCCTCTTCCTCTCTCATTTCCTCTCCCTCTCTTTCTCTCTTTCCCTATTATGTTTAATGTTTTTCCTCTCTTTTTCTCTCTCCTCCCCCTCTATCATTTCTTTTTCTCTCTACTCTTACTCTCTCATTTCCTTTCCCTATTTCTTCTCTCTCCCTCTCCCTCTCCCTCTCTTTCTCTCTTTCCCTAGTATGTCTAATGTTTTTTCCTTCCTCTCCCTCTCTCATTTCCTCTCCCTCCCTTTCTCTCTTTCCCTATTATGTTTAATGTTTTTTCTCTCTTCCTCTCCCTCTCTCTTTCCCTATTATGTTGAATGCTTCCCTCTCTTTCCTCTCCCTCCCTCTCCCTCTTCCTCTCCCTCCCTCTCCCTCTCCCTCTCCCTCTCCCTCTTCCTCTCTTCCTCTCTTTCTCCCTTTCCCTATTACGTTTAATGTTTTTTCTCTCTTCCTCTCCCTCTCCCTCTCTTTCTCTCTCCCTCCCTCTTTCTCTTCCTCTCCCTCTCTCATTTCCTCTCCCCCCTCTCTTTCTCTCTTCCTCCCCCTCCCTCTCCCTCTCTTTCCCTATTATGTTTAATGTTTCCCTCCCTCTTCCTCTCCATCTCCGTCTCCCTCTCTCATTTTCTCCCTCTCCCTCTCCCTGTCCCTCTCTTTCTCTCTCATTTCCTCTCCCTCTCTCAATACACATGAATTATACAAAAAACAAGTAAAAGAGAGAGAGAAAACACAAAAGCAAAGCAAGAATGGACAATGCACTCATTGTAATGGCTCGAAGAAGGGTTTGGCGACTCTTCTTCGTGACAACGGCTCCTCTTCACCCTCCATACACCTCCTCCTCTTCTTTGCGAATGATTGTCGGCAGCGGTGGCGGTGAGAAGCCTTCTTTCTCCCTCTTTCTCTCTTTCTCTCCCTCTCAAATGCAAGATGTTCACTTTCCCTCTCGCTCTCCCTTTCGCTCTCTCTTTCGTGAATGCGTGCAAAATGACGTGCTCGGGTTTCGGCCCGTGTTTTTTTTCGTTTGAGTGCCATCGCTATTTGCATCGCTACTAGCGTCGCAAATGCGACGCTTATACCGATGCCGCTATTTCTCGTTGCAAATGGCCGTCGCTATACCCTCATATCCTTGTAGTGTTGATTCCCCTCCACAAAGCCACAGAATATGCATAATATATTTAAAAAACCCTTCCCTTAGTAAAAGAACCCACAATCTGATCAGCATAGATAATGTCTGCGAACACCTTATGAATCGTATGAAAGGTTTCACCTAAGCTTTCCATAGGTTTCCATTCAGTACTTGTTGATAGAAATATATATATAACCAAGAATTAATTATTAGTACTTGAAATGAAAAAAATATTACATATGGTATCAACTCAAGACTTAGAATGTGTTTACCACGAAACATGCTCATTTGGAGACAAGCGCATATCATTGGCCATATCTAGGGCCATGTAAACATGGTGCACTTTGATAAACCACCCTTCAGGCATAATTTTGAAAGAAATGATATGTCCCTTCCAGTGATGTTTTATAACCTCTCGTTTTCTTCTTTTCACATTGTGAGAGTCCTTGTAAGTGGGTAACATGGCAATCCAATCGTTTATGCTAAAGATATTTGGCTCCCAATTTTCGTTAGCTCCCTCACTATAGATGGTGCAGAAGTTTACTAAATGAGAAGGACACCTTCTGGATGCCATACTAAATTTTATTCGTAGAGAAAGAAGCTCATCGAGAAATGTGAATGGACTAAAAAGGAATACTAAGAAGACTAATGAAAATTATCGACTTTCAAAAAAACAACTTCACAACATTTTTATTATGCCCTTTGTTTTGAGACCACCAAAACATGTCAGACTTTAGAGTTTTTGGCTAAAAAGGAGGAGAGAATCACGAAGTGGACTCTACTATCTCCAAAAAAGAGGAGACAAGAATACCATATTCTTACACATGTGGCAAACTCTCTTTGGCCCATTTCTTAATCCCATGATGAAAAAAAGTGCATTTTTTGAAGCATTTTTGGCCCTAATGCATCACCATTTTAAGTCTAGAATTAGTGTACAAATCTTAAACCACTCTTTTCAAAAGCCTATTGATAGGCTTATAAGCTTCCTTCTTTTTTTGCTAGCCTACCTTATATTGAGTGACTAGTATTAAAGGCACTACTACTTTGGGTGCCCCAAACACCCCTAACTTTTTTCACTCTACCAAAAACAAATACGTTTCTATGAGACCATATAGCTAAAATAACCAATCCTCTAGGTGTAGCTCACACTTTTTTAGAGATTTCATTCAAATTGCCATGGTCACCAAGGAACATATATTTCTAGTTGAACTTAGAGTGCTCAAGAAAGTTACTATGTATATCCTCTACATCCTGTGCATTCAAGGCCTATTTATAAATATCTTTATCTATGAATTTTTCCTAAATAAAGCATAACCACATGATGCATACATATATTCATGAGTAACTTACTCAAGTTAGAGTGCAACTAAACTCTATGCATCTCTTGATCAATGTGCATAGTTCTAGCTATCTATCTTTGGAGCAAATACGTTTGATATGTGAGGTGAGCATGGAGATTCTTGATATGGCTCTTTCCATGATCAACAACTAATCAACACTCATTATTATTTGCCAAAGGGGCATCACATTTTGTGAAATAAATTTTGCTTGTTGCCACTTTCTTAATAAATATCTTACTATTCTTATCTTTGGGCTCACTATAAATTGATATTTTATTTGCCTTCTACCTTATGCCTAGCCTTGATGTCTTTAGGTTTGTCCATAATATGAAGCTTCTCGAACAAATTGTTGTCTCCTTCCTATTAAGGCTTCTTGACATGCTTGCTTTGATTTTCAACACTATAGTTCTAGATCTCTACATCTATTGCGAAAGTCACAAAGAATCCATAGAAGTATAGTAGAAAGTAACTCAAATGCAAGGCATGAAGAAGAGAAGAGAAGGGCTTTTAGATGAAATATAGTGTTTCACCGAAAAAATCAACTTTTAATCTGTATTCACTTCATGGATACTTCCAATACTATGCATCTACTTGCAGTGCACAATTATTTCAATGCACTAGACCATATTTCATCATGGTCTAACAAAGAATCATACCCTAGTTTCAATCAGATGATGTCTATCTGCTTAGAAAGCATATATAGAGTCAATGTGTCAAAGTAGTACTATTTTCTCACAACAATAGTCCTAGGCATAAATAACTTGTAGAATATCTCTCTAATCGAGAGTACTTCTAAGCCCTTCTTGAATATTCAATTTCTTCAAATATAACAGAATAGATTTCCAAAAATACCAAATCTGTTAACTATTTTGCACAGGTTAATCTTCAAAAAGCATACAAATCTAGAAGAAATATGGTTAGCAATAGCACTACCCTTGTTGTACCCTTTTTATAGCATAAAATCCCTACTTGTCGTTGCTTACAATAGTAAGAAAAGAAAACTTCAAAATTGTTTACACTTTTCCCTTATTCTAGACAAGCAATAGTAGTTGATTACACCTGGTTCAAGAGAGCTATGCCTATAAAAGCTATGGATAGTAGAGATTGGCCTATATGCACTATATTGTAGTAGTGAACTATTGTACATCAGCCCAGAAATCACTTCAAAGAACACACCTTATTTGAGCCCTACACTCCTCAAGTTGTTTGGCTATGATCCTATGTTGTAGTTGAAGTCTTGCATGCATCTATAAGCTTTACTTCTCTTGAATTTTCTTGCCAGACCCCTCCCTACAATTTTCAATGTGCTCTTTATTGAACATGCTCCTAGAAAACATGTCAAAAACTAGGTCTTCAATTTCACATTCTATTGCAACCAAGCGTTGGGATCTTTGTAGATGAACCTACTCTCCTCTCTATTTAGCATCCATTGCTTCTTTCAAGGGCAATGCCATATCATCATAAGTCAAATGGCCACATCATAGTCACCCAATAAAACATACATAAAAACCACATGATTTCTCTTCATCCATAGAACAATTTAGTTGGACACTAGAATAATTACTCAAGCCCTCTCGTGACTCAATCCACATCCTAGATTAGGGTACTAACTCAAGCCATGCACAAATCCATGGGCCTCTCTCCATCTCTCTCTATCTCCCCCACTCTCATATATATATGTGAAACTCACCAGCCTTTCGAACGGGTTGTAACTCAAGTGGTTTGAGCATGTGACTGTGTACATGGGTGCATCAATTCAAACCTTGGATACACCTCTATGGTATCTTTTCAATTTCAAGGCTATCCCAAAAATCCAAGAAAATAAGTGATCATCCTCAATACTATCATTCTATACAACTTCTGTATATCTTGCACTGCAAGTTTCCTGTAGCATAAAATGTGTGTACTTGATATGAAGATAAGTACAAAATTGATCTACTCAATGAGGTCTCTTTCATGTTCATATTGAAGCACATACTAGACACTTTTCCTTTATATTCAAGATAGAAATTGATATTAAAAGATGCATCGATCACCGTATGAGAGTCTTTCGATATCTTTCATCTCCAGTTAGAGCCTATTATGTAAACCCTTAATGTGAATCAAGTTGAACATGTTCCACAAGTAAAGGCACTTGCCAAAACCATACACATACTGCATGTATGCTCAAAACTCAAAAATTCTCTAGGCTTCCTTAATCACAAATGTTGAATACAACACATGCATCGTGATACCTAGCTTGGTTTCCCACATGGCCATGGATCCTGCCAAATCACATTGAAAGCCCACTAGACCAATCACAAAGGGACTCCTATGACATATCATAAGGGGTCTTATGGGGCTCCCATAGCCTATTATGTGATCCCTTATATTGCTAATCAAGTCGATCATTTCTTGCTAGTAAAGGCACTCATCAATTCTTCTCTTTGGTAATGTGTGATTTATATTAAGTGAATATTTAAATGATCATGTCAAGCCTAAATGCGGTGTACAAAATTGAAGTGAGTCTTTTCAAAAGCTTATTGAAATGGTTATAAGTATCCTCCTTTTAGGCTAGCCTAGCTTAGACCAAGTGAGTAGTATTAAAGGAACTACTACTTTGGGTGCCCCAAACACCCATAATATTTTTCTCTCTACAAAAAAAAAAGGTTTCTATGAGACCATATAGCTAAATAACCAATTCTCTAAGTAGAGCTCACACTTTTTTAGAGGTTTCATTAGAATTTCCATGGTCAACAAAGAGCATCTACTTCCAGTTGAACTTAGAGTGTACCTACACTCTTTGTATTTCTTGCTTAACCTTCTACCACGAGTTCTATACTTCCATACAACTCCATAAGATGTGCTTGATACTCTCTATGTCACTCCCACAAAGAGCACATATGAGTAACATATTTTTGAAGTTAAATAGCTTGTGTCGCATTGGGAATTTGTGAGTTACTACTCTTTCTAACAAAAAATTAATTCAATGTGAAGGAGTGGCACAAATATCTATCTTCATTTCTCTCCTTCCAAGTCCTTAAATGGATTGTGCCAACAATAATCACTCTCCCAAGAACACAATCAGAGCAATATCTATGCTGGGATTTTATCTCTTGCTCATGGAATATTAAAGAAGAAATATAATTTGCATCCTCATCCTCATTTTCATCACACTCCATAGTTATTTCTTAGAAAGAAGAGAGAGAGAGAGAGAGAGAGAGAGAGAGAGAGAGAGAGAGAGAGAGAGAGAGAGAGAGAGAGAGAGATTTGAAATGTGAATGTAAATGTGAAACACAGAATGCACATCAAAGGTAAGGAAGAGGAACATGAGATGCCTTAAGACACACCCCTTCACCCCCTATCCCACAATCCACATATTTATTTATTGTATTTGATGATATATAGATTAAGGCTTAACCTTCAAATTTAGATAGGTTGTATGAGACATGTGGCCAATTACGTGATTTTTGCAAAATGTAAATTTAAAAACTCATTGATTAGAGGGTTTAAGTCCTAGTATAGGGAGAATAACATGGTTTATTTTTGGCTTGTTTCTTTCTTTATAATTAAAATAGCCTAGGGATCCTCCTTTTACCATGCTTGTTGAGTTCTCAATAGGAAATGTGCATTAACCTCCCTCAATGAGTCCCTTTCATAATGTTAGTGAGAGGTTTATCTTTACCATTAGCCTAATGTTTTAACATGGGCTGAGGGTCCTAAAGAGTAGAGAAAGAATAAGAATTATTTAGTTCTAGGAAATTCTTTTCCAAGCCACCCAACATCAACCCTATCCTATGAAAAATTTGTTCAATATAGATAAAACTATAGCTAGAGTTACCATGCAAGTTGATCCAACATCATAGCCCTTTAGAATTGATTTTGTGAGTCAAAGGAGGTGTTATCTTTGCTCTTTATTTTTAGCTCAAAAGAAGCTATTTTTTGTAGGCCACTAATCAAGCATGCCCCTTTCACCCCCTTTCCACAGCAATCCGATTGTAGCGTATTTCCAAGCAATTGTTGACACACCTAAGATTCCTTGATTTTAATCTTGTATGGACCACCAAAAATGATGTCTTCCCACTTAGAGCCTTACCACAATTTATCAAAATATTTTGACATCACAATCAATATTGAGATAAGAGTAGACTATGGCTAATCATCATTCATTCTCTCTAGGATAGTAAGAGACAATCTCACAGATTTCCCTTTGATAGGTTCTAAACCTATCCCATCCTCAAAGATGGAGGCTGTTACATGCTCCTAGCCTATGGTAGGCCAAGATTTATTTTATCCAAAGCTCCATAGGCTTTTAATAGGTAGTGTCTTTTTTTTCCCCATTGATTAGTAGAGAAGGAAAAGTCATCATTATGAAAACTAATGTAGGAAATAGATGTGATGGACATGCCATGATCAAGTGTACGAATGAATTCTTTCTCATATCATATGAATCCACACCCCATGCGAATGCACCCTTAATAGGACATCCTTGAGCCAACCATGTGAACCCACCCTTGCCATGTCATCATAGAACCTTCTAGAAGATATGCCATATCATTTCCTACATCATAGATGATGTCATTATGGAACATCCTAAAACATATTTAGTCGCCCTCCAACACCTATAAAAGGAGGGTCTCGTCATAGAGCTCATCAGTCTTGCCAATGCTAGTCTAGGGAGCTGAAGGAGTCAATACTTCTAAGTAAGTAACTTGGAGTTCTAGTTCTAGTTCTTGTCTAGTCATGGCATCTAGTCTTGTCTGATCTTGATTTATACTCTTGTTGTCTTGTCACTTTATAATCTCATATTAATCTTATCAAGTACTATTTTGTATCTTATTCATCCTCATCGAGAGAGATCTTGTAATTTTGATACCTTGTATCCATGCCTATGGTCCCGAGTTGTGAGATCCTTCATATCTTATCGAATCTTATTGTCTATACCTATGGTTCTAGGTTGTGGGATTTTTTGTAACTTGTTAAGTTTTCATTGTACCTTTTGTGCCCCTATGTGGGATTATCTTGAAATCAGAATTCTTGTGACAAATCTTGCATATAGTCTAGTCTCTTGAGCATAGTCTAGTGCTCCCATAACAGTTTGGCAAGACTACTTTCTAGCTCTATTGAGCACCATGGAGGTGACCCTTGAAAGAATCTTGGCCTCCCTTCAAAACCTCCAACAACAAATTCAAGCTTTGAATGAATGACAAGCGCAACTTTAAATAGAACACCCTATGCATCTAGGCCCTAGGCTTCAAGAGATGCAAGACCAAATCCTAGACTTGTAGAACAATAGAGGAAGTGATCAAATGATTCCGTGTGTTTATCAACCCCCAACAAGAGAACCCAAGATCAACATGACATAGAAGTTCAATGGCGACCTTTCAAAGTTCGATTCTTGCAACAAGTAAAACTCTATATTTGCATGTAGCTAGATAGGTATCTAGATGATGCTTCCAAGGTGTGATTCATTGAAGCTTTGCTTTGTGGTCAAGATTTATCATGGTTTGCCCCAATTTTGGAAAATAATATGCGAGTACTACATAACTATGAGGCATTTCTTTGCAAGCTCACTTTCACATTTGGAGATGCATACACTAGTTGAGTAGTAGAAACAAAACTTTGGAAGCTATGATAAGGTAACCACCCTGCCTCTACTTATGCATATGAATTTAGGCAATTAATCTATAACCTCACTTAGCATGAGGAGTATTTTATCAGCCAATTCAGATGGGGCCTTCGAGATGACATCAAGGACCTCATGCTCACTAGCCTAAGGAAAAAACACTCATTGATTATATCATGCAAGCCATCTAGTGTGATAATAGATTGTTCGAGAGGAAGCAAGAAAAGCAAGAAGAATTAAGGCCTTGCCAATGGAACCTAGGCCCAATCAAAGAAGAAAGCAAGCCCAAATTTTTGCAAATAGATAATACTGAATTTTAGCAATCCCACAAGAAAAGTAAAGATGAAGAGAGAGTCATCTATGTCTATATTGTGGAAACCCTAGATACATTACCCTAAATTGCCCAAATAACAGGGCAATAACTCCAAGAGTTACTACAACCATCCTCGAGTAGGAAAACAAGGATGTCTGGTTATAAATGAGACCTTACAATTAAACCTTGATATAAGAAAGGGTATCTTGATCCCAACCACACCCATGGAAACTTTCCTTGTGACATTTTAGATGAACTTGCCAAGAAATACCCTTTTCCCTCAAAGCCGTGGTCAACTCTAGGGCCTTCACATGTTTCATTGATGATGGCTTTGTGAATAGATACTAGATTCCAATACTCCAAAAAACTAATCCTACACTAGTTGAAGTCATAGATGAAATATCTCTAGCATATGGAGATATTACTGAGGAAACCTGACCACTCATGGTAACTCTTGGCGATCACAAATCTCTTATATGCTTTAATGTCATATCCAATCCCACAAATCCAATCATCCTCGGGATGCTTTGGCTATAGAAATGCAACCCCAGAAATTGATTGGGCTAAGCAAAATATTACATGTTGTGAAAATCAAGGAAAGTTGGTATATCTAGGAGCCAAAGCCATTATGCACACAACAAGACAGGAACCAACCTACATAATATATCATATACCAACATAAGAATCTAGTAAGGATGAGTTAGTCAAGCTACTAAACTAGTATCAAGTATTCCAAGATGTCTTTGAAAAAGCTAAGATCTTCAAAAGGATTGATCTACAAGGGGCTTATAATCTTGTATGGATCAAAGAAGGAGACAAATGGAAGATAGCCTTCCGTACAAGGTATGGTCACTTTGAGTATGTTGTTATGCCATTGAGTCTCACCAATGCTCCTGTAGTGTTTCAATATATAACGAATGATATCTTCCAAGAGAATTAAAATGATTTTGTAGTTATATACTTGGGTGATATGTTGATATTCTCAAAAGATCCAAAGAAGCATGAGCACCATGTAAAATTAGTTTTGGAAAAGCTCAGAGAAAAAGGACTACATGCAAAACTTGAGAAGTGTTTTTCCCATTAGAGACAGAAGTGGAATTCTTGGGGTACAATGTCTCCTAGAGAGGAATCTTTATGGACCCCAACAAGATCGAGACTATTCTTGACTGGCAAACATCCACATGTGTCCATGATGTCCAATGTTACCTTGGTTTTGCCAACTTCTAAAAGATATTTATCAAGGATTACTCAAAGGTAGTCACACCACTTAGTAGACTCATAGAAGCTCAAAGTTCTCATGGACCCCATCAGTCGAGAAGGCCTTCTCTAGACCTTGAAGACTGATTTCACCACTGCCCCAATCCTAGTCTACTAAGATCCTACCAAGCCATTTTTCTTGGAGACTGATGCGGCAGGCTATGCCTTAGGACCCATCTTGTTCCAACATGGTGATGATGGTCATATGCATCTAGTGGCATTCCACTCAAGGAAGTTATCACCTCCAAATATATGCATTTGATACTTGGCATCATCATCTAGAGGGTGTAGCCCTCTATATAGAGCACATAAATCTAGAATACTTTATTATAATCTGCATCCTCAATTGAAGACAATCTCGCTAGAGTAACTTCTCATAAGGAAAAAAATGAACTCACAAATGGGCCTTTTAGCCCCTCCTCTCTCCTCCTTAAAACAAGAAAAAGAGGAGAGAAGAATAGTAAAATAATCCTCTTCTCTCTCCACTTTTGCAATCTAGTTTTACCTTTTTTATATTATCTACAAAGATATACTCAGATTCCTTCTCTTTCCTCATTCAAGAAGTTTTTTTCAGCCAAATTTTATATTAAAAAAGGAGTTAGTTACGGGAGTGTGGATGTTTTATATTCTAGCTTTTGGTTTAAAAAAAAGGGTTAAATTTTGTGTTTTTTGGAGGTAAAATAGAAATTTCTAAAATATGAAAAGCCTTGGACATCCCTACTCTCTGAGCTATTGTCCCCCATATCTATACTCTCTCATGGCTCTATTTGTGACCTCTTCTCTTTGTTTATGCAACCTTCATTAAAGAGTGAATTACTTACACCCTCATTTCCCTTCGCACCTTTGTGTGCCTCTCTGTGCATCTCTAGTCTACCTCCTGTGACAACTAAGTAGACTCCCTGTTTCTATTAATAGTAAAATGAATATAGGAAAGAAGGAGCTCTATATTGAGGTAGAGATTGAATACGCCCCATTATTCAAAAGAACTGAGCGTACTAGTGTCAACCCTCAGGTTTTGTAGAGTTATAGGCAAACGAGATTAAAACATGTGGACTTGTGGGTTGGTGGGGAAATCTACTCAATAATTGAACCCTTAAACAATAGACCTCCAACTTTCTCAGGAATCATAAATTTGTTGAAATATGTGTGCGAGAGTGAAAATGGGTTGCTCGGTTACACTAGGTAGCTCAATAATCAGGCATTCAAAGTATTTACAACTTGCCAAGAAACCATTAAAAATTATCATGATTTGATCACTGCACATCAACTTCATATACAATAGCTCATAGGAAAAGTGGTACAACTAAATGACACTATAATTCAACAAAACAATCAAATTATTTCAATGCAGGACACTATCCATGGCATTGGTATCTCATATGAAGAGGCAAAGGCAAAATTGGATGACCTAAGAAAGATCAACATTAAGCTAACACAGGAGCACAAACAAAAGAAGAAGCCAATTAATGAGTTAATTGTGAATAGCGGCTAGTGGAAGCCTCATATCATGTTCAACCCCTTGGAGCATCTACTAGCTCAGATGCACCCCCTTCTCAACCTAACCCAGCTTCCTCAAGCCACCCTCACAAGGGTCCTCCTTAGCATCCCCACAAGAAATGCAAGTGAAAGCTAGGTATAGTGGCCCTGAGAGAAATCAGGAGGTATCATCGTTGTTTTGATCTCATCATTCCAAAGACGAGCTTCTTGAGACTTGTTTGCAAGATTGTGCAAGACCTCTACTGCACAAAAGGCAGGAGGTGGTTTTTGGAGCAAGGTTAGGATAGACTTGATCGCTTCACAAAAAAATGTCTTCATGCTCCATAGTGTGCTGTAAAGGCCTTTTTAGTTGACTTGATGAGACTGATGCTCATCGTTAGGCAATGCATGCAAAGCGTTGTCGTCACGTTAAGAGTTGAAGGTCTACCACCGGGGCTTTTAGTGCAAAAGAAGAGTTTAGGATTCAAGATTCAGAAAGGAAAAATGGATTGGGTTTTAATAAGATTCGGGGTTTAGAAACGATTTAGGTACGGAAGGAGAATTCAAGCCTTCTCACTTTGTACTTAGCATACATGAACAGAAGGATTAAGACTAACTTGAATACATCAAATGCTTTAGGATACATAAATCATTTCATAAAGGATATTTTCAGATTTCCAATTCATTTATGAATGTCAAATGCAAGCTCTAATGGCATTTATTTCATGTACAAAGATGGATTTCATTACTTTGGGTCAAGTATATTGTTGCTAGAATCAATTGCATCCAAGATTTGGGAATACATTCATAAAATCTAGCCCGTAGGCTATCCATAATGCACCCAAAGGCTATCCAGCAATCCACAGGGATTACTAATCCAAGATTTCGCCCGTAGACTAGTATGCGGGCCTCGAGATCCAATCCCGAGTCATGTTGGCCTCTTGTGCAGGGACTGGAAGGCAAGGGATTTATGGCCAGAGTTCCCCGTGGCACCCAAGCGTCCTCCTGCTCCAAGTACTGCCCAACAGAGAGACCTCTCGCGGCGGGTTCAGTCCATGTTCCAGGCGCGGCTAACAACCCCCTTGGTTAGGGTCAAGCAGACAGTCGAGGGTAACTGATGCTACCTCTCCGTTCAGGCCTTCAACCTGAAGCATTAATTATCTTTCCATCCTTAGTTCATTGAGCAAACAATGCAAACAATGCTCCTAAACTGTTACAAGCACAATCAATCCAGTGGTTTTTTATTTGGCCAACTGCTAAGGAGTGAATCCTTATCTCCGAATGCATCTAGCATTCGATCCAGGATCAATTGCAACTTGGCAAGATCCCCAAGGATTTGTTTGTTCACCCTTTTGTCCTTGGGTTAGGGCCATACCCTGTTAACCCAACTTAACCAACACCTTAGGTTTCATAAATTAACAGAAAACTCTGATGACCATGTCGCTCTAACTTGATTGATCCTTTGCTTCCAAGAAAATATATAACTTCCCTTAACTTGGCAATCATCCCCAAGAAAGGTGATGTAACAGGATGATTACTCATCCTCTTGCAAGTTAAACTTGCGCAAGAACCTGCCAACCTCATTCCAAGGAATGGCAAAACTCTCTTGTGATCAAACCACAAGGCCATGCGACGTTGCAACTTGTTGCACAAGTGTCACATCTATTCCATGGGATCATTTCACCCATTGAACAACATTTCCTGGTCAAGGAATTATGTTTAGACAAGAAGCAGGGTTTAGGGTGTCTTCTTACCCAACCCAATCCTAATTGCACTAGACCGATAACATTCGGTCCTAGGGATTCCAAACTCAAATTGGGTTTTAACATGAAGTCGATCAATCCTTAGGGTAGAGACGATTGTTATTTGCATGAGCATCCAATTGACCCAAACATTCCGTGAATGTGGGTAGGACCATTGGGTTTGAGGATTTCGACTTGGCAATAAGTGCGAAACTAGGGCAAATCCTTAACGTGCTAAACCCTAGTTAGCACTTGGGGTATTTATCGTATCGAATGAACCATGCCTATACGAATCCCTTGCGGGTTAGGTGATTTAGATAATTCGATCTACTTGTCTTGCGATAAGGACGAGCCTCTCCAGGAGATGATAAACTTGATCTAAAGTAGAAAAATAGTTGCAAAATGTCACAATACATGTAAACATTCGATTCATTGCTTCTACGCATCGCAAGGTTTGCAATAATCCTATCTTTTCTTAGTAAAGTCAAAATGCATGATAATCTAAAGAATAACTTTCCTAGGACCTACTAGGATTTTCATCAAAGAATCATGCCTACAACCCTTTTTCTAAGCTTTAGAGTTTCATGCTTTGATAAACCATGCAACCTTTCCTAAATGCAACTCTTGATGAATGAATTTTTCGCATGACGAATATGCAACAAGTAACCCTTTCCTAGCTACAACGTAGTTGATGAAATTCATGCAAAGCGAATATTATAGGACTAGTGTTGACTTATTCCGTTTCCAAGCATCTTTTTCATGCAACTTGCAATGTCCATTGTTTCATTTTAATGACGTGCAACAAGCGCTAACAATTCCCTTCCATGCGAGTCATAACAAGAAAGTTATTGACTAAATGCAAGATACTCTTTTCCTTCACAGCCAATGTACTTAACAATTTCCTAGGCAATATGCGTTTTAGACTTCCACTTTGAAAATGCATGACAAAGCAATTTGCGAATGAGTTCATAGGGCGAGTAAGTGATAACTTTGGAGATGCAAATGATCCAATTGCATGATATGTACCAATCTCTATCCATCGTTTACAGAGATACTTTTGCAAATGTACTTTTATCACTCCTACGTGAATTAATGATAAGCATAAAAATGCATTTCCCTTATGGAATTAAATGTGTTTAAAGCCTTTCTTATACGTGGGATTAAATTCATAAAACCTGGGCTTGTGGATCTGTGGTGATGTCCACATGAATGTTAGGGGAAGAACCTCCCACAGGTGCACCTTGGGTCTTCTTGGGGGCCATCGTAAATGTGATTATGGACTTTGCGGGTTCCCTCTAGCCTTTACTCCCGCTCTCCAAGACGGTGTGGAGGTCGATAATTTCTCCTCGCGTAAGGGTTGGAGTTTTTTCGAACCCAGTTTTAAAGCTGATGAAGAGCACGTGGGAACAAGGCCTATGGGCCTTATCCCTTTAGAAGCTTCTTAAAGAAGCTTCTAAGAAGCTTCTGAGGACTAGCATAGACGTCGTGGACAATGATTGGGAAGAGTAAAAGGATTGATGATGGGGGAAAGGCAGCGATTAATGGCGCTGCTGGCGAGGAGCATGGGCGGCAGTCGGTGCTGGGTGAAGTAGGGCGGTGGACTATGGCAGCTATAGCATGAGAGGCAACATCCTTCTCACAACACGCCGGCTCTTTCTCCCCTCTCCCCAAGGCTAAGGGGGATTTATATAGAGCTTAAGGGGAAGAGAGGGAAACCACCACGTGGTTGGTGCATGGCTCTCCCCTAATACACCAACTTCACCACATCACCTCCTTCTCCCATTCCCTTCCCTCCAACCATGCATCGGCTAGGGGAATTAGTAAAAAAATTTGCTTTATTTTCATCATTATCCATTTTGCCCCCTTCCAAAAGGGTGTTTCTCCACGGTTATGCAGTCTTGAACCCCCAGGCTCGATTTCACAATGTGGAGGCCTCATCTTTGCGTGTGCGAGGTATAGATTAAGCTGCTGGTAATTACGATGCGAGAGATAACCTTGCACAGGTATTACGCTGTCGTCGTGTTAAGGATTAAAGGTCTACCACCAAGGCTTAGTATAGAAGAGGAGTATGGGATTCAAAGTTCAGGAAAGGGAAAAAGATTGGAGTTTGACAAGATCTGGGTTTTAGAAATGATTTAGATGCGGAAGAAGAATTCAAGCTTTTCCTATGTATTTAGCATACATCATGAATGGAATAAATAACTCTATCTTGATTACATAAAATGATTTTGGATACATAATCCATAACATAAAGGATATACTCAGATTCTTAATCCAAATATGAATATCAAATGCAAGCTCTAATGGCTTTTATTTCAAGTACATAGATGGATTTCAACTCTAGGAAACAAGTATTATGTTGGTAGACTTCAATTACATTCAAGATTTGGGCCAATGGTACATGAAATACATTGAAGGAGCATAATTTTAACTCATAAAAATAGACAAGAACAGTGGGCTTCCCTGTTTATGACTGGTTATTTCAACCCATAATAGCCCATACACCTTCAAAATGCTCATCCTTTACTTGCCCAAAGTCACTCAAGTACTTGGGTACAAGTCGGGCTTCATTGGACCATGAATAAGGTAGACAAAATGAGAGAAGACGTGAATAAGAGCAGGCTGAATCCTTTTCTCTCAGATTTTTCCCTTTTATAGACTGTCATACCATGCATTTTCGTCAGACCAAATGGACGGATAAGTGGAGCTCTCACCTTGTTTATATCTTCTTCTTCAGCTCCTATTAATCTCTAGTTTGCATGCTCCAAAGCATGCACCATGGCTTTAGCTCTCTCCAGTTGCACTCAGGCTGTGCAAGTTAGCATTTTGCGCCAAAAATGCGGGCTGCTTCCTGCTCAGGCCCAAGTCACTTTTTGACCTACTCAGGTCACTTGCTAGTCACATTAGTCCATTACTTTAGGTCCCCCATGAACCTAGTGGACTTTTGGCATTTTTCTTGAGTTCTAACCATATTTTTGCACTTGAATCAATGTGATTTATCCTACAAATTGTCAATTACTTCCAGCTGAACAAGTTGTAGGTTCCCAGACTTATTTTTCATCAATATACATGGTACAACTGAAAATTATATGCTAAATACAAAAGAACTTATGTAACTAAGTTGGTTATTGGGTAACAATGACTGAATTTTGTATGCAAATTCCTCATATAACTCCCAGTGAAGTTCTTCTATGTACATAAGAATCCCATGATTTATATTATGAACAATAAACTCTTTGACAACGCGGCATGAGGGAAGTCAAATTCAACAATATTTTTGAGCAAAAATATTACAAGCACTTATACAATGTCACCCAAAATGATCTCAACAATGAAACAACAACGAGGGTTAGAACTAACGCCATGTTGTATTAAAAAGTTAGCAGGAAAAAAAAAACAAATAGAGATAGAGAGAGAGAGAGATATATATATATATATATATATATAAGCACTTGTGCCTCTTGCCCACAAAACAACCTCTACAATAAAACAACAATAACAGTAAGAAATGATTGCAACCCTATTGAAAAAATATCAAACAAGAGAAAATGCAAAGAGAGATGGACAGTTGTGTTTTGCCCAAAATCTGGACCTTCACAGAGAAGAAAATGTAGAGGTAAGCAGAACACTCAAAACCCTAATTACTCTCATTAGGGAGCTTCAATGGAGACAAAAATTCACCAGTATAGAGAAGAGAGGAAAAGAGGTCTGTTGCTCAAATTTTGGGTCAAACTAATTTCATGAGAGGGAAAAAAACAAAATTGAAAATTCTCCAAAAAAATGGAGGGGAACAAGAGGTGAGAGAAACTCAAATTTTGTATACTATTCATTCTCCCTTTTTTAAAATCCCCCACTACCCCTTTTTTTAATAAAAAACCCAAGATTTGGATAGAGAAGATTCACCCTCCTCATGGATATCAACATCTAGCCTTCCTATTGGACAATCCAAAAGGCCCACATCTTAAACTATATTATTTTTAAGGGCCCATTTGTGAGTTCATTTTTTTCCTAATGTTATCTAGGTTTGACTTTGTCAACACCTATTGCCTAGGATGCCAACAATACCAATCAGATGCTTTATCAAGAATATCTTACCTAGCACCTAAGAAGGACAATAAGCTTTTGATCAACAACGAGCAATACTACTCAAGATAGAGCACCTCCAACTAGCAACCATCTACAGTCACCAAGATGACACTACCTTGATCCAATTAATCCATGAAGCCCTGCCACATGATGATTTGACCAACAATGTCATTAGAAAAAATCAAGAGGAAAAAGGAAATGAAGTTTGTGAGTTTTAGGAAACTAATGGATTGTTATACTATAAGGATCTACTTTACATTCCTCTAGGAAAGCTAAGATTCCAAGTACTCCAACAAGGCCATGCCACATCGTAGTAGGACACTTTAGAGTAGACCTTAGAGTTTTTCGATGGCCCCATATGTGAAAAGAAGTTAAGGACTATATAAAATAATGTGATACTTGCAAACAAGGCGAAGGTACCTCGTCATCACAAATCTCATGGCCTCATGCAACCCTTACCCATTCTACACGACCCTAGTCTTCTCTGTCCATGGATTTCATAACAAATATTTCCAAATAAAAATAAATATGACTCTATTCTTGTTGTGGTAGATAGGTTTAGAAAAATGGCACATTTCATCTCTACCACCAAGACCATCATAGGCGCAACTACTGCTAGACTCTTCCTCAAATACATTTTTAGATTACATGGACTCCTAGATGACATCGTCAATGATCAGGGTCCCCAATTCATATCTAGTTTTTTTAAGATCCTTTCCAACCTCCTTGGAGTTCAAGCTAAGTTATCCATAGCCAATCATCCATAGACTAATGGTCAAATAGAACAAACAAATCAAGTCTTGGAATAGTATCTCCATTACACCATCAACTACCATCAAAATGATTGGTTTGAGCTCTTGACCTTTGTAGAGTTTGCTTATAATAATAGTATCCATGCATGAACCAAGAAAACTCCTTTCTTTTGGCTAGCATCCAAGGATGGATGCACATCTCTCCAATCAAGTAAAGAACCCTACTGCTTGAGATAAATCTCAATACCTATCAGCATATATACACCAAGAACTCAAGAAATAAATCCAAAAGGCTCAAAATCAATACATGCACTATGTGGACCAATATCGTCTCCAACTGAGAGCGGAATTTTGATGCCGAGAAGTGCTTAAAAATAGCTAAAAATTACAAATATCAAGGGAAAAATATTCAACGTCGAAGGCGGTGGCTCGACCTAGGACGATTTTAAGTGTCAAAGTGCTTTATAGGCGCCCGAGCAACACTTGGTGATTTTTGATAAATTTTTAGACTGCTATGTGGGTTGTCAAGAGTTACCGAGCAATGCGGGATGTCAAGCCGGACGACCAAGATTTTTCAGAGCTCAATTCGGAGTCCGGACGGGGAAATGGCCAAGGAACTGGTCAAGATGCGAAGAGGTGGACAAAAGTTTGGCCAAATGAGTGGTGACCTTTGGGGGCTAGGGGCATTTTATGCCAACATTTAACTTAGCATGAAATCGTGGAGAGAGAGGGGATGAAGAAAACGTGGACAACAGGCGCCGATTTTTGCGCTTAGATCTTGGAGATGCCTCTTCCTGCCTGTGAGCAACCACCCCAATTGACATTGGCCCTTGCTTCCCCTCTGCCTACTGGTCATATCGCCGTGCTTCGCTCACGCAATGGTGGTCTCTATGGAAATCTCTAATTTCAGTCTTTCTCTCTCCTCCCTCTCTCTCCTCTAGAGGCAGGTTCATGTGGGAAGAAGAAGGATCGACGGATGCTTGTCCAACCGAGATGGGATTGCTTCGTGATGCAAGAGGAGGATAGATTGCTGATTCTGGACTGTCATGGACATTAATGGCTGCTAGAAATCAGTCCCAAGACATGGCAAATAAAAATCTGCAACCCAAAAGAACGGTAATTTTATTTTTACAAAGGGAATTGATGTTTTATGCAATTTTCTCCATGAATATTTGTTCCCATGGGCTGATTATGCATTATGTTGTTGCTTGTTATGACTTTGATCAGCTTATGCTTAGAAAATCAGAAAATCATAAGTGTTATGACTGAAATTAATGGTATAAAACCCGTAAAACACGCGTTTAAGTGGCAAAATGGGGGTTTTTTGCAAAATAAAGGGGAAACATGAGATATAACATCAATAAAACCTGAAATTTGGCTGTTAAAGAACCTAAGGGCCATAACCCATAATCAATTTCAATTTCTAGTCATTTTTTATTGAAAATAATAGAGGAAAAATACCAAAAAATGGTGAAAAAGGGGTTTTAAAAGGGGGAAAATTAGGAAACAATAAAGAGAAAATTTCAAAAAATTACATAAGTGTTTCTACAATGTATAATGAAGGTAGAGTATGAGTTTAGCCTCGGTTTACCCTCATTCCTATGTTTTTGTCCGTATTTATTGCTTTCTCTACAAAGAAATACACATGAAATGACTCTTACACCTATCAACGATTGCAAAACATTAAACAGTAGGGTGAGAGGAGAGTTTGAGCGTCAAAGTACAATCTTAAATCTGATTTATGTGTTGCATCATGGCTATAGGATGTTATTTTAAGATAAAGGAAAAGGTAGCATGAGCATAAGGCTCGGTGTCTCTCCTCGTTTCAATAATAAACGTTAGCATGGAAATCATGAAAAGATTGGTTTCGCACGATGCACAATGCTGATTTTCTATTGGTTGTGCACTAAACCATTCACATTATGCACTATGCATGGTTCATGGTATCGAAGGAAAATCTCCTGGACTGCATAGCAATTGTTTTCTTAGGACTTTGACCCACGATTGAGAGTGTGAGGTTATCCCTTGCCGTAGGATAGAGGGTCAGTTTCCTAAGGGACTGTGAAGTGAGGAAGCATGGTATATCTCCTAGAAATACGAGAAATATAAAAGGGAGGAGTTTGTGCTCGTATGTGCTATATGTTTAGCAGCGCATCAAAGGGCCAATCCCTGAGATGCAGGAGAGTTGCAGTGGGGCTCTGACTATTAGTCGGTGGAGTGCCTCCTATGTGTGTGTGATCGTGGCATTGCCAATGTATTTGGGATCTCCCTTTGAGGAGTTTTAGGGAAACATTGGACTATAAACTATGAACGCATGAATTAAGCTGTAGGGCGGTTTGTCCTTCAACATTAGATTGATGCTCCTGGTCCGCGAGGCCATGAGGGTGTTTGTGTGTCATGAGCATGAGGTCCGGCTAGTGCTATAGCCAGTGCCGGCCCATTTCAGGTCCCATCAGTGGTGCATCTGCAAGGAGCCACTTATAAGTGGTGGCTTTCGGATCTAGGGTTTCTAGGGACCAAAAGGAAGTTGGTTTATGTCCTCTGACAAGGACCGTCAAGCCGAAATCGAGAAAGCAGAACGTGTTGAGAGGGCTAGGCGGCGGTTAGAGAACGTAAGCCATTATTCTCCTCAAAGGAGCAGTCTAGTACGTATACGAAGCAGTGGTCTTAGCCACTTAGCTGCTCCACCTATTCCATTAGGTGCAGGAGGAAGCATAAGTTCTTCCTCTTCTCCACCAAGTCTACCCACTTTAAGTGGGGGTGTGAATCCGTCACTTCAAGCTCCTATTGCTAATCCAATTGTCACCATGGCAGAGCCTATTACAATTTCTGTAGGGACGTAGGATTTATCAGCCTTAGGAGTTCCCTTGCCCATTTTTAATGGGTTAGCAGAAGAGGATGCAGAATTTCACATTTGTGAATTTCAGAGATTGATGTTCAATTATCGCATCCAAGACGAGGGACATCCCATGATGTTCTTCAATATGACGTTAAAAGGAAGGGCTGCGGTATGGTATCACAGCATAGAGTCTGGAACCATAACCACCATTGATCAATTCTATGCAGCTTTCCGAGCGGAATATGCCCCTGAAAGAGGTGGCCAATATTGGTTGCGGGTCTTGAATGTAACACACCAAGATCCTCACGAGAATGTGAAAGCATTTGCCAAGAAGTTGAAGGAAGTATTCCATAAGTTGCAAACTTACATTCCCATTCCACCAGCTGCCCAATTGCAATAATTTTTGCATGGGTTGGACTTTAATATCCAAGTACAATTGAGCAGTGTGGCCTTAGCAGATATAGACACCGCTATTACGCGGGCAGAGGGAGTGGAAGCACAATTACAAATGGCTTACTCCTCTTGAATGAATGTTAATGGGGGTTTAGTACCTGGCGGCAATCCATCATTGACGAATGGAAGTCAAGGGATGCCTATGACTAACCCTAATGGGAGAGGGAGTATGGTTCAGAATGTACCTTTACTACCGGCTCCTCCTAGTGTGACTATGCCTATGGCAAGTCAGTTGGCTCCATAAAATGTTGGAGGCCAAGTTTCGAATTCTAACGTTGTTCCCGCGGGTCAACAGCCAATGCCAAATCAGATTGTTAGGTCAATGGAACGACGAGTTGACGATCGAGGCTACGAGTCGAGTGCATCTAATGTCCTTGGTGAAGTTAAGGACATGATGAAGCATTATACCGATATGATTTTCGAACAATATCAACAAATAGCCGTCGATGTTAATTTCTTAAAGAAGCAACAAAATATGATAGGGAGTCGACGCCCTAAAGAGGGTGGACCCTCTAGATTCAGTTGTAAATGGTGTGGTGGACAGCACTTCCCCAGAAATTGTCCAAATGTGAAATGTGACATTTGTGGGAAGTCAGGCCATTTAGCCGCTACCTGTTGGAGTAAGATTAGCTCTCTCCAACAAGGGAGTAAACAACCAGGCCCAGTGAATCATAGAGAGCAAGGAAATAACTTGCAGCAGAATGATACACCTAGGCAAATATTGCAGAGGGGAAAAACAACTATAGAAGAGTTGCCACAAGGCAACGGAGTCAGTCTTATTGAGGCTGTATGAGTCAATGATGCTGAAACCTCTAACTTAAGAGCCGTGACAAGAGGCCAAAAGGCTAAAGAGGTTGATAAAGATAAGGAAAAACCGGTTGAGGGAAACCCTAAACAAGGGGATAAGGGGACGCAAGCCTAGAATCCTAGTATAGAAGGGGGACCGCTGAGGCCGGTTGATAGGAAAGGCGACCCTAAGAAGGATGAGAAAGTGCCAAGAAAGAAGGCAAGAGCTAAGAAAGAAGCACCAAAACCGATCCCAAGACCAAAAGAGAGGATGGTTTGGCGAGAAAAGAGAGCTTTGGCTACTTATCATGACTTTGATTTAGCGAGTTCTCTTTGCGAAGTTAAACCAGTTGTGAATCTCTTGCAATTGATCAAATTATCTCCAGGGGTATGCAAGGAATTTAAGAAGATCCTGCGTATCGGGTATATTGTGGAACCTCTGGGCATAGCACGAGTAGGGGAAGATTGATTTGACCATGCTGAAAAGAACTTCCCTAGGGTTCCAGCTTATGTAGATGGAATATTAGTGGAACATGCCATTGTAGATACTGGATCCTCTGTCAATATCATGAGTTCAGAGTTGATGGAGAGGTTGGGCCTAGGCATCTAGAAAGAGAGCTCCACCCTCCTGAGAATGGCTCATGATAGTCTAAGACAACCAGAAGGTTGAGTTACTAAGATCCATGTTATAGTTGCGAGTGTAGAATGTTTCTTGGACTTTAGGGTGATCAGATTTGTAGGATGTCCTAGCTATCGAGTTCTGCTAGGTAGGCCTTGGATCTTACGAACAGACTGTCAAGTCGATATACCCGCCGGTCGAGTGGTTCTAGGTAGAGGTGCTAATCGAGTAATAGTTGATGCTTATCCTGAGTCTCCTCAAAGTGAGAGAGCTCCTTTATCTTCTACTGAATGAGAGACAGCAGATGATTCATCTGGTAGTGAGACATCATCCAGCGATGGATCTAAGGAGGGGTCCACTATAGAGGATATTTATCAGATAACTCTAAATGAGCCGATAGAGCTGCAAGATAGGATAAGAGATGCAGATGTGATCGAGTTATACCTTGGCACGCCGAATGATTCACGGCCAATCAAATTAGGTTCTATGCTCAGTTCAGCAAAAAGGGAGGACTATGTGTCCTTGATCCAAGAATTCTGTGATATCTTTGCTTGGAGCTATGATGAGCTGAGAGGCATTCCTCCCAGCCTGGCTATTCATACTATTCTGGTAAAAGAAGGCAGTCGTCCTGTGCGTCAGAAGGTAAGGTGTATGCCTTTTGAATTGAGAGACGGGCTGTTTGAGGAGTTGCAAAAGTTAAGAAAAGCTGGGTTAATCTTCCCTGTACAACACAGGAAATGGTGCTCACCAATTGTTATGAAGAAGAAAAATAACCAGATCCGACTATGTGTAGATTTTAGAGAGCTGAATAAGCAGACAGCTAAGGATTACTACCCGTTGCCGTTTATTGACCAGATTTTGGATCAATTAGTGGGTAGGGAGATATATTCATTTATGGATTGCTTTGCGGGATATAACCAGATGGCAATTGCAGAACAAGAAGAGTTGAAAACAACTTTTATTACTATCTTTGGTACTTTTACGTACCATGTGATGGCCTTTGGTTTGTGCAATGCACTTGGATCGTGGCAACGAACAGCAGACAAGACCTTTGGTGACATCTCCCCAGATGAGTTGAAAGTATTTATTGATGACCTGGGGGCAGCCACTGTAAGGGAAAGGATGTTGATTATTTTGAGAAAGTGCTTTGAGCGCTACAGACAATTTTGTATCACTCTTAACCCATGGAAGTGTGTCTTTGGAGTACCTTATGGGCTATTGCTGGGCCATATGGTCAGTTCAGTAGGGATAGCAACTGACCCTGAAAAGATCAAGGTAATAGTTGCTATGAGTCCAGCATGCACTCAGAAAAAGGTGCATAGCTTTCATCGATAGGATCCTATTGGAGGTTCATAAATGCCTTGAAAGAAAGAACATTTCCATTAACGAATTTATTATCCTTTAGCTGTTTATTTGAATGGAGCGACCCTTGTAAGGTAGCTTTTGAGGATGTGAAGCAGGAGCTAGTAAAAGCACCCATTTTAAAAGCACCTAAAAGGGGCGAGGTGTTCTATATATTTTTAGCAGTAGCCACTATGCATAGTATCAGCTGCTGTTTAGCCCAAATTTGGGAGGAAAAGTGGTATCATCCGATAGCTTTTGCTAGTCGAAAATTGGGCATTTCAGAGATCAACTATACCTACATGGAGAAGTTGTGTCTTGTGAGGGTCTTTGGGACTAAGAAATTTAGGCACTACATCCTCTATGAAAAGGTAGTGTTCTATACGAAGGCGGAAGGACTTAGATTGCTTATGAACAAGCTACATCCACCTGATCATTTGGCAAAGTGGTTAATCACTTTGCAGGAGTTCGATTATGAGATTAAAAGCAAGCCACCGAGGTTACAGGGTGTTGTGGAATGCCTTGTGGATTTCGGGGAGCCGAAAGAGACTTTGGCTGAGGGAAGTGATATTGAAGAAATGTTTAAATTGATATAGCTTCTATTCCATCTTGGTATGCCGCTATTACGCATTATCTATCAACGGGAGAGACAGGAGCTGGTTTATCAAAGTCTGAAAAAAGAAAAATCAAACAACAGGCATTGAAGTTTTCCTTGATCGCAGGAACACTATATCGGCAAGGTGTTGATGATATCTATCGCTGATGTGCGATGCCTGACGAGGTTCCTTTCATCTTGGAGGAGTGTCATGACTCTGCATGTGGAGGGCACTTCGCGGGACGGTTGACGGCGCAGAAAGCTTTAAGAGCTGGATATTGGTGGCCGTCCATCTTCCAAGATTCTTTTGAGTATGTGAAGAAATGTGATACCTGTCAAAGGCATGACAGTAGAGAGAATAGGAAATGCCCACTTATGCCTATTATGGCTATCCTTCCATTTGAGAAGTGGGGCATTGATTTTGTGGGTCCTATTACCCCGTCGTCTACTACCCAGAAGAGGTATATTATAGTCACCACTGATTATTTTACAAAATGGTCAGAAGCGCGGGTGATGAGGCACGACAATGCAAAAGAGACTGCAAGTTTCCTGTTAGAGCATATTATCTGCCGCTTTGGTCCACCGACGGAATAAGCGTCGGACCGTGGAACCCATTTTCTAAATAAGGTGATCAAAAGCTTGACTGAAGCTTGGCAAATCAAGCATAATAAAACGACTCCTTATAATCCGCAAGCAAATGGGCAGGTTGAAAGTACTAATAAGCAGCTTGTGGGTATCTTGTTTGAAATAGTCTCTGAGAAGAAACGAGACTGGGACAGGAAGTTGTATGTGGCAGTATGGGCATATAATACCATGTTCAAGTGAGCTACCGGCCATACTCCATTCAAATTGGTTTATGGGGAAGAGTGTGTGTTACCCCTCGCAATCGAATTGCCAACCATACGGTTTGCAATCAACCATTCTTTGGGAGATGAGGATTCCCTTTTTGAACGTTTCACGACCATAGCCCACCTGGATGAATTGAAATTGCAGAGCTTGTTACACCAAGAGGTAGCTAAACATCTGATGAAGCGGTTGCATGACCTTAGAGCGAATAAATATACCTTTAAAAAGGGCCAATTAGTTCTCTATTATGATACGCGTAGGGAGTTGTTTC
Source organism: Lygodium microphyllum (assembly GCF_053477565.2). NCBI lineage: Eukaryota > Viridiplantae > Streptophyta > Polypodiopsida > Schizaeales > Lygodiaceae > Lygodium > Lygodium microphyllum. Next base: position 61,215,050 of record NC_141145.1, on the reverse strand, counting down.
CAGGGAAGCTAGAACCTAAATGGGATGGCCCCTACAAGATTGTCAGGTTAGGGAAGAATAGGTCTACGGCCCTATTAGCTGATCTGCAGGGAGTAGAGTTTAAAAATAAGGTTAATCTCAATAAGATTAAACCTTATTATTTCCAAGTATACTAATACAAAGAAAATGCATTGCAGGTCCATGCTGGGGATGATTTGAGACCTGCAAAAGAGCTTACAAGTTGGTTGATGGGACGGTTAATCCCTTATTTGGAGCACTCATATCTAGAGCAGAGATACCATCAGGGGAAACTTATCTGGTGGAGCAAAGGATACAATGTGATTGAGCAAGAAGTTGGAACCTTTGTGTGGGAGATTAAAGTCTTCTGCCATCACTGCTTATGACTGTTGACACGTATCCCTGTTGAGTTCAATGAAGAAGGTGGGATGGAGCCGTCAGTTCATCCTCTCAACATTCTAAACTTTGATTACCATAATTACGAATAGAGGAGTTTGTGATGGCCGGCTGTGTAAACCCATTGTGGACGTATACATTATATTTTGACGAAGCGTCCAGGGGCCCTAATAAAAAAGGGAGTGTTGGAGTAGTAATCCGAGATCCCCAACGTAGAGTTACGATGAAGTTAGCTACTTATCTCAGGGTAGGATTCACTAACAATATGGCGGAGTATAAAGCCTTGATTATGGGACTGCATATTGCCAAACAATGTGGTATTCATCGATTGTTAGTAAAAGGGGATTCCTAGTTGATCCTGAATCAGCTAGATGGGACATACACATTGCGGAATCCCATTCTTTGTATGTATCATCGAACTGCGATGACCCTGCTTGAAGAGTTTGAGAGAGTGTCTTTTCAGCTGATTCCACTTGACTGGAATCAGTTTGCGAATTCATTGGCAAATCTTGCTTATGAGGAAGACATTTTCTTTAACTGTGGTCCCAGTTTGGATATTGTTATCAATGATGAAACAGGACCCGGTCGCTTGTGGGGAATGTTATCAGAGCATGCAATATATGGCAGACAATGGTTGATATGGGTGATGCAAAGAGTAGCCGAGACCAATCTACCATTATTATCTTGGACCCATAGGCTGATTAGACAACATGTTATGCATACGCCTCTTGCTATATATGCAGGAGGGATGGGTCATAACCTTATGCATTTAGTTTAGGGCTACGAGCCTGTTTTTCCTCCTTGGAAAGGAACCTATTATTGTATATTTGGATTCTTCCAGGAAAGGATGTGTAGGTGTTATTCTGTTTGATCTCGTTAGGCCAAGAGGGCCCGTGTTGCAAGGTTTTGAATGTTTTATTTCATTAGGCCAAGAGGGCCAGTTGTCTGTTTAGTGCAGGTGCGGTTAATGGTTTCTTGTTTGAGTTTTGTGCTAGACAGGTTCGAAAGAAGAACTTGGAAGGAGCCTTTTGTTGCGTGGAAGCTTCTCCTGGCCCTATCCAGGTGATATCTATGCTTTATGAGTACTGTGGTTTTTATGCTATATGTGTTTGTGTGCTTGTAAGGGATTTTTCTTTTCTTGTTGGGGACCGGAGTTCAAGGTATGAAGTCCCAAGGTTTCGGTTCAGTATGTTTGAGGGAGGTCGGAGTAGTCATTGCCTCCTGTGAAGACATTGACAAGCATTGAAAGACCTGTTTTAGCATCTTGCTGAAAAAATTAAGGAAGGTTGGAGCGAAAATAAAAGTGAGCATCAGAAAAGGATTAAGGTCGCCTTGCGAGGGCTTGGTAGGTTCTTGGGTACCGAGACAGGACCTAAGGCGGATACCCTGTTCTCCTTGGGTCACTACGCTCAGCTCCCTCCTTTTTACATGCCCAAGTATGTCAATAAAATAAAAACCCTAAAAGAAGAAATGTGTTAAAAGAAAATACTTCTTGATCGGGCTATAGGAGTCCTCGCCTAGTAGGAGCTCCTGGTTGTGTTGTCCTTAGTTAGATAGGTAGTTCAGACCACCACTTAGGGCAACCTCTTGGACAGTTCTTTTTAGTTTGGCCATGTTGGAGCAGTTGGTTAGTGACTAGCTTCGAACCTTTTATCAGATTATGCTAGGCCTACTCCTTGAGAATGTCATGCTTTGGCTTTGTCACGGGGTAGGGTGGGTATTGTGCTGTGGTTTAATATGTATCTATTTTGTATCAGCTTGATGCTTCCTTTGGTTGTTTTGTGCAGATCTACTGTGGAATTCGACAGGCTGAGTCGCCCTATCCCATGGTCGCCAATGAGAGTGGAATTTTGATGCTGAGAAGTGCTTACAAATAGCTAAAAATTACGAATATCAAGGAAAAAATATTCAATGCGTCAAAGTGCTTTATAGGCGCCCGAGCGACACTTGGTGATTTTTGATAAATTTTCAGACTTTCGTGTAGGTTGTCAAGAGTTACCGGGCAATGCGGGATGTCAAGCCGGACGCCCAAGATTTTTCAGAGCTCAATTCCGAGTCTGGACGGGGAAATTGCCAAGGAACCGATTAAGATACGAAGAGGTGGACAAAAGTTTGGCCAAATGAGTGGTGACCTTTGGGGGCTAGGGGCATTTTATGCCAACATTTAACTTAGCATGAAATCGTGGAGAGAGAGGGGATGAAGAAAACGTGGACAGCAGCGCCGATTTTTGCGCTTAGATCTTGAAGATGCCTCTTCCTGCCTGTGAGCAACCACCCCGATTGACATTGGCCCTTGCTTCCCCTCTGCCTGCTGGTCATATCACCATGCTTCGCTCGCACAATGGTGGTCTCTATGGAAATATCTGATTTCAGTCTTTCTCTCTCCTCCCTCTCTCTCCTCTAGAGGCAGATTCATGTGGGAAGAAGAAGGATCGGTCCAACCGAGATGGAATTGCTTCGTGATGCAATAGGAGGGTAGATTGCTAATTCTGGGCTGTCATGGACATTAATGGCTGCTGGAAATCAATCCCAAGACATGGCAAATAAAAACCCGCAACCCGCAAAGAACAGTAATTTTATTTTTACAAAGGGAATTGATGTTTTATGCAATTTGCTTCATGAATATTTGTTCCCATGGGCTGATTATGCATTATGTTGTTGTTTGTTATGAGTTTGATCATTTATGCTTAGAAAATCAGAAAATCATAAGTGTTATGACTGAAATTAATGGTATAAAACCCGTAAAACACGCGTTTAAGAGGCAAAATAGGGGTTTTTTGCAAAATAAAGGGGAGACATGAGATATAACATCAATAAAACCTGAAATTTAACTGTTAAAGAACCTAAGGGCCACAACCCATAATCAATTTCAATTTCTAGTCATTTTTTATTGAAAATAATAGAGAAAAAATACCAAAAAATGGTGAAAAATGGGTTTTAAATAGGGAAAATTTAGGAAACGATAAAGAGAAAATTTCAGAAAATTACATAAGTGTTTGTGCAATGTATAATGAAGGTAGAGCATGAGGTAAGCCTCGGTTTACCCTCATTCCTATGTTTTTGTCTGTATTTATTGCTTTCTCTACAAAGAAATACACATGAAATGACTCTTACACCTATCAACAATTGCAAAACATTAAACGGTAGGGTGAGAGGAGAGTTTGAGCATCAAAGTACAATCTTAAATCTGATTTATGTGTTGCATCATGGCTATAGGACGTTATTTTAAGATAAAGGAAAAGGCAGCATAAGCATAAGACTCGGTGTCTCTCCTCGTTTCAATACATAAACGTTAGCATGGAAATCATGAAAAGATTGGTTTCGCACGATGCACAATGCTGATTTTCTATTGGTTGTGCACTAAACCATTCACATTATGCACTATGCATGGTTCATGGTATCGAAGGAAAATCTCCTGGACTGCATAGCAATTGTTTTCTTAGGACTTTGACCCACGATTGAGAGTGTGAGGTTATCCCTTGCCGTAGGGTAGAGGGTCACTTTCCTAAGGGACTGTGAAGTGAGGAAGCATGGTATATCTCCTAGAAATACGAGAAATATAAAAGAGAGAAGTTTGTGCTCGTATGTGTTATATGTTTAGCAGTGCATCAAAGGGCCAATCCCTAAGATGTAGAAGAGCTGCAATGGGGCTCCGACTATTAGTCGGTGGAGTGCCTCCTATGTGTGTGTGATCGTGGCATTGCCAATGTATTTGGGATCTCCCTTTGAGGAGTTTTAGGGAAACGTTGGACTATAAACTATGAACACATGAATTAAGCTGTAGGGCGGTTTGTCCTTCAGCATTAGATTGACGCTCCTGGTCCGCGAGGCCGTGAGGGTGTTTGTGAGTCATGAGCATGAGGTCCGGCTAGTGCTATAGCTAGTGCCGGCCCATTTTAGGTCCCATCACCAACATCCAGCATACAAAGTCGGTGATAAAGTATGGTTACATAGGCATAACCTCAAGACAACAATGCCCTCCACCAAGCTAGACCACCAAAGATTTGGGCTCTTCATTATCGTAGCCCTAATCAACCTAGTTGATTACCAACTCTAACTCCCTAGCACCATGAAGATCCACCTACTCTTCCATGTTTCCTTGCTCGAGGCCATACCATAGCTCACCATTGAGGGGGGAGAGATCTAATCCCCCACCACATATCCAAATTAAAGATCATGAAGAATTTGAGGTTGATCATGTCTTAGATTCAAGGATCTCTTGAGGCTGATTGGAATACCTTGTTCATCACTAGAAAGGATATGATACCAATGATTGCACTTAGGAACCTACAAAATATCTCCAAAGAGCACCACTCAAAGTTAAAGAATTTCACAACAGGAATCCAATGAAACTTGGACCAAAACCACCATGTCTCTCGTCGTGGAACTCATCTTGCTAAAGGAGGGGGTGATGTCATGGAGATGCCATGATCAAGTGTATATATTAATTCTTACTTATGCTATATGAATCCACACCCCATGCAAATGCACCCCTAATAGGACATCCTCAAGCTAACCATGCAAACCCACCCTTGCCATGCCATCATATAACCTTCTAGAAGATATGGCAAGTCATTTTCTATATCATAGATGATGTCATCATGGAACATTCTAGAATATCTTTAGCCGCTCTCCAACACATATAAAAGGAGGGGCTCACCATAGAGCTCCTCAGTCTTACCAATGCTAGTCTTGGGAGCTCAAGGAGTCGAGACCTCCAAGTAAGTTAATTAGAGTTCTAGTTCTAGTTCTTGTCTAGTCATGGTATCTAGTCTTGTCTTGTCTTCCATTATGGTATCTAGTCTTGTCTTGTTAGGTTCTAGTTCTTGTCTAGTCATGGTATATGAGATCTTGTCCATTACTATCTTGTATCTTTTCCTCTATTATGGTATCTAGTCTTGTCTTGTCATGGTTCTAGTTCTTGTCTAGTCATGTTATATGAGATCTTGTCGAGTACTATCTTGTATCTTTTCATCCCCATCGAGGGAGATCTTGTAATTCTAATATCTTATATTCATGCCTACGATCCCAAGTTGTGGAATCCTTCATATTCTATTGAGTATTGTTGTCTACACCTATACTCTTGGGTTGTGGGATTTTTCGTATCTTGTTAGGTTATCATTGTACCTTTTTTCAGTACATGGGATTATCTTGAAATTAGATTTCTTGTAACAAATCTTGCATCTAGTCTAGTCTCTTGAGCAAAGTTTAGTGCTCCCATAACAATAAAGGCATTTTGAGAAAAAAAAATCTACCATAGATACCAATGCAAAAACCATTTTACTTTTGGTATTGTTTTTCATCTTTTAAAAAAACTGGTCAAAACATTACTTTTAAGTGATGGCCCACCTATGTCCAAGCATTGAAGACACCTAACCACTTTCTTGTTGAATATGACACTAGATCCCAACTTTAGGATTCATTCTTCATTTTATCATGCCAATGGAAGGAGTTAAGTCTTTGCTATGCTAACCTTTGAGCAAAAAATAAAGGAAAATTCTTCAAATATCTCAAATCGTCCCATAAACTGGATTTGGATCCAATGCTATGATATTGGATTTATCATTAACGAACATTTGAGTACAAAAGAATTATCATTCAAGGAGAGAAATCGATTTTATTCTCCCACTTAAGACTAAATTATGATTAGCACAAAGCAGAGAATGGGTGATCAAAGTAAAGAGCAATGAAGCCAGATGATAGCCTTGTCATATGCTTCTCCTAACCTCAAAATTACAAGAGTTATGTCCATTAATTGAGATGGTTGATGATGCATTGGAGAAGAGCATAGTGACTATCTTGGAAAACATATACCCAAAACAAATTTCTTAATCGTTGCTATGAAAAAATCCCAACTTACTCTATTATAAGTGTTTCTTACAAAGATTAACATAAATACTAAAAATTATATCGAGTATTGTATCATGAATATTATGGCCCAATGGATAGACTACCTTCAATGGACCAGTTTTAAGATTATTTTCTTAATTCTCAAAGCTAGTGTTTTTACCATGTTTTGTAAGGTGCATTGAGTATGGTCAAAGGCCTCCAATGTCATGGATACTTACGAGCTATAGATTTGGGGACCAAGTTTATCACCCCTTCATTTTCCAAGGGAGTTAAAAGTGACCATCTTTTTGAAGTAATTGACCAAAATGCTCAATAGGCATCCCACATGACTAGGTAGATCTTAGCACATGGAATCCATCCGGCCCAAGGACCATCCCTTTGTTCACTCTCTTGGTCACCTCAAGGAGTTTCACCTTCAATAAATGGCCACCCAAGCATCTTCCATCTTCTTGTGCATGTTGGATAAGAAGTTGCTAATTCTAGAATAGTAGCTACCTCCTCCATCAAATGACATGGTGACTTTGCATGATAGATGTCTTTGGAATTCTTTTGAGATTTGTTCCTTATTAGTGACTATCTCACCATCTTCTTTTCAATCATCTAATAACTATGGTTCTTGTGCTTGAGCATGAGACATGTCAAGTTTGTTGAGAAAGAAGCTTCTTCCACTAGTAGACCATCAACTCTTAGGTGCACCTTGATTCCTATTATTCTATAGAGCTCCCTATTGTAAATAAAGGATTTGGTATTCTGCAGGAACTAAAGGAGTATAGGGTTAGAGGGCTAGAATAGAGGGCTAGAACATCAACTAGAATAGAGTCTCTAAACTATTGAACTACATAGAATTGTCTTCCCCCCATTATAGCTTGAAGCATTTCATATTTCTAACTTAGATTCCATTGCCTTTTGCATGCAAGAGTCCATGTATCTAATGGATATTTAGATCTAAGCATATCTCCTTGATACCTTCCACATATTTAAGATGTTTGAGAAAGCTAACATTGAGGATGTTTTGTTTCTAACTAATATTGTATGTTATTCTAGTTGATATTTTGTTATTTGAGCTAATGATCATATAACTCATTTCCTATATTAATGTTTCATTTCCAAGTGATGTTATATGTTATGCTAGCTAATGTTCGTACATTTTGTTTTTCAGCTAATGTTATATACTAGTTCAATTGATATATTTATATTTCTTATATTATTCTATCCAAATTTTTTATGTTTTTAATTGATCTTTTAGAATATTAAATGGGATCCCCAGGATCCCCATGCTATCTATTAGCCACCTTTGTGTGCAATATGCTTTGTTTCATGTCTACATACATGCGATTATTTGGATTTAGGACATCCATATATATATATATATATGAAATTATTGGGCTTTAAGTTGTCAATGAAGCGACATCATGAACCCTCTCTTATGACATTGTGTTTACCACTACGATTGATATCATTATAATGTTTTGTGTTAAGTATGAACCACACTTCTAAGAGACCATACATTCAAGCTATTGTAAATTCAAGAGTGTTGTAACTCCTTTTATGAATGCCTTCAAATAGGTGGTTGTAAATTTTGGGGTGATGTAGCTCCTTTAAATGCCTTCATACAAGCTATTAGAAAATTCAATAGTGTTTTAGCTCTTTTAAAACTTGTAACTTTATGTTTGAAATATATATATAATGGTAGGTATATATAGAGCTATGGGGCTTTTCCTCGAGTCCCCATGGGGCCTTTTTCATGCATAGTTAGAGACCCTCATTTGTGTGGGGGTGTTGCACTATATATATTATGTCTTTATATAGCACCTTAGTCCCCTTTATATAATCCTATCTTGTGTGCTCACTTGATATACTTCTATGGTTCTACATCTCATCTTTTCTACCCTTTCTCTCACTAGTCTTGTCTTCCTCATGGAGTTCAATAAGTTGAGAACCAGATCTTGAATATCAAAGCTGAGTTCACCTTTTCTTGTCATTATCAAGGGGGAGTCTCATAAAGAAATTATTGGTATTATCAAGAGAAATAGGCATTTTTTAGAGAGCATATGCATTCTATGATATAAGGTGATGAAGAACCTACTTGATAGGGTATTGAAGTGGTTCATGAAGTTGATATAGGTGTTGTTATTGAATTGGTTGAAACTGAAAATGTACATGTTGGTCATGAAAAGCTAGTTGGTATGACTGAAAACGTAGTAGTTTGTAGCAATACTCAAATGCATATGAAATGGATATATTACACTAATGAAAAGGCTACATGTATGATACATAGGAGCCATTACACACATCATAATTGGACTCGTGCTACTATAGAGACAATTATGGAGGTTTGGGACCTTAAAACTCCTGATATTGCACTCATTAATTATGTTTTAGAAATTAATGTCATGGTTTGCAGCTTGTATATGAGAATGATACATGGTCAATACGTGTTGATCTTGGATGAACGATGAGAGTAGCCAAAAATTCTCCAAGATATTTGTATGCGATGTTTCCAAATGCCAAGGTTACTACTTGTAATGTAGGAGATGAGGAAAGTTTTTTGTGTAGGTCTCCTCTTCTTCTCCCATTATTCTTGGACAATAGTGCATCATCATTGCTATACATATGGAGATGAAAGTCTTAGATGATGGTTCAATCTATGCATGGATCAAGAGATGAGATGGTGACATGGATATTTGGTTTTGTACTATATGTGTTAATCATGCTCGAAATCAAGATACATTGAGTTTCTCTGTCTAAAAAAGTATCCTACATGACCACCTTGTAGAAAATTGTATATATCTTTTGATCTATAGCTTGGATGGCTAAGCTTTAAAAAGAAAAAAATGTAGTCCCACTTGTAATCTATAACTCTATTGAAGACACCATGACAAAATTTTGAATATTTCAGCCTTTGAAAATTTCTATGCAATATGTAATTGTTCTTTACTGCATGTAGTCTAGGTCAAAAACATTGACCTTCCCAACCTTATAACCTTCACATATAGGCCCAAATGACAACCAAGATTTGTAGGCCTCTTCCTCAAATATCAAAGCCCATTTTGGATGCATCAATCATTATTAATCTTCTTTCAATTAGAAAGCTTTTGGTTAATTTCAAAATTTCCCTATGTGTCCACTACATTAACCTATAGCCATATCGTCCTCTAAGGTCATAGGGTTTTAAAAGATCAAGTCAAGTAACATGTATCCACCTTCATCCTACTTTATGGAATCCATAGGCCCTCCCAGATCAAATGATAGAGGTACATATCATATCTTGTGGATCCCCTTAGACCATAACATAAATGTAAGGTTTCTAGTATCACTTTAGCAATCTCCTCAAATTCTTTTAACCTATATAGCCCTTCAACACACACATAAAACCATACTTCCCTCAGTCCAACATCCAAGTCCATAACACAAGAAGAGTAATGTCATCCCTTCTAGCTTTGGAATCCACACTGAAATCTTAGCATTCATCTTTGTGTTTGATTTGGGAAAAACACATTTGAAAGTATCTAGAACAAGCATAAGTGGAGACAACATTTGCTCAATGTCTTCTTTGCACTCTTTCCTCCCATTAGCATCCTCTTCTTTTTCATCCTAATTCACAGTAATCTTTCCTTGTACCGGTAAACAAGATAATACATAAGTATCCTATAAACCCTCTACTAATATATCATTTGCATTTGCAAACTCTGTAGTATCTACATCCACAAACTTTGCATCATCTAGTTCTTCTCCATCATGCACATGGACAACCTCAATCAAAGTATAATGCACATTCAAAGTGTCTTCCCCTTGCTCTTCTTGCTCCTCTTTTCACTCTTCCTATTGTTCTCTTGACTTTACCTCAATAGGCTCAGTGGCCTTTTTGGATGAAACATTAGTGAGCTAGCATATGCTCTATCACTAGATCTATCATGTCTTTTGCTATTAGAGACAACTCTTTCCATAGCAAATTATCATCACTCAACACTTTTGACTACCATAAATCAACTTTCTTCCTTTTTTTTGAAACAAATTAGTAGATCGGTCATCTGAGGCAGCCTTCAACTCTTTTGGCCAAAATAAAATTATCCCCCTGCAATACATTTGGCTAAAATAATTCAATCTTCTTTCCTTTTTGTTGTACTAAAAAAAACTTGAATTTTTTTTATTGAATTGAATGAGGTTTTGACCCTTTTGACTAAAATACATTAGCCCTCTACAATGGCTAAAATAATTCATTCCACTTTTTTAAAAAAAGTAAATCACCCAACAACTCTTTTTGCCAAGAAGACTTGGCACCCAAGTCAGCCTAAAATTATCCTACAATAAGTTATGTCTTCTCAACTCTTTCTCTTATGTGTCATTTACAATTCTCTATTTCTTGTCTTTGAACTACTTCAATTCTTCTTCAAGCTTGTACGCTTTTTTTTCCTTGTTCTTGCTAAAATGAATGTTACTTGTTTGTCTTCAATGTCCTTGCATGATATTCTTTTCTCTTCTTATCAACTCACCTACATGTCTATATATGTTTGAACAAATTAATAAATAGAATTGGAATGTTTAAGTAATAAAAAAAAAGTTGCAACTTATAAGTGAGTGGTAATTTTTAACTTACTTTTTTTTTTGTTAAATGAAATATGTAGTTAGTAGGTATATCCTAAGTCTTCGTTGTTTAGATCCACTCTGACTTGATATAGGGGGATATCAGTATTCATATTGAGCAATGTCAGAAACTAATTCTCTTGTCATGCCTCCAATACCCTGAGAGGAGTTTCAAATATCCACTACCAATTCTTCATACATCAGTATACAATTTCCATTCACAAAGTTCTATCTCATATAATGGAAGTTCTAAGTAGCAACCGTGTGCTTACAAATTATAGAGTAATTATAAACTTTTCATGTAACACAATTTAGTTCCTTTGTATTTCAATTGTCATCCAAGTGTTGAATGCTGAAATGACTTGATTTTTGGTTGATTTTTGTTGTTTTTGGTAGAGGTATGATGTTTTATTATGTTTTGATGATGCCCTGATAGTGTCTGTTTGGTTCTGATTGGTTCTATTTGGCTTCTATTTTGTTCTATTTTTCTTCTATATGAAGCATGGAGTAATGATTGATGAAGTTTGAGGTTGTTTGAAAGCTCATTGAATGGTTTTTGATAGTTTGGAATGGTTTAAGTATGAGTTATGTGGTTTTGATGCTTTCTATTGACCTTTTGTAACCATCTGTTGAGCTTCTGTAGAGCCCATGTCTATGTTATGTTCTGTTCTATATGCCTTTGTATGTGTTTTTTTGGATGAGTTTATAGTATGGGAAAGTTTTCTAGCCTTGGAAAGAGGGGAATGTAAGTTCAAAAGAGCTCAAAGAAGTGAAAGAAGTAGCTATTGAATACTCAAGAGAAGACTAGAGCAAAGTGATAGTGATGAGCTATGAAGAGTCACTATAGTGGCTCTAGTGACCTTTCATATCAGACAGACCTCTTGGGAGAGGTATCCACAACCAAAGAAGGATTATTGAGTCAAAGATAGCCAATTCTATGCAAACAATGTATCTACATATGAGAGGTTGTGAGAGAAAGCCATGAAATCTTTGAAGATGAATCATATGTGATGTCTTTCCATTGAAAATGGAGTATTAATTTTGTTTTTTAATGTCTATCAATGAATTCTATGAATGATGGATTTTGTCAAAGTTAAAGGTGTGGGAGAATTGTTTCTATGAAGCTGTGTGAAGATTTCTTGTTCCTAGTGTTGTTTTCCTTGTTGTGATCACATAAAAGATGAAAGAGATGGTTGTTGATACAAGATAGATTTTCTTGAAGTAGAATCCCTATTTCCTTGGTGTCTTTTGGGGCTCCATGTTTTTGGTATGCAGCCGGGGAAAGACTGCAATCAATAAGCATCAGAAGAGGCTGAAAATGAAGGAAATGGCATTGCGAAGAAGAGAAGAATTCGATGGATGCTTGCAAAGTTCCTTCTACCACTAAAGAATTGGAGATTCTCATTGCCAAAGCCACTTTCCACAAGAAGTTCATACCACAATGGTGGAAACATATTACCATCATGATGTAGGCTCTCTGTGGTGAACTATTTCCTCTCCTTGTTGAATCAACAGAGACGTGCATCTTGGTAGCAAATTGTTTGGGAACAAACCGGAGTGAAAAAATAGAGAGAATAATCATCCATGGGAGATTTGACATTCATTGAGAAGTTTTCAAACATTATCAAGTGGGAGATCATGAAGATAGTTCAGGAGTCATGGTCAATGAAAGTTCAAGAAAACAAGAAACAAAAGAGTTGGAATTTGTTCATGGATGCTCAATAGCAGGACACGTGGGACGCATGGTGTGCTAACGATCTCCTGTTTGTCCAATTAGCAACCCACTGGAAGTTGGTAGATAGAGTGCTCTTCACAACATACACTATTGAAACCATCAGAAGATTGCATTATTATGATGATGGCATAATAACGATTCTCAGAAGAATGAGTTTTGATACCTTCAGCGGTTTAAAAGCTAAATTCAGAGACGTAGAAAAGAAGGAAGTAGAAGAGATGTTGGCCAGAGAGTCCTCCAGAGACACAAGCTCCCTCTGATTCTATTCTGTTAAGTACATACCAATTGGGTGGAGCCAACCCCCTAATGAATGATGCAATCAAGAGTCCAGAGATACATGAGAAGAGAGAAGGTAAAAATCAAAGTACAGAAGGAGCTTGGAGAAGCCTCCTTTGATGCCCTAAAAGCACTCTTTACAGAAGTCCCAATGGCGACTCAAGGTCCCCTTCCTGGTCAAATCCATCCTGGAAATATTGATGACAAGCTAGCGAATGTAGTCCCATTACCCATTTTTAAGGGAGATTACACCAAAGACCTTGATCTTCATGTAGCAAAGTTTATGATAGCATGTGTGGCTAACAATGCCAGAACCCTCGAGCATTGGTTAGAAATATTCCTTGCCACTTTCAAAGGCGTAGAATTTGAGTGGTATGAAAGACAAGTAGCATGACCTTTTGGCACATGGGACAATGGCCTTACTCACTAAATTCAGGCGTGAAGGTTTTGAATAGCAGATGCGAGAGGAGTTCATGAACCTAAGTCAATCCTCTAGTGAACGAGTAGAAGCCTATGTCTCGCGAATGGAATCTATGCTGGAGAGATGGACCAACCATCATTTGGATGAAGGCATCCAAAAGGGAGTTTTCCTCAGAGGTCTACAACTAGAAGTTCGCAAGTTTTTGGAATTGAGAAGACCAGTCAATCTGCAAGTTGTAGTGGAAGGTGCAAAACTATATGATGAAGTTGAAGCAAGACTGCCAATGACCTCAGAAAGAGGAGTCATGCCTTCCCCCATGCTAGGAATGGTATACCCACCAAATGCAGTACCAGGGACAATTCCCTATCCCTACCCCTACATGCAAACAGTGCCGCAGTACAGTACACTGAATCTAGAGTGGCCCAAGCAAGAGTGCCTCAAATGATGGTTCAACCACAATAGGAATGGCCTCAAACAGTTCCCACAATGGTCACTCAACAACAGTGGAATCCTACCAATTAGAATCAACAACCCCAAGTCTCAATAAGAGCTTTGAATCAAAACCAGAACAAAGGACCCTCTAGATCAACCCAAACAATGTATGCAATGATCACAAAAGCTTCCCAAAATCCTACTACAAGTACTCCAGGAGGTGAAAATTTGAAGGTGTGGAAAGTTCCATCAAGAAGAACATTTAGTCACTGAATGTACTCAAAAACCAACCATTTTTGGAGCTTTCTATTCATATTGTTTGAGGAAAAACCATAAAGAGGATATCTTCTCCCTGAAGGAGATGCATGATAGAAGAAAGAAAGACGAAGAAGTAAGATTCAACTTGCTGGAATCCAAAATTACAATGCATGACATTGGACCAAAGCCTAGGGAATTCGGTCCTAATTTTGGTCTAAGGAGGTTTCCCTCTTAGAGTTACAGAGGACGATAGTTTGGGCGATGGCCAAAGATCAGAAGTGGAGTGTTATAGATGTGGAGAAAAGGGTCATATTTCATCAAACTATCCAAACCCTAGAAGTTCCATGGACTACAAACCCTTATGTAGCTGATGCAAAGGAGAAGGCCACACTGCAAAAGAATGTCCAAGTCCAGCTCATGTGAAAGCTACTTCTGACACCCAATAGAAGACCCAAGAACCTGCTTCTAATTTGCGGAATGTAATGACTTCACCCAGTTGAAAGATCTTATTCTTAAGCTTATGAATGTCAACTATAAAGATAAAGAGGACATCCAAGACTACATCACACATGTGGGGAGTCTCTATAAGAGGATACATGTAGCTATGTGGCTAATGAGAGAGCGATCTCTACCATATTCTCATTAACGGGATCCGCAATGAAGAACTCTATAAGGCCCTTGCAAGCAACTCAAATATGCAAAGGGATATGCTTGCAAGAGTCTTTGAAGAAGCCATATGGGTAGATGACTTACTTAGCGAGAGAAGCTCTTAGGTTGCACAATAAGGTAGCAATGCAATTAGGAACACTGAGACAACTACAGCAACTAGTGAATGGGTAGGCCCTAGTGAACAAAAAAAAGGGAAGAGTGTTGACAAGACCCAAGCTATGTGCAACCTAAAACTGGAGATAGCTAGACTATAAGAGTCAATATACAAAGACGGGTACAACCTCACATGCAATGTATTCACTATGGAGGGAACCATGGAGGAACCATGTGCCTTTTGAATGTCCCGAAGGCCTTGTGCCGATTGCAAAAGATTTGCGCATGACACCATGCACAGTTGCCAGGACAATTGCCTTACCCACAGCCTTACACTCAGTCCTACTATCCAAGAGTTGGACAACCATATTTTGAAAGGTGAGTCCCTTTGGCTCTCCCTGCACCTAACGATTCAAAGCGAGCTGCCTCGAGCTAGGGCATATCTCGTTCCCTTGCCCTGACTAGGAGCAAGAAAATAGAGAAAAGGCATTCTTGAGGTGTCCAAAATGTGGATTCACATGTCTTTTTGCCGATTGGGCACTAGGTGAAAACCATCCACTAGCTCACCAATTGTGCCATCTAAGCCACTCAGACTCTTTTTTGTTGATTCGCCCAACAATGATGCCACATCTATTCCCCTAAATGTCATGACATGAGACCAAACAAAGTAGGCCAGTATCTCATTACTTGGACCTAGCAACCTAGATGTATCCTCTATAGGGAAGAGGAGTCGACAATGGAGGAAAAAGAGAACTGAGGAAAAAATAAAGCTCAAGATCGAGAGTGAGACCACATTAACGAAGGGAAAACTGGTCATGGATGCCGAAGCAGAAACATCTGCTTCTAAGACAAGAGATAAGGGAAGCACTAAGTTTGGAGAGTACCCTAACCCCAACCAACAGGCTAAGGGCTGCAAAAAATAAGGTCAAGGAGTCGATAAAAGAAGCACAAGCTCACCTTCAATATGCCCAAACCTATCATTGAGGACAAGAACTCTCAACCTTGAGCCTACCAGCCTCTCCCACATATTTGAAGGTAGGAGAGACAACACCACTACCTAATTAGCCACATGGACATGATGAGGGAGCCATGGATACACAAACAGCTCACAAGCATTGGTAGGGAGCCCATGGAGCTGAGGGAAAGATGGATGGAAAATTTCTAACCTCACTAATAACAACTCCTGTGACATTATTGTTGGGAGAATTGCTCAGGGAAACTCCACACTTTGGCAAGAATTGAAGCAATGGGTAGAACACAATAATGACCATGAGATGCAAGATCCTCCAGACCATGATGTTGTGACACACATAGCAAGCCTAACACTCAAACCAATATCTAAGTTCCCATAAGTAAATGCCTTTTGGGAGGGCATTGAGGTGCACACAATCTTATCTTAGTTGCCTGAGGGAATGCTACACAAAAGGGGATAGTGGACACAAGAGTAGGGGCTAGTGTACTTAGTCACGTAGTCTTGCAAGCTTGGGGAAACCCACCAATAGAGACCACAAGGTTCAATGTCACTCTAGTGAATGGGATGTAGGTTAGACCCTTTGGAGTCCTAAAGGACTGGCCACTAAAGAAAGAGGGAAATCCAATTCTCACTGAACTTCATAGTTATGAAGGGAGTGTATTATGATGTCCTGCTTTGGCAAACCTTGAATGAGAAATGCCAGAGTAATAGAGGACTAGGATAATGAGCTGATATTCTTGGGTAATAGATAAGAAGAAGATCGAGTAGAGATGGACATATGGAAAACCTCACCAGTGGACTTAGATGCCATCTCTACCCTGATAAAGGGCAACTCAAGGTCTAGAAGAGATTATGGACGTCTAACAAAGTACATTCCCTACCCTGAGGATGAGCAAGACTGGATGCATGTATTGGCAACCATTGATCTCCCATTCTTGGAGGATGAGGTTGGATCCATGCAAGCTACAGACTCAACTAGAAAACCTAAGATTACCCTCACTCGTAGCATGCCCATAGTACCCTTGTTCATGGCCTTGAGTTCCATGGGTCAATCAACATCAATCACTTATTATATCCCAGCCAACAAATTAGAACTCCATAAAATCCTTGAGTATCTCTTAAGTCAGCTTGCGGGTAACCCAGCTACAAATTTAAAGCCTCTCAAGGATCTTTTGGATAGTAGAGAGTGGCAATGGACTAAGATGCCCAACCTAACTTTGTCATATAACTGGACTCTCATGACAAGTGTGGCAGAGTTCGGAAGTAGGAACCCTGCTAGCAACATATACAATCCCAATATGAGGATTTTGATGACAAGTACGAAGACTCGTGTTCCATCAATGAGGAGAGCAAAGACCATAGAATATGGCATCAAAAGAGTAATTGAGCAAATCAGAGCAGACACTAAACCCTAAGAGGTCAACATAGTTTGAGTGAGCAAAGGAGTTGCCAAGGTATATTATGATCGAGCTTGATTAGAATGCCTCGAGGTGGTAGAGCAAGTGGAACTAGCTCATCCTTGCACCACACCATTATTTGGAGTAGAGTTAGCTTCAGAGTTGTGAGCACTAGGGAAGACATCATCTTTTGGTGGGGATGAGAAGTACGATTCCAAGTCATTAGAGGTGAGCTTTGATAGTGATCCCCAGATATCTCAACCATCTGGGACCTGATGCACCAAGAGGGGGACCTTCCAGTCCACCAAGGTGTAGAAGGCTAAGGGAGGAGAAAAGGAAATAGTCAAAGTCTTCAGAAGTTGAATGGCAGAAGAAACCCCAGGATTTCCCTAAGCACTTCATGAAGTACAAAGAGTGTGATAGAATAGTGGTGTTGGTAGGAGCCAAATGGGAAGGTCAAGCTAATGAACCCAGTCCAAGGTTGAGGAGATTTACTTGGCAAGAGGGGAGGACAAGCCTCGCCCCATGTACATGGTGGACGATCTAACTAAGAAGGAGGATCATGAACTCATAAATCTCCTAAGTGAATTTGACGATGTGTTTGCATGGCCCTTAGATGAGCTGAAGGAAATAGATCCAAGTATTGTGACTGACAACATCCCCATGACCCCCGATGCAGCACCATTCAAGAAATAACCATATGCAATGAATCTTAAGCATGCACATGCCATAAAATAGAAGATTGATAAGATATTGAAGGCAAGATTCATTTACAAGATAGAGCATATAAACTGGGGGTTACCATAATCCTAGTCATGAAAAAGAATGGGAAGATTTGAGTGTGCATAAACTATAGGAAGCTAAACATAGCCACCACCAAGAGAGACCATTACCCACTACCATACACAGAGCAGGTGCTAGAGAGAGTGGCAGGAAAGGAATCCTATAGCTTTCTCAATGGCTTCTCAAGCTAAACTAAGTGCAAGTCCATCTGGATGATAGATACAAGATGGCATTTGCCACCAAATGGGGGGCGTTTGCCTATGTAGTCATACCATTTGGACTAACTAATACTCCTACTACATTTGAGCGCCCCATGTGTGCCATTTTCAAGAACATGCTTAGGAAATGGTTGGAAGTCTTTGTCCATGACCTATTCATCCACACCAACTTGGAAGAGCACTTGCAAAAATTGTGAATAATCTTTGAATAGTGTCGACAATATAGACTCTCAAACCCCTTAAAGTGCCACTTTTGGGTGAAGCATATTTGCATCTTAGAACACATTGTGTTGATGAATGGGATAGCCCAAACTCTTCTAAAGTCAAGGTGATTATAGACCTTTCCTATTTGACCAAATTTAAGGGAGTTGAATGTTTCTTAGGCTACACAAGATACTATCAATAGTTTGTATTGAATTACACATTGATTGCTAGACACTTGTACAAGCTACTAATAGTATTTGAGTGGACCCAAGAATGTCAATAAGCCTATGAAAGGCTTAAATAGGCTCTAACTTTAGCTCCTATCTTAAGAGCCACAGATTGGTCCATTACATTTTATGTGCACATTGATGCATAAAAATTTACCATGGGGGCAAAGCTTTGTCAACTTGGTGAACGTAACCTTGACTATCCAATGAGCATTGCTACTAGACATCCCACTAAGAGAAAAATGGACTACTCCACAATGAAGAGGCAAGGGCTAGCCATTGTGTTTGCTGTAAAAAAGTTCAGAAACTATCCTCAAGTGATACCCTTCACCTTCTTTGTAGATAATCAAGCATTGCTTTATCTTGTAAATAAACCCTCCACAATGAGACACATTGCTCAATGGTTACTTTTGCTTTTGGAATTTGACTTCTTTGTGGTCGTATACAAGGACAAACAACATTATATACTAGATCATATGTCTCCCATACCCATAGGAGAAGCCATTGGACAGGGAATCAATGATGACCTACCAGATGATGCACACCTTTTTAAAATATCTAGTGAATGAGAATTATTTAGAGAAAACCTCACACCATATTCGGTAGATGACATAGTCCACATACTCGAGAACAGACTACTAGAATGACCCATAGAGAAAGCTAGATTAAAAAAACTAATCTTGAAGATCCATGAGAGCTAGATTTTAGGACCTGATTTGGACCCGTTCTTGAAGTGCTAGAGTCCATTTTGGAGCCGGAAAGTGCCTGAGAGGCATTAACGAGCCAATTTTCATGAAAAAACAAATGGTGGCGGATGGCCGAGCTAGAGTTTTCCTAGATGCATTTCGATATCAAGAACCCAACGCAAGTCTCGGTTCATCAATTGGAGGTTGTTTGACCCCCCATTTAATCCCTACAAGGTTTGGCGTTATAAAGCAGCTACCGGATCGAGAAGCTGTAAAGTGTGTGGGAGAGTCTAATTGATGGAGCTCAACACCACGAAGCCGCCTATCCAGTCAGATTGCAAATTGGAGTTCG
The DNA here is from genome assembly GCF_053477565.2 of Lygodium microphyllum. Taxonomy (NCBI): domain Eukaryota; kingdom Viridiplantae; phylum Streptophyta; class Polypodiopsida; order Schizaeales; family Lygodiaceae; genus Lygodium; species Lygodium microphyllum. Next base: position 61,195,499 of record NC_141145.1, on the reverse strand, counting down.
TTTGGGCCTTCAAAATCGAAAAATCCATTTGCCAGGTAGTAGTGTGAACAAGAAATTAGTCTTTAGACCTTAATGAAGGATTAAAAGGGGAAAAAACTCATGAAAGTGTCAAGACAGAAGGGAGCACATTTTTTCATGACTCTCCGATGATTGGTGCCTCTTCGTTGCTGGCCAGGTGGAGAGAGATGAAGGTGGATTACTGATCCACACAGAGCGCTCTCCGTTTTGGTTGTAAGCACATGTCAGATTGAGAAATGAGAAATCTAATTTTTTAGTCTTTCTCTCTCCTCCCTCTCCTGCAAGGGGCAATTCCTGTGTGTGAGGGAGATGAAGCCCCGGTCGTGAATGCTTGTCCAACATGGTACCGGATCACTTTCGAGTCCACTTGGGGCTGGAGATGGATGATTGGAGACAGGCTGAGCATTAATGGTGGACTGTTCTACCATCTTGAATCCAGTTTCAGAAACCCACACCCATAAAAAAACTGGTAATTCTATTTTATAAAAGAAAAAATGCTTCTTTTTTAGGTTTGGTTGGCCAAACGATGTTCCTATTGGATAAAAATTGGTAGGAATGTTTTTTGCTATATGTTTGATGATTCTATGTCACAAAAATTAAATTGCATAATGCCATAATACTGAAAATAATTTTCTAAAACCCAAAAACCGCAGTTTACAAAGGAAAAATGGGATTTTGTGTGTTTCGGGTGGGAAAAAATGTACACATGGGCTGGAAATTTGTTTGAGCCTTGCTTGCATCATGTTTGAGGGCTACACATGGGAAAATGTAGAATCCATAATAATTTATGGTCATAACTAATTACTTAAAACCTGAAAAACACACATTTTACAAAGAAAATGGGGTTTTTTAAATCATTTTGGGTTAGATAAAAATGACGCATGAGGGATGAAATGTGGGAAATGAGTGATTCTCAGTTATCGTAATTAGAAAAACTAAAAAAAACCAGTAAATGCTCTATTTTCTTGATAAATGAATAGTGAAAAATAACAAAAAATGGTAAAATTTAGGTTTTTTGCAACAAATAAATAAGGAAAAATATGATTAATATGTGTGCATATTTGGCAAGGTTGAGGCATGAGGTTAAGCCTCAGCTCACCCTTTTTTTTATGTTTTAGTACGTTTTTATTGCTTTATACATTGAAAATGACAAAAAAACAAAACCCTACAGCTATGCAACGATGCAACACATAAGCAGTAGGGGAAAAAGAAGGGTTGTGGAAGTGTTAAAGTGTTGAAAATGAAGTAAAGTTTGATCTTTTGGCTACGCATGTCATATAGGACAATAAAAATTTAAGTTTTAAGAGGCTAGTAGCACGAGGTAACTCGGTGCTAGTCTCTAGCAACGTAGCAACAATGAGTAGATTGAAAATCATTGAAGGGCTGATTTTTACACTCCACTTTGCTGATTTGTTTTAGAATAAAATGTTTGTGCACAATAAGCATTCTCTTTTGCATTTTGCATGCCACATGGTATAAAATCCTGGAAGCATAGCTCCTGTATGCCGAACATTAACCAATGCTGAGAGTGTGAGGAGGTCCTTTGCTATAGGTTAGATGAGTGGTTCCTTGGGATAAGTTCAATGAGGAAACATCAACTCCTGGATCATTTGATAAATCAAAGAGTGGAGCTTGTAAGCTTGTTCTTAATGTTGAGACAGTGCATCTTGGGATCAATGCCTGAGATGTAGGAGAGCTGTAGTGAGGCCGTGACGTTTTAGCCGAGAGGTTGCCTCCTGTGTATGTGATACAAGGTATTATACCTGTATGTTATGGGATCTCCCTCTGAGGATAAGGGAAGGTAAACAATGGATTATGTCCTATTATAAACGCAAAATTGATATTAGAGTTTAGTGTAGTGTAAACCTTAGATGCTCCTGGCTGTGAGGCTGTGTGGGGCGTCTTGTGTATCTTAGAGGTTTGGCTAGTGCTAAAGAGCCAGTGCCAAGCCCATTTTAGGTCCCAAAAATCCAACCCTATCTGTTGATTGCAGGCCAACTACATAGGGTAGGACCAAGATGGACTTTTAAGGAGATATGTCTGCAAACACGAAATGTATGATATGCTCAAGGAAGCACATTGCGGAGTAGCTAGAGGGAACTTTAGGGGAGGCACTACAACATGGAAGGTGCTCCAGTCCCAATTGTGATAGCCAATGCTATTCTTTGAGTGATGCAACCAAGTTTGTGAAACATTGTGATAAGTGCCAATGGACTAAAGTCCCTACTTGTAAGGATAAAATGGAGTTAACCTTAGTGATCACGCACCAACCATTCGAGAAATGGAAAATCGACTTCATCGCCCCATTCAACCTTAGTGATCACGCACCAACCATTCGAGAAATGGAAAATCAACTTCATCGCTCCATTCAACCCTCCAACTCAGTACTTCTAAGCCAAATACATCATTATGGCCATAGACAATCTCACCAAGTGGTTGAGCAACTGATAAGAATGATGCTAGGACCATGCCCAAGTTCCTTTAGGAGCAAGTAATCTCAGAATTTGGTTTCCCCATATAGTTAGTTAGTGACCAAGGCACACACTTTATTAATGAAGTGATCGCTCACTTGTTATCTCCCTTCTTAATAATCCACAAAAAGTCCTCTCCATATTATCCTCAAAACAATGCTCAAACTGAATCCATGAAAAATCTTGGTGGGTGTTCTAACAAAAGTGGTCTCTACCTCGCACAATGACTAGGACAACAAGCTCATGGAAACTTTATGGGCATATAGAACAATCCACAAAATAGCCATAGGACAGACTCCATTTAGATTGACCTATGGAACCAAAGCTATTTTGCTAATGGAATTCTTTGTTCCAAGCTTGAGAATAGTAGCGCAAGAGAGATGGAGGGCCAAGAAGCATGGACATTCATCGGTCCATTCATCCCTCCAACTCAATACTTCCAAGCCAAGTACATCATTATTTCCATAGACTATCTCACCAAGTAGACAGAAGCTTGAGCAACTCATAAGAATAATGCTAGGACCATGCCCAAGTTCCTTTGGGAGCAAGTAATCTCACAATTTGGTTGCCCCATATAGTTGGTTAGTGACCAAGGCACACGCTTTATTAATGAAGTGATCACTCACTTGTTATCCCTTCTTAATAATCCACAAAAAGTCCTCTCAATATTATCCTCAAGCCAATGCTCAAGCTGAATCCATGAAAAATCTTCGTGGGGGTTCTAACGAAAGTGGTCTCTACCTCACACAATGACTAGGGCAACAAGCTTATGGAAACTTTATGGACGTATAGGACAGCCCACCAAAATAGCCATAGGACAGACTCCATTCAGATTGACCTATGGAACCAAAGCTATTTTGCCAATGGAATTCTTTGTTCCAAGCTTGAGAATAGTAGCGCAAGAGAGATGGGAGAGCCAAGAAGCATGGACATTCATCGGCCCATTCATCCCTCCAACTCAATACTTTCAAGCCAAGTACATCATTATTAGGCTATCTCACCAAGTGGGAAAAAGCTCGAGCAACTCATAAGAATGATGCTAGGACCACGCCCAAGTTTCTTTGGGAGAAAATAATCTCACAATTTGGTTGCCCCATATAGTTGGTTAGTGACCAAGGCACACACTTTATTAATGAAGTGATCACTCACTTGTTATCCACCTTCTTAATACTCCACAAAAAGTCCTATCCATATTATCCTCAAGCCAATGCTCAAAGTAAATCCATGAAAAATCTTGGTGGGTGTTCTAACAAAAGTGGTCTCTACCTCGCACAATGACTGGGACAACAAGCTCATGGAAACTTTATGGGCGTATAGAACAACCCACAAAATAGCCATAGGACAGACTCCATTCAAATTTACCTATGGAACCAAAGCTATTTTGCTAATGGAATTCTTTGTTCCAAGCTTGAGAATAGTAGCGCAAGAGAGATGGGAGGGCCAAGAAGCATGGACATTCATCGGTCCATTCATCCCTCCAACTCACATTTGCAATGGGAGTTGCGGCATGTTATATGGCTACACGTGGCATGCGACATTGAGATTTTGTGAAGGGTATCATGAGATACCTTAAAGGTAGTACAAATATGGGTATTTGCTATGGTAGTCAGGATCCATGAGTTATGGGTTACATTGATTTAGATTATGTAGAACATGCAGATAATAGGATGTCAATCTGGGTTTTTGCTAGAGATGTTATCTCTTGGATATCCAAGGTGCAAAAATGCATGGGCTTATCTACTACAAATGATTTCGAGTATGATGCAATTGCTAAGGCTTGTAAGATGGTCCTATGGTTGGGTTGTCTGGTTATCAGAGTTTTGCTTCTAATTTTAATTTATTGATGAAAGGCGATACAAATGATTTGTCATTTGATGAGTTTGTTTTGTTTTGCTATCCAAATGATTTGTCATTTGATGAGTTTGTTTTGTTTTGCTATCCAAATGATTTGTCATTTGATGAGTTTGTTTGCATTTTGCTATAGGAAGGACAAGGCAAATCAAATCCATTATGCATATGCAAATCAAGCTTTTATAACTAGTTAGAAAGATAAAGGTAAAGATTTTGTGTAGACTAAGTTTTTGTAGCTAGTCAAAAAGGTAAAGGTAAGATTTTGTAGCTAGTAAAAAAGATAAATCTTTTGTAGCTAGTCAAAAAGATAAAGCTTTTGTAGCTAGTCATAAAGATAAAGCTTGCTCTTTTACTAGTAAGCAAAAATTTACAAATGCTGATCAAACAAAGGATACTGATAAGGATGAGAAGAAAAAAGATAATTAGACGTTTTGCAAGTATTATGAGGCAAAAGACCCCATAAATGATTGTCCTAAATTGGCTATGGAAGAGGTTAGTATGGATGTTGTAGGTGCCTCTCCTTTTTAGTCAAAATCTAAAAATGTTGTGTAAGATACAAAATGGGCATTTAGTGCGCAATATAGTTATAACCTTCTTTACATGATTTTTGCATGTCTATTGTGAATTCAAATGTATGGTTCTTTGATAGTGTCTCCATGAATCATATTACTTCTCTATGCAATCTATTCACTTCTCCTGAGCCTACCACTAAGGGCAGCATTGTGACATGTATCAATAGCTCCTCTTATCTTGTTAAAGGAGTTAGAGAAGCAATGTAAACTATTATTACCAGTAGTACTTTTACACTTATGGATGCTTTGTATGTACCAAAGGTAAAAAAGAATTTGTTATTAGTTCCATTACTTACCAAGATTGGTTTGATTGTGAAGATTATTATTGATAACAGGTGTATAGTTCATGATCTCTATTTTGGTGATACGATTGTATTTGGTTCATTATGTCATGGGCTTTATAAGATCAATAAATATGAAAAATGTGTCAAGAAAATGGCATGTAGAGTTGTAAATTCACAAGATCTTTAGATGCAAAACTTTGGCATGCATGTTTCATTCATTTGAATTTTGCTAGTTTGTTATGTTTGTAGAAATCAGATATAGTATCTTTACTATCTACAATTGAGGCACCTAGAAAAACCATTTTTGAAGGCTATGTATAGGTTAAAATACAACATTCTTCATTTCTAGAAGATGGTTAAGTGAGAGCTATTTGCAAATTGTAGCTTGTGCATAGTGATTTTTGTGATCCAAATAGCATATTTTAGCAAGTGCATGTTGTTGAGATGACAAGCTCAACACATGCGGACATTGATGACGGACCGCCTGGTTAGATGGGTCCACACGTCTATACTTAGCACGTCGGTAGTCATTATGACTCACACATGGCCCACTGACTCATTACTTATTATATTCCAGTTGTTACACCTATTTACAGCTGGCATAGTTATAGCGCCAGTCGACTAGTGTAGTCGGTTATGCATTGTTTGACTTAGTAGGTCACTTTCCTTTATGTTGCATCTTATCTATACTTTGTGTACATTGTAAAGAGTGTGGAAGAAGAAGAAGAAACCAGCAAGAAAACGTTTTGGCCTCCATCTCTCTTCTTGTCTCTTGAGTGAGCTTCTCCTTGTGCATTCTGTGTGTGTTCTGCGCAGCATCTTGAGCATCTCCCCCCACCACGCGATTCTTGACATGGTATCAGAGCCGTGCCACTGAGAGAGGTTGATTTCGAAGGCTGAACTGAAGGAGAAGAAGCAAGGTTCGAGCAAGCAAGCCACGGGTAAGAATCTCTCCCATTCTTCCACTCCTTCTCTTGGATAGTGCCTGTGGAGGCACAAGAAGCAGGGCAGAGCAAAAATCTTAGATTGCAGTGAGATTTGGTGTGCGCAAAGAGTGCTATGTATTTCGCAAAAAAACGCTTTAGGGCTTTTACCACAGTTATTTTAGGCATCTGAGGCCGTTTCAGGGCCCGTTTTAGAGCCGCAAGGTTGCAGACAGCAATTTCAGGGTACACTGTGACTTCGACTGTATTGACCGAACATGGGTGCGCAGGTTACAAATTTCAGATCTGTAAGTTCAAAGGTGTTTATCATTGAGTAAACACAAGGTTTATCTAAATCAGGTTGTAGATTGCATGTATTGTTGAGCAGACAGTGAAAAAGGTTGTCTGATGTATTGCTGTGCACTACAAGTCGAGGATTGCACAAGATTTACTTGATGTTGGTATTAATTTTGTGATAATGGCAGAGAACAGTGAAAGCCCCATCATTGAGAAGCTCGACAAGAACAACTACCCATCATGGAAGTTTCGTGTCACGAACTTCCTTATTGGAAAAGGCCTCTACAAGTTTGTTTCAGGTGAAGAAAAGGAGCCGGAGGTGAGTGATCCTCCAACTGCAAAAGAGACAAAGGCACGAAAGGAATGGAATGCAAAAGACAAGAAGGTCATGGTATTAATTTTGTGATAATGGCAGAGAACAGTGAAAGCCCCATCATTGAGAAGCTCGACAAGAACAACTACCCATCATGGAAGTTTCGTGTCACGAACTTCCTTATTGGAAAAGGCCTCTACGAGTTTGTTTCAGGTGAAGAAAAGGAGCCGGAGGTGAGTGATCCTCCAACTGCAAAAGAGACAAAGGCACGAAAGGAATGGAATGCAAAAGACAAGAAGGTCATGTATTGGTTGTCTGCAGTAATTGACAATAATATGCTGGGACATATTAGAAATGCAGAGAATGCATATGCAGCTTGGACCATACTTGAAAGTATGTTTTCTGTAAATACAAAGGCACGAAAGATTCAACTCAAGCAAGAGTTGAATACATTGAAGAAAGGGAAAATGTCTATCAATGAGTATGCATTGAAGGTAAGGAGCATTGCAGATGCATTGGCAGCAATTGATGCAATGCTCGATGATGATGATTTGGTGTCGTCAACCTTGGGTGGACTTAACAATGAAAAGGCTTGGAAGTCTTTTGTAACTTCCGTATATGTTAGAAAGCCATTCCCAGATTTTGATGAGTTGGTCTCTCTAATGATCACTGAAGAAATCAACATGCAGAGTGAGACATCTGAAAGAAGTGGTGAACAGGTACAGGCTTTCTACTCCAGTTCAGGAAGGGGACGTGGCAGGTTCTCTTCAAGAGGCCGTGGTACAAGACATGCTACTGACAACCAGCAAAACAGATTGAATCAGCAATTTGGCGATATGCAGGTTTCAGGAGGTCGTGGTAACTTTAGAGGTAGGGGGAGCTTTAGAGGAAGAGGTGGATGGCAGAACAGAGATTCTAACAACTCTGGTATTGTGTGCCACTACTGTGCCAAAACAGGTCATATTGCAACCCAATGTTATGCTAAGAAAGATGATATCTGTAGTGGTAAGTTGCAGCAAGGAAACTATGCATCATCTTCACGACAGAATGAAGACAAAAATGAACGTTTGTTCGTTATGCAGCATATGCTGAATGCTGTTACAGGAAAGGGAACACATGAAGATGTTTGGTATGTTGATTCAGGTGCATCCAATCATATGACCAACCATGCAAAATGATTTGGAGAGATGCAGGATTTGCAGAATGCAGGTTATGTGCAGACGGGTGATGACTCATGCCACCCAATTTCACACATTGGAAAAGTTCCCTTGTCCTTGCATGATGGTAAGACAGAGTCTTTCAGATGTATTACATGTGCCATCTATTACAAAGAACTTGGTGTCAGTCGGTCAAATGGTAGAGCAAGGGCTGCAAGTCAGATTTAATGCAAAGGGCTACTTTGTAGAAGACTTCAATGACAAGTGCAGGTTAGTAGCAAAGGGAAGTAGAGTTGGACGTATGTTTACTCTGGATGCTGAAATTCCTAGTATGAATGCTGCTATGTATGCCAAAGGAAAAGGTGTTGTTGCAGACATTGAAATTTGGCATAAACGCATTGGACATGCAAATGTATAGAGGCTGAAATTAATGCAATCCAAAGGGTTGGTTGCAGGTTTGCCTACATTTAAAGTTGCAGAATTTCATAAGGTATGCAAAGCATGTCAATTTGGTAAGCAAGCAAGACAACCCTTTTCACATGACAGAGATGTAAGCAGAAATATCCTTGACGTTGTGCATACGAACATTTGGGGGCCTACACAAAATGTATCTCTTGGAGGCAGTTCATACTTTGTCATTGTTCTAGAAAGGTGTGGGTATATTTTATGAAGGAAAAGAGTGAAGCGTTTGAGCACTTTAGAACCTTCAAGGCTGCAGTTGAAAGAGAAACAGGCTTGAAACTAAAGTGCTTGAGGTCAGACGGAGGGGGAGAGAACCTCTCAAATGAGTTCAGTGATTTTTTGAGGTCTCATGGGATAAAGAGACAGTTCACATGTAGGTATACCCCACAGCAAAATGGGGTTGCAGAAAGGAAAAACAGGCATATTGCAGAAGTTGCACATGCCTTGATGGCTGAAAAGAATATGCCTAAGCATTTTTTGTCTGAGGCTGTTCATACTGCTGTTTATATTATGAATAGAACTCCCACAGCTGCAGTTCATGGTATGACCCCCGAAGAATGTTTTACAGGTAAGAAGCCTGATGTTTCACACTTGAAAGTGTTTGACTGCATTGCGTATGTTCATGTACCAGATGAGTTGCGAAAGAAATTGGATCCAAAGGCTAAAAAGTGTGTCTTTATTGGATACTCTTTAGAGCAGAAAGGGTATCGCTGTTATAACCCTGCCACATGTAAGTTCAGAGTGAGCAGGGATGTCATCTTTGATGAAATGAGGAGTTAGTATGCATCTAGTGGTGATGAATTGGATGATGATGATGATCATGACACTCATGTGCAGGCTGAAAAGCAAGAATCACGAACTCTTAGTGGACCAGAGACATCATCTAGTAGTCCTTGGTCTGGGAGACTAAGGAGTACCTCTACATCTTCGGGTGCATCTAGTAGCACTACAGGTAAAGACAAAGGAAAGAATAAAGTGTCAGAAGGCATTGATGCAGTTCTTGATGGAGATTCCAGTGGCTCAGAGAGATTGGATGATGAGCTTGGCATTCCTTCAGTGAGGACTCCAGGTGTGCAGAGAGCATGCGTTAATGCAAAGACTCCATTGAGTGATCCAGTGACATGCAGATCTAGCAAGGTCAGATACCCTGTTAAAAGATTTGGTTTTGAAGGTTATGCAACTCACCATTATGCTTATATGGTGAAACTAGTTGAGGATGTTGAGCCCACATGTTTTGAGAAGGCTGTTGGTCATCCTCATTGGGATGCAGCAATGGATGAGGAGATGGTTGCATTAGAGGCCAATAAGACTTGGGATCTAGTATCATTGCCGAAGGGCAAGAAAGCCATTGGATGTAAATGGGTTTATAAGATTAAGCACAATGCAGATGGTTCTATTAGCAGGTACAAAGCTAGGCTGGTTGCAAAAGGCTATGCCCAGACATATGGCATAGATTATGATGAAACCTTCAGTCCAGTTGCTAGGATGGCAACTGTAAGATGTGTGATTGCTTTGGCAGCAGCCAAAGGTTGGAGGTTGCAGCAAATGGATGTGAAGAATGCTTCTTGCATGGTGATTTGCAAAAAGAAGGGTATATGGATCAGCCAGCAGGTTATGAAGATTTAAAGCATCCCACATATGTGTGCAGGTTGAAGAAGGCACTCTATGGGCTCAAGCAAGCACCTAGAGCATGGTCTGACAAGATCAGAGAGTATCTTCTCAATATTGGATTTTATGTTTCTGATACTGATCACTCACTTTATGTGAGAAAGGGAGATGCAGGTTTGGTCATCATAGTCATCTATGTGGATGACTTGATTATTACAGATGATAGTGATAGTTGGATTGCTAAAGTCAAGGATTCTTTGAAGAAGAAGTTTGAGATGAAGGATTTAGGTGAGCTAAGATACTTCCTTGGCAATGAGGTGATCAGATGTGATGATGGTATATGGCTGTCCCAAAGACAGTATGATTTGGATATGTTGTCCAAGTATGGTATGACAGCATGCAAACCACTTTCAATCCCATTGGAGCAGAATGTAAAGTTGAGTGCTGATGTTGGGGATGAGATAGAAGACCCTACTATGTTCAGGAGGATAGTGGGGAGTTTGATATACATGACCATTACCAGGCCAGACTTGAGCTACGCTATTGGTCTTGTGAGTCAGTTTATGCAAGTACCTAGAAAGCCACATTTGGATGCAGTCAGACGCATATTGAGATATGTGAAGTCCACATTACATTATGGACTTTTCTATGAGGCAGGTACAGATGTACAGGTGTTTGGATACACAGATGCAGATTGGGCTGGTAGTATGTCTGATAGAAGATCTACCAGCGGATACATATTCTCTCTTGGTAGTGCAACAGTTGCTTGGAGCAGCAAAAAGCAATCTACAGTTGCTTTGTCGAGTACAGAGGCTGAGTATAGAGGTGCTGCTGTTGCAGCATGTGAGGTAGTATGGCTGCAAAAGTTATTGGCTGATTTGGATGTGCAAGTGGAAGGTCCAGTTGTCATTTATTGTGACAACATGAGCAGTATACAGTTGGCTAGAAACCCTGTGTTCCATGCCAGGACAGAACATATTGAGGTACACTACCACTTTTGAGAGAGAAGGTACTAGCAGGTGAGATTGACTTGGTGTATGTCAGCATACATGATCAGATAGCTGACATCTTCACGAAGGCATTGGGTACAGAGAAGCTTCAAAAGTTTCAAAGCTTACTTGGAGTTGCAGAGATGTAGTTGAGCTTGAGGGGGAGTGTTGAGATGACAAGCTCAACACATGTGGACATTGATAATGGACCGCCTGGTTAGATGGGTCCACACATCTACACTTAGCACGTCGGTGGTCATTATGACTCACACATGGCCACTGACTCATTACTTATTATATTCAGGTTGTTACACCTATTTACAGCTGGCATAGTTATAGCGCCAGTCGACTAGTGTAGTCGGTTATGCATTGTTTGACTTAGTAGGTCACTTTCCTTTATGTTGCATCTTATCTATACTTTGTGTACATTGTAAAGAGTGTGGAAGAAGAAGAAGAAACCAGCAAGAAAACATTTTGGCCTCCATCTCTCTTCTTGTCTCTTGAGTGAGCTTCTCCTTGTGCATTATGTGTGTGTTCAGCGCAGCATCTTGAGCATCTCCCCCCACCACGCGATTATGTGGCACCTACACAAGGGGTTAGCATCTTCAATGGTTCAACATTGTGTGTACATTGATGGGATGAGTGCCTTAAATGGTTCTCTATTACGTAGGGTACGTTCGTAAAGCGAATTACTTTTCATCTTGGGTGGAAGATTGATGGGGACACCTATCCTTTTTAGACATGAGACTTACATGTCTGAATGTGGGTGAAGCCGTACATGGGTGATACCACAATATTCATATCTCAGGTGTTAACATCTATGTGATTTGATTATTTAATATAATTTCAATGATTAGTTTATTTATTTTGGCTAGCTACATTTATTTAGTCATTTATTTTTCTAACATGAATTTTTGAATTTTTTACAGCAACAACAAATGTGTAGAGTAAGATGAATTATATATACATGAAAATCACAATTTATTCCAAAATTTTTGATAAAATTATTTAAATAAAATCATCACCATTTATTCCAAGCCGTGTGTACATTCTCTTTGTAAATATTTATTGATATTTGAGATTTTAGAAGATATTTTAGAAATATTTTATGGCTCTTAGCAGTTGTGGATTGTGCAATTGATTGTAACCATCAATTCAATTAAGTCAAACTCTTTTGCAGAAAGAGTGATTGTAAAGGGTCTATTTTTGGGCAAAGCAAGATTCACTTAATATTATCAATACGGTATGGGAGAGATGGCCACTTGAGGTGGGGGAAAATTACACCGAATAATGTATCGCTCAAATTTACTTTACTCTTCTTTAAGTCCATTTTGAGTTTTATGAGTCGTGCTATCAAATTTTGTAAGAGAAGGAGTAAGGGAGAGATTCTGTCATTTGCTATGCACAAGTCTTGCATCCAGTCTTACATCCAATCTGTGCAATAGTGGTATCACAACTCAACTTACACCTGGGGCTTCTAATCGCCTACCATCTTAGCTCAAACCCGTTATACGGCTAGATTCCCAGAGCTTCAAAACCCCAAATTCCTTTATCTTTGCCTTAAAAAATTTGCAAGTCATGCCAAGATTAAAAAATTCAACCCCCCTCTCATGGCACCATCATTCTATGAAGTTTATGACAAAAAAAGGTTTGAAAACTCTTCGTTAAGCTTCATTATTTAGCTTTAATTCAGTCTTAAGAGGCTTAAAAGCTTTAATTTATAATTTTGGGAGGAGGGCCGCATTTTTTGCTGTTGCCAAGATTTAGATGCCATCTTCAAGTTCTTTTTAGCTAAAGGCTAGAAGCCTTGCTTAATCTTTCTCAACTTAATCAACTTCAAGCCTCTTTACTCCAAGTCACCCGCACAGGCTACAGACCAACCACTAGCTTCCAACCTCTAAGAGGTGATTTTTATGTGTTCACTCTCAAGGGGGGCAGCGAAACCTCATCAAAATATCATTAAAAATGCTCATCTTCCTTGCATATTCCATCTTATTATTTTGCCAAGAAGTTGCTCTTTATTTTTATGCTTACATGCCAAAGTTTTCTTTAAAATATCTTTATTTTTTGGATATATTCATAAATCCATTCATAATCATTATGTCTTGTTAAGGCCTCTCTAGCACTACAAATTTTGATTTCGCATTACTACTTCTTGAACTAGCCATGGGGTAACGCATGGATTTATTGGCCATTCAACTAGAAGAAGAGTGACAACATAGAGCCCGATTGGAGCAAGAGCTGCAATCTCTCGAGTGTATGTCCTCTCAAATTTCCTCTGATAACAATGCTATGGATCACACCATCAATGCCACCCTCAAAGCACAATCCAACTGCAAAGAGGTGAAGATAAGAAAACACACCTTTAATTTTAATACTTTAGATGGTATTAAAGATGGTTGTAAGGTTCTCTCATAGCTAAGTTAATTTGAGTCATATTTTGATCATGAACGTTATGTTGAAAATGATAAAATTAAGTATGCTTCACATTATTTTGTCAACAAAGCTTTTTTATAGTAAGATATCATACGCAAGAGCACTAATCATCCGCTTATGTGTGGGAACCATTCCGTAAGAAGATTCTTACTAATTTTCTTATTGCCCAAATTCGAGCTTCGCGTGCAACAACAATGGGACATCTTTATGGAGCGAGAGTGAGAGACTATTCCTCAATACATTGAAAGATTCAGGAATACTTTGCTGTAACTTCAAATGGTTGAGCTTGTAGTAGCTGAATTGACTTTTAAAAGGAAGTATATGTCCTACCTTCTCCCTTTTTAAAAGCTGAAGTCAACATGTTTAAACTTAATACATTGGACAAGGCTATCTCTTTTAGTACCATATTAGAAAATTTGAAAAATTCCCAAGTCCCAATAAGACTATATTAGAGAATTGGGGAATTTTCCAAGTCCCAATTTCAAATAACTGATAAATATTTGACCATGTGGCTAAATCTTGATTCATATTTAAAAGTGGGATTTGGGAAGGTAGCTTATATAGCATTTAGGGTAGACTCAACCTTTAAGTAAGACAACAAGATTTGATCATGTGGCCAATTAATAAAGGTATTGGGGGCTCCCACAGTGCATGGAAATTCTTAAATTTCCTAATATAGTGTTCAATTTCAAATAAGTGATAAATATTTGACCACATGGCTAAATCTTGATCCATATTTGAAAGTGGAATTTAGGAATTTAGCTTATATAGCATTTAGGATAGACCCTACCTTTAAGTAAGACAACAAGCTTTGACCATGTGATCAAATAATAAAGGTATTGGGGTTCCCAAATTGCATGGAAATTGTTAAATTTCCTAATATAGTATTTTGGTGCATGATGCCGAAAAGAAACACACTAAAGATTGATGATAACTTCTAGCTTCCACCATGGGAAATAATATGAGTAACAAGAATTCTCGTTTTAATTCTTTTCATACTTCCAACTTTCAATTTGGAAAGAATTGTCATAATTGATCACTAACCTTGGATGAGAAATTTATATAATAACGTAAGCCAACCTAATCCCAAGAATTCTTATTTGCCTTCTACTCTACTTAAGTCTTAGATTTTGTAAGCAAGAATATTTTATTCCATGCAAAAACACTCTCATCACAAGCTGCTAATCATTTTATTAAGTATATCTTTGGACATTATGGTTTGCCAAATATTATTGTCTCTAATCATGATCCCCATTTTTGCAATAATTTTTAGATAACTTTATTCTCTAATCTTGGTAATAAAATTTATTTTTCTTTAGCCTTTCATTGTGAGACTAATGGTGAACCTCAATCTACCAATAGCAATATTCTTGATTTAATTCGTGCCTATACTATCTCTTCACCTAGCACGTGGGATCAACATTTACATATTTTACAATTTTCCTACAATAATACACCTCACTCTGCTACCAACAAAACATCTTTTGAAATTATTTATGGTTGCAAATTGCCAACATGAACATTTTATTTAAGTAAAAAAGTACCTTCTGCTAATGATTGGATTCATACTCATTCTACTATTTTTGAACAAGTTAAACAATTGATTGCTAAGGCCTAGCAATCCTATGTTAAGTAAGCTAATAAGAAACACAAAGCTGTGAATTTTAAAGAAGGTGATTATGTCTAGTTGCAAATTGAGAAACATAGACTGCATAATGTTGAGAAAAATCCCAATGTTAAACTTACCCCTAGATTTTATAGGCCCTTCAAAATTCTTCATTCTATTAATCCTAATGCTTTTAAATTAGAATTACATGTACATTGGAAAATTCATAATACCTTTCATATTAGTCTTCTCCGTCCATTTAAAGGTTCATTACCATCCTCTATATGATTCTCCACCATTTCTTGAAGACGATACTCGATTTTTAACTCTTAAATCTATTATTGATACTAATTACATGATCACTTGCACTAGTAATACTTATCCTCGCTATCGTGTAAAATTTCAACACCATCCTGTTAAGGAAGCTCAATGGATGACTACACGTTCTTTGCATGATTATCCATATTTATTGACTCCACATCTAGCCAATAGCCATTGAGGATAATTGCTATCCCACCTTGGGGGTATGTTGCTAGGTGGCACCTACACAACGGGTGAGCGCCTTCACTAGTTCTCCCTTTTGTGCACATTAGCGGGATGATCTGGGATAATTTTGAGCTATTTTGGGGTAGTATTGACCTGATTATGATTGTGTTTTTACTATTGTAATATAATATACAACTAACAGACACCTTGATTGGGTTTCCATAAAGCGGCTTGCTACTGTCTGAGTAGTCCAACTAGATGTATTGACTCTATAGATGTCATGTATACATATGGACATGTCTATGGGATATTGTGGGGTGTAAATACTCTAAATGTGGATTGATTTCACAGCTAGTTATGGAGTGGGCTGGTTATCTATAATCTATCAACAGTTTGTCTGGCATTGTTATTGCCTATTTGAACTACTATTGAAGCTTGTATGTATATGCATTGAACCCCAAAGGTTATGGTATATGTTGGAGATGGTTTGAGGCTGTTTTGAGCTAGAAATACTTCCGTTTATGTAGAGGATTTATGGCTGGTTAAACGCAAGCTGTTGTTTATCATAAGTGGTTCAAAAACACTTGCATCAATTGTATGATATCTACTTGGAATGCCACTATATCTAGATGCTTTGTTACATGTTTGGGGATGTTTTCGACATGTCTGTTAGCTAAGATACCCTGGTTATTACTAAGAATTACTATTATATGCTCTCTTGGACTGAAATTATCAGAAACAATTGAGTGGTTTGCAACGAGTCAGGCACTTGGTTTACAAGTGGTATACAACATCAATACTATAATTGTAGATATGTCAAATGCTCAATGTACTGACAATATCACTCAAATTGTGGGAGAAAAGCTTGATAATGAAAAAATTTCTTTGTGGAAGTTCAAGATGTAAATTTCTTGATTGGTAGAGGCTACTGGGATTTATGCATGAGAGCTGAAGTAGAACCTAAATTACCTGAATGGAATTCGACTCATGATTAGCGAAGAGCTCACCAACAGTGGTTGGAAAGAGTAAGCAAAGTGTTACACTGGTTCTCTTTATGCATTTCTAATGCGATGGCTATGAAAATTACAAGTTTTGAGTCCCCAAAGGATGCTTGGGATATTCTCATGAAGAATTATCATACAAGGAAGATACAGTTGAAGCGATAATTTAATAATATATTTAGAAATGGTAGGAGCGTCCAAGCTTACACTACAAAGATAAAAACCATAGCCGACTAGCTTGCTACTATTGGTTCTAAAGTGTTAGAGGATGACATGATTTTGGTTGCCTTGAATGGGTTAGGCAAGGAGTTTAAGGCATTTGACACATTGATATCTTTGAGAGTAGAACCTCTTGACTGGGATGAGTTGCTTACTCTATTGCTACATGAGGAAATTAAACTTGGATTGAACACTAGTTCCAGTACCTCTTACAAAAGAGATACTGTACTTTACTCCAGTTAGCATGCTAGAGGTGGCAAAGGCTGTGAATCTTTTCGAGGTCGAGGGGACACTTGGAATGCACATGGATAACAACAACAAAATACATGGTAGAGTTCTAATGCACAAGGTCAACGTGGATTTGGAGCCTTTCGAGGCAGGGGGAGATCACCTAGAGGCAGAGGTGGCTCCTGGCAACCACATGATCAATCTAACAAGGATAAAGATTGTCATTATTGTGGTAGATACAAACACATAGCGAAGGATTGTCATTAAAAATAAGCAGATATGAAGGCAAAAGACAAATAGCATGGAAATTATGCATCCTCTAGTAGTATACATGATGATCAGGGAGATAGATTGTTTGTTATGCTACAGCATGTTTCTAAGAATATGCGTAAGCAAGACAAGGATGAAAAGTGGGCAGGGGGAGCTCTAGATGAAGAGGTGGATGGCAGAATAGAGGTTCTGGAAATTCTGCTATTGTTTGCTATTATTGTAGCAAAACATGCCATATTGCAACCCATTGCTATGCAAAGAAGGATGATATTCGCAGTGTTAAATTGCAGCAAGGAAACTATGCATCGTCTTCACGATAGAATGAAGACAAAAATGAGCGTCTGTTTGTTATGCAGCATATGATGAATGCAATTACAGGAAAGGGGACACATGATGATGTATGGTATGTCAATTCAAGTGTATCTAATCATATGACGAGTCATGTTGAATGGTTTGGAGAGATGCAGGACTTACAAAACCTAGGTTATGTGCAGACGGGTGATGATTCATGTCACCCAATTTCACACATTGGAAAGGTTCCCTTGTCCTTGTATGATGGCCAAACAAAGAGTCTTATAGATGTATTACATGTGCCATCAATTACAAAGAATCTAGTATCTGTTGGCCAAATGGTAGAGTAGGGGTTGCAAGTCCGATTCAATGCAAAAGGTTGTTTTGTAGAAGACTTTAATGATAAGTGCAAGTTGGTTGCAAAAGGAAGTAGAGTCATCCGCATGTTCACTTTAGATACTGGAGTTCCTACAATGGATGCTGCTATGTATGCTAAAGGAAAAGGGGTGGTTGCAGATATTGAAATATTAGCATAAAAATTTTGACCATGCAAATGTGCAAAGGCTCAAATTAATGCAGTCCAGAGGATTGATTACAGGGTTGCCTTCATTTAGAGTTGCAGAATTGCATAAAGTTTGTGAAGCATGCCAGTTTGGTAAGCAGGCAAGACAACCCTTAACGCATGACAGAGAAGTGAGTAGAAAAATACTTGATGTAGTGCATACAGATGTTTGGGGGCCTACACAGAATGTAACTCTTGGTGGCAACAAATACTTTGTCACATTTATTGATGAGACTGTTCAAGAAAGCTATGGGTATACTTCATGAAGGAAAAGAGTGATGTGTTTGAGCACTTTAAATCTTTTAAGGCGACTACTAAAACAAAAACAGGCTTAAAAGTGAAGTGTTTGATATCAGATGGAGGGGGAGAGTACCACTCTAATGAGTTTAGTGGCTTCTTGAGGACTCATGGGATAAAGAGGCAATTTACTTGCAGGTATACCCCACAGAAAAATGGTATTGCAGAAAGAAAAAACATGCATATTGGAGAAGTTGCACGGGCATTAATGGCTAAAAAGAATATGCCCAAACATTCTTTGTTTGAGGCTTTCCATATTGTTGTCTACAATATGAACAGAACTCCCACAGCTGCAGTTCATGGGATGACTCCTGAAGAATGCTTTACTAGCAAGAGGGCCTGATGTATCGCACTTGAAGGTATTTGGATGTGTTGCATATGTTCATGTGCCAGATAAGCTACGAAAGAAGCTTGATCGAAAGGCTGAAAAATGTATTTTTATTGGGTACTCTTTAGAGCAGAAAGGGTATCGATGTTATAACCCTGTCACAGGTGAGTTCAGAGTAAGTAGGGATGTTATCTTTGATGAGATGGGAAGTTGGTATACACCTACTGGTGATGTTTTGGATGATGATAATGATCAGGACAACTATGTGCAGAAAGATAAACAAGAATCATGGAGTCTTAGTGGACAAGAAACATCATCTGGTACTACATCTATAGTGAGCCCTTGGTCTAGGAGACTAGGGAGTAGCCCCACATCTTCAGGTGGATCTATATGTGTTGCAGGGAAGGACAAAGGAAAGAAGAAAGTGCTGGATGGTAATGATGCATCTACCAGTCATTTGGGATTCGATGGAGATTCTAGTGGTTCAGAGAGTTTGGATGATGAGCTTGGCATTCCTTCAATCAGGACGCAAGGTGTACAGAGAGCTCATAGTAATGTAAAGGCTCCATTAAGTGATCCGATGGTACGCAGATCTAGCAAGGTCAGATTCCCTATTAAAAGATTTGGTTTTGAAGGCTATGCAGCTCACCATTATGCTTATATGGTGAAACTAGTTGAGGACGTTGAGCCCACTTGTTTCGAGGATGCTGTTGGTCATGCTCATTGGGATGCAGCAATGGATGAGGAGATGGTTGCATTAGAAACCAATAAGACTTGGAATTTGGTACCCTTACCTAAGGATAAGAAAGCTATTGGCTATAAGTGGGTTTACAAGGTCAAGCATAATGCAAACGATTCAGTTAGCAAGTATAAGGATAGGCTGGTTGCAAAAGGCTATGCTCAAACATATGGTATAGATTATGAAGAGACATTCAGTCCAGTTGCTAGGATGGAAACTGTTAGGTGTGTGATTGCCTTGGCAGCAGAGTCAAAGGTTGGAATTTGCAGTAAATGGATGTTAAGAATTCCTTCTTGCCGTGAATTGCAAGAAGAAGTGTATATGATGACCAAATATGTGAATTGCAAGAAGAAGTGTATATAGAGCATCCCACATATGTGTGCAGGTTAAAGAAGGCGCTCTATGGACTCAAGCAAGCACCTAGAGCATGGTCTGACAAGATTGGAGAGTAACTTGTCAATATTGGATTTTGTATTTCTGATGCTGATCACTCACTTTATGTGAGAAAGGGAGATGCATGTTTGGTCATCATAGTCATCTATGTGGATGACTTGATTATTACATGTGACAGTAACAATGGGATTTCTGAAGTTAAGGACTTCTTGAAGAAGAAGTTTGAGATGAAAGATATGGGTGAGATGAGGTAGTTTCTTTGTATTGAGGTGATCAGATGCGATGATGGTATATGGCTATCCCAAAGGCAGTATAGCTTGGTTATGTTATCCAAGTATGGTATGACAGCATGTAAGCCTCTTTCAGTACCATTGGAGCAAAATGTGAAGTTGAGTGCTGATGATGGGGATGAGATAGAATACCCTACTATGTTTAGGAGGATAGTAGGGAGTTTGATTTACATGACTATCACAAGGCCAGAATTGAGCTATGTTGTTGGCCTTGTCAGTCAGTTTATGCATATGCCTAGAAAGCCTCATTTGGATGCAGTTAGATGTATATTGAGGTATGTGAAGTCCACCTTACATTATGGACTTTTTTATGAGGTAGGTAAGGACATATAGGTCTTTGGATACACAGATGCAAATTGGGCTAGTAGCATGTCAAACAGAAGATCTACGAGTGGATTCATGTTTTCCCTTGGTATTGCAGCAGTTACATGGACCTCCAAAAAGCAACCTACAGTTGCTTTATCGAGTACAGAGGCTGAGTACAGAGGTGCTGCTATGATAGCATGTGAGGTGGTATGGTTGCAAAAGTTATTAGGTGATTTGGATGTGCAGGTAGATGGTCTAGTTGTCATTCATTGTGACAACATGAGCAACATACAGTTAGCTAGGAATCCAATGTTCCATGCTAGGACAAAACACATTGAGGTGCACGACCACTTTGTGAGAGAGAAGGTACTTGCAAGAGAGATTGACTTGGTATATGTCAGTACACAGGATTAGATAGCTGACATTTTCACAAAGGCATTGGGTGCAAAGAAGCTTCGAAAGTTACGAAGCTTACTTGGAGTTGCAAAGATAGAGTTGAGCTTGAGGGGGAGTGTTGAGATGGCAAGCTCAACACGTGCAGACATTGATGATGGACCGCCTGGCTAGATGAGTCCTCACCTCTACACTTAGCACGTTGGTGGTCATTATGATACTCACATGGCCACTGACTTATCACTTATTATATTTAGTTTGTTACACCTACCTACAATTGGCAAAGATATAACACCAGTCGATTAGTGTAGTCGGTTACGCACTGTTTGACTTAGAAAGCCACTTTCCTTTCTGTTGTATATTATCTATACTTTGTGTACATTGTATAGTGTGTGGAAGAAGAAGAAAAAACCAACAATAAAATTTTTTGGCCTCCATCTCTCTTCTTGTGTTCTTGAGTGAGCTTCCTCTTGTGTATATAGTGTGTGTTTGGTGCAGCAGCTCAAGCACATCTCCCCATCACGCGATTCTTAATAGCCATGGTGCTAACTATGCCCTTGACACCAGAAGAAATGATGGACCTTTTGGACCTTCCTCCAATCTTAGATCTCAAGATGGAGGCAATGATCAATGCATGATTGCCCATGGATGCCGAGACATGTGATCCATTGAGAGAGGAGGCATTCGTACTATTATATGATGGGTGTCGGACATCTTACTTAAGACACTACTTGCACTCTTAAGCAAGTGTAATGCTCTTTAGAGGTGCTTGGGTTTTTTTTAGGTTGCTAAAATATCACATATTGTACCTTGATGGGTATGATGCTTTTCCTCAGGTCTACTTTTTCTAAACATGACTAACTACCAAGATTAAAATCCCATGATTAGCACAAGATATGCCATCTCAGCCTTTATAGCAAGTATAGTCATTATTTCACTATTTTGTGTCTATTCAATGTTTGTAACGCTTTAAATTTCTAGTAATTTATACTACTGATCACGATTGTGGGTTGTCTCACTCCAAAAATATGTTTGGAAATTTATAAGTTGTCAAATTTAGTGTATTGGATCTCATACAAGGAGATCATGACATCCTCTATTGAATCCATAAGACAGGGAGCAGTGGAGATGGTCTGTCTCTTTGAGAAGTATGGGCCCATGAGCATTCTCAAATTACAAACTCGCCTCTTAGTACATCTCGTATCCATGCCAACTAGGAAGAGCACCTAGAAACATTATGAATAGTCTTTGAATAGTGTAGACAATATGGTCTCTCACTAAACCCCCTAGTGCCAGTTCTAGGTGAAGCATGGTTGTATTTTAGGGCATGTTGTGCCAAGGAATGGGATAGCCATAGAATCCTCAAAAGTCAAGGTGATCGTAGACTCTCCCCCTTCGACCAACTTCAAGGGAGTCCTTCTTAGGCCACACAGGATACTACCGACTGTTTGTGCTAAACTATGCATTGTTTTGCAAGATCTTTGTACAAGCTGTTGATACTAGTTGAGTGGGTTGAAGAATGTCAACAAGCCTATGAAATACTTAAATAGGGTGTAGCTTTAGCTCCTATCTTAAGAGCCCTAGATTTTGTCCATTACCTTCCATATACACATTGATGCATCAAAATTTACTATGGGAATAGTGTTTTACCAACTCTGCTGAGCATACCCTAACTATCCAATGAGCTTTACTAGCAATCAACTCACGGATACGAAAATAAACTACTCCATAACAGAGAGGGAAGGGCTAGCCAATTGTGTTTTCCATCAAAAAGTTTAAATACTATCTTCTGGCAACACCATTTATCTTCTTTGTGGATCATCAAGTATTTCTTTATCTTGTAAACAAACCATGCACAACAAGATGCATTGCTTGATAGTTACCTCACACCCTATTGGGTAGATGATATAGTTGAAATCCTAGAGAATGGATTGCCCCAACAACCCATAGAAAAAGCTAGGTTAAAAATATCGATCTTGAAGATTCAACCCTATCAATTGATCACTGGTCAAAAGTATCAGTTAGGACAAGATGGACTCTTAAGAAGATGTGTCTACGAACATGAAATGCATGATGTGCTCATGGAAGCACAAAGCGGGATTGTTGGAGGACATTCTAGTGGAGACATCACAATACACAAGGTACTCTACAGTTTCCCTCTCTGTGCCTATGGGATTTAGTCTGCCTACATGTCCTAAGCCCAGAACTGCCTCATACAAAGAGGGTGAGTTAGGTGTGATTGCAAACATCTCAACAGGTATCTCTTCAAGTAGTACCCATAGGGATGCCATATACGGATTTCTGAGAAAAACTTAGAGTCATAGGAGTGGATATCCCTACAAGTGTGATAAACCTTGGAGGTGATAAGTGTCCACTAGACTAACGAGATGGGGATACTGCATTGGTGTCTCCACAACATCCACCTAAGCCACCCTCTCTTGAACTAGTATGAGAATGAGGAGTAGCAACCACTTGTGGGGTCACAATATCTACATCTCTGCCAACACCTCCCAGAACCACTCCATCCTCCGATTGAGTGAGGTATCCTTGTACCTCCCTTTGGGGCCAATCTAGAGTGTGGACTTTGCCTAATGGAGATTGAAGCATCAGAGCGTACTGATATAAATTGCACAGAATGGTGAGATGATGATCAAGACATCTTTTGGTCTGCCATATCTCTAAAGTAGGCCATCCAGTCTAGAGATATATGCATAAAGATATGATGGAGCTTCTCATTTTTCATCCATTGACTCATCCTACTCTCTAGATATCACTAAGGGTAATCTATACAATTAAAAAACAATGTTAGCATAATCAATATGAGGATTTAGGTAAAACATGACAATATAAATCTATAAAAAAAAGTTAATTAAAATGCATATATTAGAGTATCCTTAAAAGTGAATTATCAATAAATTGAGTAAGAAGATGCAAATATGACTAAGCCTATGGCTCTATATCAAGCTCTTGGCATAACTTAGTGTACATTGGAAGGTCTATATATAGGTCTCCAAGAAAGACGAGTCCACTTCATTCTCAAAAAATTATCAGTATCTTGTCTCTTCATCTACATTACATGTGCTTATCTTCTATGTATGCTTCAATCCCTCCTTTCTCTCCACCTCCCACAACATCGGTTCCTCTATCTATATACTCTCCTTGTCCATGTTGTGGATATTGCTTTCATCATACACTCACTCACTCTGAGCCATTGACAGCACAACATGCCACCATTTAGGTTACTGAGGATTTGAATAAAAGATTACATATCACATATAAGTGTGTCGCAAACAGTGAATCAACATTTGTGAATGTTTCATGTTGTGGAAAAATTAACAAAAAAGGGCATGCACTTGTTTACAATGACCCAACAAGATAAACGTGTTGCGTAGATTATTCCATCTTTTCTTGAAATCTATCTCTAAAAATCTAGATGGACCTCACTGAATGATTGTCCCAACTCCTTCCGATACCACTTTAAATCATGAAGATGTTAATGGTAATCCAATGAGATAATACCTTGCAAGTTGCCAAAATACTCCATGGCATCTACTACATTATTTGGATCTATGGCCCACCGTTGGCTCTCTTGCTCAAACTTTGCTATGACACCACAGTCTATTGTGAAGCGCATTTTGTCAATGTACTCAACTCAAAAATATAGCCCACGTGACCATGTTGTGCTGTAGATTTTGTATTGTACATTGAAATAGCTAGGTTATTTATTGCATACAAAATCTAGATATGACAACAAAGAAAGCATGTGGTCACCTTCAAACTACATTCCCTTGAGAATTCTCACACCTCCCTAGAGACCTCTAACCCTTTGCATGAAGTTGTGGTCAAAGCTTTGTACAACCACCTTATAGGCTTAAACCGCGGTATCTCCTCCATGCCCTTGGTATATCGAATTGGTCAATGGCATGTACTATGTCAAAATTATTATCGCACTCTCTCCTATTCTCTTCTGGTCTACTCGTACCTGCTGAGCCCTTCTCTATGGATGCATGATGCATCATACAAAAGTAATTCACTTTCTCCTCCATGGAACCATCCATCCTCTTTTACACCCCATTTTCAATCACCACATCTCTTGTCAATCTATCATCGTGTCCTTCAGTTTTTATAGCATCTCTTATTAGTCTATTATCATCCTTCAGCATCCATATAATACTATTGTCTGAATCCACCATTGGCAACCAATCCAAAATATTCACTAATGTCTCCAACACTAGCTAACATTCAACTATGCTGCATTCTAGACTAGCTCATTATAGCACAAAGCCCTTTAGGGTTTCCATGAAGTGCTCCCAAGAAAATCATCCATCGAGTATAGATGGATCCCACAATCTACAATTTTGGACACATTTTAAAATGAATATTTGCATCACTTTAAACATCATTAATGGCCTATATCTTGTAGTGAATTGCAAGTTTCTCATTGTTTTGAGGTCATTAATGCTATTGATGAAGTTGTTTTGTAGAAGGATAATGAGATTTCTGATTTGCAATATACTTACTTGGCACTTTCTCATATTTTAACTCAAGATATTATTCTTGAGGATTTGTATCTATTAAATGATTAGGTTGTTGATGCCTTGCTTCTCTTGTAGCTATGAGACTACATGAAGGAATAAAGCTTATTGCACCATTCCTATGGAGCTTGCTTTAATCCATAAAGACTCTTTTTTTCAAAGAAGCTTTTCTTCAACATGTTTATTGTTGGCCTTGTCATACATACAGACATATCTTGAATATAAAACATAATAGAGAAACACTGAAATATTTTTTAAAAATATGAATTAAACATTGAGAACAAAGAAAACATGGCATATAATATGAAACGATAATAGATATTGGAAAAAATAGAACTATTCTTCTTTATCACGTAATAGATCCAGATCAAAACATACACTACACACATAACTATTCTTAGAATATGTGTGTGATCGACATTAGCTGGATATAGATGTACACATGCGTGACATTCAATAAGTTGGTGTGGTCAGTGACTTAACCACAGTTAGTCTTGGTTAGTCATACCTATGTGTGTAAGTCTCTTTTAGTTAGTATGATGGAAGAATAATAAAAGAAAAACAACAATGAGTTGAGGCTCATCTTCCGCTCCACTCTATCTCTCTCCTTCTCTTCCAACATGGTATCACACTACAAGGATATGATGGTATAGCGATGGTGATTTGCGACGAGAAATAGCGGCGTCATTATTTTCGTCGCTATTAGTGTTGCAAATGTGACGCTAATAGTGATGCAAATAGTGACGATACTCAGACGAAAAAAATGCGGGCCAAAACCCAAGCGCGTTATTTTACGCACATTCACGAAAGAGAGAGCGAAAGGGAGAGCAAGAGGGAAAGCGAACATCTTGCATTTGAGAGGGAGAGAAAGAGAGAAAGAGGGAAAAAGAAGGCTCTCACCGCCGCTTGCCGCCGTTCGCGAAGAAGAGGAGGAGGTGTATGGAGGGCGAAGAGCAGCCACTATCGTGAAGAGAAGCTGCCAAACCCTTCTTCAAGCCTTTATGGTGAGTGCATTCTCCATTCTTGCTTTGCTTTTGTGTTTTCTCTCTCTTTTACTTGTTTTTGGTATAATTCATGTGTATTGAGAGAGGGAGAGGAAATATGAGAGAAAGAGAGAGGGAGGGAGAGGAAATGGGAGAGGGAGAGGGAGAGGGAGGAAATGGGAGAGGGAGGGAGAGAGAAAGAGAGGGAGAGGGAGAGGGAGGGTGCATTCTCCATTCTTACTTTTCTTTTGTATTTTCTCTCTCTCTTTTACTTGTTTTTGGTATAATTTGTATGTATTGAGAGAGGGAGAGGAAATGAGAGAGAAAGAGAGGGAGAGGGAAAGGGAGGGAGAGGAAATGAGAGAGGGAGGAAATGGAAGAGGGAGAGGGAGGAAATGAGTGAGAGAGAGGAAGGGGGAGGGGGAGGGGGAGGGAGGGGAAATGAGGGAGGGAGAGGGAGAGGGAGGGAGAGAGAAAGAGAGGGGAAGGGAGAGGAAGAGAGAAAAAACATTAAACATAATAGGGAAAGGGAGAAAGAGAGGAAGAGGGAGAGGGAGAGGGAGAGGGAGAGGGATGAAGAGGAAATGAGAGAGGGATAGGAAAAGGGAGAAGAATAGAGAAAAATAATTAAACATAATAGGGAAAGAGAGAAAGGGAGGGAGAGGAAATGAGAGAGGGAGAGGAAGGAAAAAACATTAAACATAATGGGGAAAGAGAGAAAGAGAGGGAGAGGGAGGGAGAGGAAATGAGAGAGGGAGAGGAAGAGAGAAAAGGAAATGAGAGAGGGAGATGAGAGAGAAAAAACATTAAACATAATAGGGAAAGAGAGAAAGAGAGGATGAGGGTGAGGGAAGGAGAAGAAATGAGGGAGGGAGAGTAGAGAGAAAAAGAAATGAGAGAGGGAGAGGAGAGAGAAAAAAGAGAAAAAATATTATACATAATAGGGAAAAAGAGAAAGAGAGGGAGAGGAAATGAGAGAGGGAGAGGAAGAGAGAAAAGGAAATGAGAGAGGGAGAGGAGAGAGAAAAAACATTAAACATAATAGGGAAAGAGAGAAATAGAGGGAGAGGGTGAGGGAGGGAGAAGAAATGAGAGAGAGAGAGGAAGAGAGCAAAAGGAAATGAGAGAGGAAGAGGAGAGAGAAAAAAATGAAAGAAGAATAAGGGAGAGAAAAAACATTAAACATAATAGGGAAAGAGAGAAAGAGAGGGTGAGGGTGAGGGTGAGGGAGGGAGAGGAAATGAGAGAGAGAGAGGAAGAGAGAAAAGGAAATGAGAGAGGGAAAGGAGAGAGAAAAAGCATTAAACCTTATAGGGAAAGAGAGAAAGAGAGGGAGTGGAAATGAGAGAGGGAGAGGAAGAGAGAAAAGAAAATGAGAGAGGGAGAGGAGAGATAAAAAACATTAAACATAATAGGAAAAGAGAGAAAGGGTGGGTGAGGGTGAGGAGGGAGAGAGAAGAAATGAGGAGGGAGAGGAAATGAGAGAGGGAGAGTAGAGAGAAAAAGAAATGAGAGAGGGAGAGGAGAGAGAAAAAAGAGAGAAAAAACATTAAACATAATAGGAAAAGAGAGAAGAGAGGAATAGGAAGAGAGAAAAGGAAATAAGAGAGAGAGAGAGAGAGGAGAGAGAAAAAACATTAAACATAATAGGGAAAGAGAGAAAGAGAGGGTGAGGGTGAGGGAGGGAGAAGAAATGAGAGAGGGAGAGGAAGAGAGCAAAAGGAAATGAGAGAGGGAGAGGAGAGAGAAAAAGAGAGAAAAAACATCAAACCTAATAGGAAAAGAGAGAAAGAGAGGGTGAGGGTGAGGAAGGGAGAGGAAATGAGAGAGGGAGAGGAAGAGAGAAAAAGAAATGAGAGAGGGTGAGGAGAGTGAAAGAGAGGGTGAGGGTGAGGGAGAGAGAGAAAGAGAGGGTGAGGGTGAGGGGGAGGGTGAGGGTGAGGGAGGGAGAGGAAATGAGAGAGGGAGAGAAAGGAAGAAAAGGAAATGAGAGAGGGAGAGGAGAGAGAAAAAGAGAGAAAATACATTAAACCTAATAGGGAAAGAAAGAAAGAGAGGGTGAGGGTGAGGAAGGGAGAGAAAATGAGAGAGGGAGAAGAAGAGAGAAAAGAAAATGAGAGGGAGAGGAGAGAGAAAAAACATTAAACATAATAGGGAAAGAGAGAAAGAGAGGGAGAGGGTGACGGAGGGAGAGGAAATGAGAGAGGGAGAGAAAGAGAGAAAGGAAATGAGAGAGGGAGAGGAGAGAGAAAAAGAGAAAAACTATTAAACCTAATAGGGAAAGAGAGAAAGAGAGGGACAGGGTAAGGGAGGAAGAGGAAATGAGAGAGGGAGAGGAAGAGAGAAAAGGAAATTGTTATTGTTTGTAGTAGTAGTAGTAGTAGTACTAGTAGTAGTAGTACTAGTAGTAGTAGTAGTAGTAGTAATAGTAGTAGTAGTAATAGTAGTAGTAGTAGTGGTCGTGGTCGTGGTCGTGGTTGTGGTCGTGGTCGTGGTCGTGGTCGTGGTCGTGGTCGTGGTCGTGGTCGTGATCGTGATCATTAAAGAAAATGAGAGAGGAAGAGGAAGAGAAAAAAGAAGAAGGAACGAGAGAGAGGGAATAAACATATAGCATAATAAAGAAAGAGAAAAATAGAGAGAGATGGAATGAGAGGAGATAATGAATGGAGACATATATATGTTAATTTGTGGGTGGGTGGGTGGAGACTTTACATACGTCAATTTTTGCTGAGTTACAAGAGAAGAAATCCCTTCTCAAACAATTTAAGAAAGAAAAAAAGAATGATAACAAAAACAAATTGTTTGTCGTAACGTAGACAAAATGGAAAACAATGAAGCTCTTGTTGTTCAAGATCGCGAGGCGTATCTTAATCAATGTGTCCCATGTCCTTGCTCTCAATGCAAGCTGGCAATTAGACGAAAACGTCGATTGTCTATAGAACATGTACGAAGCTTCGGTGAGTTTAAATTTGAGATCATTGATCAAGCAATCTTGGATTTTCAGCAAACGATAAGAAAAGTTAATATCAATCATGCATTGTACTCCGCAAGCTAATTGAATATCATATACAAGAAGATTGGGTGTGGCTGGCAAATTTTCTATCCAAGGAGATGACGTCTCGTCCCAAGGAGGAGTGCACCCTTTGCAACCAATTAGAAGATTTCATGGACGTGCGATGGATGGAGTGCCTGAGCCAATCCACCACTTGGAAGGTACTACCCAATCTATATCATCAATACTAGAGGAGACAGGCAGCCTTCTAGACCTACCTACAATCTTGGAGCTTGAGATGAAGGCAATGATCGATACATTAATTCCCATGGATGTTGAGACTTCTTATCCCCTTAGAGAGGAAGCATCCATACCATTATATGATGGGTGTCGAGTATCTCGCCTGAAGACATTGCTTGCATTCCTAAGTGTGCAAGCAAAATACAGGTGGAGCGATACAAGTGTGACCAAGTTGTTCAGGTATCTTGTATGTACGCTTCGTTGATTTCTTTTCGCCACTATCATTGAAAACATTTGTGCTTTTTCAAGGTGTTTTATGATTTTTTTCAAGTTACTGAAATATCATATATTACCACCTGCAAATACCATGCCTGAGTCTCGTGATAATGCACAACATGTTTTACGAGAGCTTGGCATGGACTACAATAGCATCCATGCATGTATCAACGATAGTATACTATTTCGAGGAGAATATGAGACTATGGAGACATGTCCAATGTGTGGTGCTCACATGTATCGATAGGACTTGCAAGGGCAAAACATCCCTCAAAAAGTTCTTAGACAATTTCTGCTTATCCCCTACATAAACCACATGTTTCATACGTCCGGCATGGCGAGCTTGACAACGTAGCATGCATAGAATAGGTCCACAGATAGAGTTCAACGAATATCAGCAGATTCACGTGCATGGAGCCACATTGACTCTACCTTCCCAGGCTTTGCTCAAGAGCCAAGGAATCTTTGGCTTGGTCTTGCAATGGATAGCATGAACCCATTCGGTCTACGCTCAACTTCTTACAGTGTGTGGCCTCCTATAGTCATTGTCAACTACAATATCCCTCCATGGCTTTCTACAAAGAAAGGACATCTCATCCTTAGCTTACTTATCCTCGGCTACTACAAAGTCAAAAATATGACTGTGTATCTTCATCCATTAGTCGATGAGCTTAATATTTTGTGGGAGGATGGGGTCACCGTGCAAGATATGAGCAAGCGTGATGGTCGACAGTCTGCCAATATTCGAGCCATTCTCATGTGGACGATGCATGGTTTCTGGGATTCGAAGAGTGCTCAGGTAAATAGGCTTCCGTTCTCGTTGGTAATATCTATCATAGCTCATTCAAGTTTATATTCACTGGATAGAGGTGTTGGAATAGGTCTGGTTACCTCAGGTTATCATGCATGTCCATTGTGTGGGCCTTAGTTAAACTCTCCGAGGTCACGAACCATGAAGAAGATGGTATATCAAGGACACGTTGCTTTCTTGCCAGAGGGTCATGAACTCAGGGAAGGTTTTCTTGGATGACCTCCAACATGTATGAATCCCACAAGCTAGTACGAGCACAAAATGGTCCATGCGAAGTCACATCCAATGGAATGCAACGGTTCTTAGTTTTCTACGAGTTGTCATATTGGACCCACTTACAGATCAACCACTTGTTGGCTCCCATGCATATTTTCAAGAATGTGGGCAGCTTGTTATAGGACCACATCACAGGAAAGAGAGACACTATAGGGGCACGAATGGATTTAAAGGAGGTAGACAAGATAGAGGCACTTTGGCCGCGGTCAAGTGCTGATGGTCACGTGTAGCTACCTCGTGCTCCTTGGGTTTTGTCCACTAAAGAAGAATGCATTGTGAAGAAAATAGTCAACTCTATCCGCACTCTGACGAGTATGATGCGTTCTCTCAGGTCTACATTTTCTAAAGACGACCAATTATAAGGGCTAAAATCCCATGACTTGCATAAGATATGTCAGGTTTGTACTATGAATGGATTGTTATTGGCATGCACACTTTGCTATTTGGAGTGTAGCCATTGTTCATAATGCTTTCTCATTTGTGGCAGTTTGTACTATCGATCGCAATCGCAGGATGCCTTACTCCAAAAATACGTGGGGCCATTTACAGGTTATCGACTTTACTGCAATGGATCTCACATAAGGAGATTAAGACTTCCTCTATTGAATCCGCGAGGTGGGGAGCAATGGAGACGGTCTGTCTCTTTGAGAAATACATGCCTACCAGCATGCTCACGATACAAATCCACCTTCTTGTGCATCTTGTAGATGAAGTGGAGATTGCTAGACCTGTCCCGCGATGGATGTTCTTCTTGGAGCACTTCATAAAAACCCTGAAAGGCTTTGTGCGACAACAAGCTCGGCCAGAAGGTAGCATGGCTGAAGGTTGGTTGGTGTCTAAGGTGCTAGTGTATATTTTACAATGGCTACCAATGGTGGATCTAGACAACAAAATGCTATGGTCACAAAAGGATGATGATATACTGACCAGAGATGTGGTGGTTGAAAATGGGGTAGAAAAAAGAATGGATGCTGCAATGGAGGAGAAGGTGAATCGCTTTTGTATGTTGCACCATGCCTCTATGGAGACGTGGCTCGCTAGGTACCAGCAAGCTAGGCAAGATCAAGAGGAAGCGCAACCTGAATTTCGATGTAGTGCACACCATCGACCGATTCGATATCCCAAGGGCATGGAGGAGACTCCGAGGTTCATGTCAACGCGATGGTTTCATGGAGCTTTGATCGCAGTGTCTCCCGAAGGGGCAAAGGTCTCAATTGAGGAGTGGGAATTCTCAAGGGGATGTAGTCCAAAGGTGATGACGTGTTTAGGATTTGTCGTATCTATATTTTATATGCAACAACTAATTTGAGTGTTTCAATGTACAATACAAAATATATAGTGCAGCACAATTGCATGGACAGCATTTTCGCCTGGAGCGTATTGACAAAATGCGCTCCACAATGGACTGTGATATCATGGCAAGGTTCGAGCAAGAGAGCCAACGACGAGCAATGGATCCAAACACAGTTATAGATGAGATTGAGTATATTGGGAACTTGTAAAGTATTGTTACGGTGGATTACCATAGCTTCCCCATGATACTATTCAATGTGCAGTGGTTCAAAGTGGCACTTGAAGGAGCTGGAGCAACAGTTCGATGACGTCCATCTGGATTTCTCGAAATAGATTCCGAAAAAAAATGGACGGATTTGCACGACACCTTTGTGTTGCCAGCCCATTGTGAACAGGTGCATGAACTCATTTGTTTGTTAATTGTATTATGAGATGGTACATGTCACAATAGTTTAATCTCTCGTGTATGTGTTTGTGAAGACAACCTCGATGGTGGTATGTTATACATTCAGCTCCTCGAAGTGCAAGAGTATATGATCAAAGAGATGTCTTGAGCATAGATGAGAACAATATGCAAATAGAGAGGTCGATATTGCAAGGGGTGGAGGCCACCGAAAGCTTGAAGCATGTAGTAGAGGAGCCAGCATCCGGGTAACAATGATGGAAATACATGAGTCCAAGAATTCTTTGAGAACGAGGTGGACTCGTCATTTTGTGGTGACATGTCTATCGACCTTCCAGTGTATGCGGAGTTGTGTCAAGAGATTGACATGGAACCATAGGATACTTAATACTTGGAGCATCCACTTACTCAATTCGTTGACTAATCGCTTATAAGGGTACATAAGATATGTATTTTAAGTGAGATTATTTTTTTAGAATTTATATTATCGTGCTTTGTATGATTTAAATTGATTGTGGTAACATCATTTTTTGTCTGTGCAGGTGATATTTTTGGATACTTAGATCATCAGGATGAGTCGAGGGATGAGATGAGGAGCTGCAAGATATCTTCACACTCATGTCTCCAGATCAGATGGCAAGATTCAGAGACATGGCAGACCAAGAGCTGTCTCAGACATCGTCAGGCCACTCTATTAGATCTACTTCAGCGCGATTAGATGCTTCAGCTTCGAGTAGACGAGGTCAATGCTCCAGACTGACAGAGGGAGTGCTTCAAGGTCAGGGGGATGCTAGAGAGATATGGAGGCAGTGAGCCCACGGTCGGCACGGGATATAGGTGCTACTCCTCACTCTTGTGGTGGTTCCACAAGGAGCATGGCTCAGGTGGTTGCTATGGAGACAAGGATGTGGTGTCTCCGTCTCGTCGTTCTACTAGAGTTGCATCACCTTTAGGATTTGTCACACCTGTGGGGACATCTACTCCAGTTACTCTGGCTTTTGCTCAGCCGTCTGCAGTGGCACCCCTATGGGTGCTACACCGATAGATACTACCCCGGTCGGTATACCAAATGTACATGGGTCTCCTAGATATGCCCAGGAGCATGGTCTCACGTGGGAAAGGACCCACCTTAGGCATACCCTAGAAAGATATGCCTATCTTATCGATGAAAGGTCAGGAACCATCATCATGAATGATGAGGGGAGGAGGGTGATGGCTCGCATGAGAGAGTTGTGCCAACAAGTT
Organism: Lygodium microphyllum; assembly: GCF_053477565.2. NCBI lineage: Eukaryota > Viridiplantae > Streptophyta > Polypodiopsida > Schizaeales > Lygodiaceae > Lygodium > Lygodium microphyllum. The sequence continues at coordinate 61,161,655 of NC_141145.1, read as the reverse complement.
TTTCGGCATAACGTCTTAGATCATTGGAAAAACATACCAGAGGGGAGCAAGGACTACATAGTAGCATCCTTGCATGATGAGTTTCCGGTTCCAGCCACAACAGATAGATTTTCTACGGGCTGGATGATGGACTGCATGCGTGCATATATGTCATATAGACGATCGGACGCACGCAAGGCACTCAAGAGTAGGGCTACAAAGCTCGAGTGGCTAGACACGGACGACTGGCGCTGACTAAGGGAGGAGGCTACAAATTCTCCAGGACATTGGAGTGAGCAGCGCGAGGTGGCGAGGGCATGACTAGAGGCTGGAGTGGTCCATCATCTTGGGAGTGGCAGGTACAAGACATATCTGGAGGACTTTGTAAGTTTTGCTTTTGTTTTGCTTGCTTATTTTTTTACAATATCCTTTGTATTGACAATCATGTTTCTAACAGTTAGTATTTTGTTTTCTTTGCAACACTCCATTACAAATCGCGATCCGACCGGCCTTGAAACTCGATATGCAGAGAGGCACAGTCTCACTGCATTGATCGACTAATTGTATAAACGTGGCGGCCCTATAAGTCACTCATCTTTCTTGTTTGTAGTTACCATGTTTAATTAGAATGCATTATTATATGGTGGACAGATTGTAGTTGTTTCTTTTTTTACAGAGTTCGTTCGATGCTCCTTTGCGGCAGGACGAGCTTTCGAATGGTGAGGATGTATAGCTCGCCTTGGATCCCTAGAGCTCACACACCCTTCTTTTTTGGTCATCTGATCTGTGTAGACATTTTCTATGTAGTAGTGATATCTTGCCATGATTGTACCAATCACTTTCATTATGCGATCATGTATTTATTTCATGTATCAATGTTATGATTTAAGTACACTTTGTTTTTATTTACACGAGCATTGTACACAGTGTAGAAACTATTTTGTATGGCCCAAATACAGCACACAGCTGCCCTGCCACAACAAATATTTTTTCCCTGTTACCGTCGCTATTAGCATTGCAAAATTACATGCACCTGTCGTTATTGGCGTTATTGTTAGCATCACAGAGCGTCGTTATCAATGTCGTTATTTGTGTTGACATTATACCAATGCAAATAGCGACGTTGATAATGACGCTAATACCGACTGTTCTATGGCATCGCCAATAACGACACTTTTTGTGCCAACGGGGCCAATTTCTTTATTTACATTTTCGTCACTTTTAACGTCAATATAAGGCCTATATCTTGTAGTGTCAGATCTTGAACGCCTGAAGTGTGAAGGCTTGGCAGTGGCTTGACATCAAGTTATCAGATTTGAAGAAAACGTCATCAAAGGAGACTGTGCCTACAACTCTCTTTTTTTTTTGCAGAAGCTATATCTTGCTGCAGAAATGGTTTTTTGGAGAAACGGCTCATAATTCCTGACCGTTCTTTGCAAAAGAAAGTTTTTTCAATTCCTCACAGATTTTAAGATATTCAACACAGACCTATGCAGACTAACTGTTTACTGTAGTAAACAGCAGGTGATTCCAGGGCACTAGTGGCTTTCATCCTAAAAATGTATATGCCCTTATTATCATGCATTTGAGCATGATATTGGAGTGTTAAATGCTCAATTTTGGAGCTTATTTGCAGACTCAAAACTGTGAACTAGTTGTTTTCCTGAATTTGAAAAAAATATACCTACAAGATTGAAGTATCTGTGATGCTTATTTGCTACTGACAAATGCTTGGATTATACCACTTGAGTGGTAGATGCTTTTTGAGATATTGTGAGTGTTGAAAGTCCAAAGTTTGGACTGATTTGTTGCCGGTTATACCAAGATATTGACTGGTTATTGTCTGCAAGAATGATACCTATCATCTTCACTTGACATACATGCAATATATTCTGACTGATTGGACATGTTATCTGTTGAGATATCGAGCTCCACTCGTGATACGCCAGGGTGACCATTGTGCATTTATGTCACCGACGTGTTAGTTGCAGATGCGGTTGGTACAGCGCCCATGAATAATAGCTACATGATAGCTATCCTTATCTACTCTAGTTTGTGGCTCAGTTAGTATGCAACCTTAGTTAGTTGAGTTTGGTTTGAGACCCATATAGAGGGTTCTTCTATTTCTTTGTACTTGAGTTCTTTTGGCTTACACAACTAAGAAGAGGAAAACTGTTTTCAGCCTCCACCCTTGTGTGTCTTCCTCCATTGCGCAAGCAAGAAAGCTTCAAGCGAGACTCCTTCCTTCTCTCCCACAATCTTGACATGGTATCAGAGCCTTGTTCGTGGTAAGGAGCTCAAGAAAGCAAGCCAAGCTCACGGTGTTCTGGTAAGAGGAGCAGTGTTGCTTTCATTTTCTGTTTTGGGAGCAGATCTCTGCAGGTAGCACAGCCGGAAATTGCAGGAGTGCATTGTGTCAGGTTGAGACGCCCTTCGCGCTGAAGCAAGAGGGCAGTATATGCTGCGGGTAAGAGCTTTAGCTCTTGGCGACCCTGTTTTTTTGATTTGAGGCCATTTCGGGGCCTGTTTTGGAGGCGGAAGTTTTATGCACGCACTCAGGAAAAAGCCCTGTTTTATGCTGTGTGACCACTGTTCTACAGGACGGTGAAAAGTTACCACAGAAATTGCATCGTATGCTTGTGCGCAGAGACATTGGGAGTTACAGAATCATCCTTGGTTTCTGTTTATGCAAAATCGTCACTAGGAAGTGACTGTGTGGTCAAATACCACTTTCGCCAGTTTTGCAGATTTGCCCTTGTGAGGCTGAAGCTGTGTTCTTTGCAGTGACAGAACTTTTTGCAGTATTCTGTAATGGCGTCTGATTCTCTCTCACAGATTGTCACTGAAAAGCTTGACAAGAACAACTTCCAAGCATGGAAGTTTAGAATGACGAATTTCCTTATGGGAAAAGGATATTGGGAATTTGTTGCAGGAAATGAAGAAGAACCAGTTCTTCCTGATGTTCCCAATCAACAACAAATGCAGGCATTCAAAGCATGGCATGAGAGAGCCAGGAAAGTTATGTACTGGCTGTCTATCAGTATTTCAGACTCTATGATTGTGCATATTCAGGATGCAAGTACGCCAAAGGAGGCATGGGATACTTTGTCAAAAATGTATAGCACAAATACGTAAGCCAGGAAAATGCAGCTCAAGCAAGAGTTGCATAATGTGCAAAGAGAAATTATGAGCATCAATGACTACCACATGAAGGTGAAGAAGATTGCAGATGCACTTGCTTCCATTGGGTCGCCAGTGGAAGATGATGATTTAGTTTCTGTGACCTTGAATGGTCTAGGAAAGGATTATGCGCAGTTTCGGACATCCATTTCAGTTCGTGAAAGATTTCCTGATTTTGAGGAGTTGATTGCTCTTCTAATTTCTGAGGAGCAGAGAAATGGTGGTGCATCTTCTTCAAGAGGAACTTCAAAAGAAGCTGTCTTCTACTCAAATGCTGGAAGAGGTAGAGGCAGAGGTAGAGGAGGCCGATTTGGAGGCCGTGGTAGAAATCAGAATATGCAGCAAACTCAAGAAAACCAGTCCTATGGAGGAGGACGTGGTAACTCTAGAGGCAGGGGGAGCCAAAGAGGTCGTGGTGGATGGCAAAGAGGCCAAAATGCAAACAGTAATGTTGAATGCTACTACTGTGGTAAAATGGGTCATATGGCTAAAGACTGCTATAAAAAGCAGAATGACATCATGAATGGAAAACTGCAACAAGGGAATTATGCATCTTCTAGTAGACATGGTGATGACAGAAATGAGCACTTGTTTATGGTGCAGCACATGAACAATTCTGTGACAAGTGCAGAAGAAAGCAATGATGTATGGTATGTTGACTCAGGTGCATCAAACCACATGACAGGTCATGCAGAATGGATGGAGGATGCAAGGAAAATGGAAAAATCAGGATTTGTGGAGACTGGTGATGATACTGCACATCCTATTGTGCAGATTGGAAAAATTCCCTTGTCTATGCAGGATGGGAAAAAGAAATACCTGTCCGATGTATTTCATGTCCCGAATATCACCAAGAATCTGGTTTCTGTTGGTCAAATGGTTGAACAGGGCTTGCAGGTCAGATTTAATCCTCATGGATGCTTTGTTGAGGATATGAAAAATAAAGGTCGCTTGATAGCAAAAGGAAAGAAGAAGGGCAGAATGTTTACATTGGATGCAGACATGTCTGAATTGAGTGCAGCAATGTTTGCACATGGGACCGGTGTAGTTGCAGATATTGATATCTGGCATAAACGCATTGGTCATGTTAATGTACAGCGACTTAAATCAATGCAGGCCCAAAACATTGTTGCAGGATTGCCTAAATTCAAGGTTGCAGAAATGCATAAGGTATGTGAAGCCTGTCAGTTTGGAAAACAGGCAAGGAAACCATTTCCTAGACATGTTCAAGAGAGTAAGAAGCCATTGGAATTAATCCACTCTGATGTGTGGACTACTAAAGCTGCATCTCTTGGAGGCTGTCATTATTTTGTCAGTTTTATTGATGACTATAGCAGAAAAGTTTGGGTGTATTTCATGAAAAAGAAAAGTGAAGTTTTTGGGCATTTTAAAACTCTTAAAGCTATGGTTGAAAAAGAAACAGGCCTGCAAGTAAAATGCCTAAGGTCAGATGGAGGGGGAGAGTACCTCTCAAATGAGTTTGCAAGGTTCTTGCAGGAGCATGGCATAAAGCAGCAATATTCATGCATTCATACCCCACAGCAAAATGGAATTGCAGAAAGAAAAAACAGACATATTGGAGAGGTGTCTCGTGCCATGCTCAATGAAAAAGACCTGCCAGATTTTTATTGGGCTGAAGCAGTTGCTACAGCAGTCTACATAATGAACAGGACTCCCACTGCAGCAATACATGGAATGACTCCAGAGGAGAGGTATACTGGTAGGAAACCAGATATTTCTCATTTGAAAATTTTTGGTTGCATTGCCTATGTACATGTGCCAGATGAGTTGAGATCCAAGTTGGATCCAAAAGCTGAGAAGTGCATCTTTATTGGTTACTCTCTGCAGCAAAAAGGGTATAGATGCTATAACCCTTCTACTCGTAAGTTTACAGTGAGCAGAGATGTTGTTTTTGATGAGATGAGTAGCTGGTATAAACCAGTAAATGTGATTGATGATGTAGATGCACAAAATGGTAATGCTGCACAGAATTCACAGCAGCAGTCACAAAATATTAGTGGACCTAGAGCGTCCTCTAGTAGTGGTTCACATTCTTCGCCATGGACAGGCAGATTGAGATCAGGAGAATCTTCTGAAGGCAACGCAAATAGTGGTATGCAGGTATCACGAAAAGGAAAAGAGAAGGTAGATCAGCCCATGTTTGATGTGAATGCAGGTCACTCTTATGTGGATGGTGAATCCAGTGGCTCAGAACAGAGCATTGATGATGAGTTGGGTATTCCTTCTATTGTTACACTTGGAGTAAGGAAGACCAGGGATGTTTTGAGAGCACCTGGGAGTGAACCCACTTTGCGCAGGTCTACCAGAGTTAGGTATCCTGTGGATAGGCTGAAATATGATGGATTTACAGCCATTCACTATGCATATATGGTCAAGGTGATACAGGAACCAGAACCCACTTCTTTTGAGCAAGCCATGGGAAAAGAAAAATGGGAGAAAGCCATGGATGAAGAAATGGATGCCTTGGAAGCAAATGCTACATGGGAATTGGTACCTTTGCCTAAAGGTAAGAATGCAATTGGCTGTAAGTGGGTTTATAAGGTGAAGCACAATGCAAATGGTTCTGTGAACAGATACAAGGCAAGATTAGTAGTCAAGGGATATGCACAAACATATGGCATTGACTATGAAGAAACATTCAGTCCGGTTGTAAGGATGGCAACCGTAAGAGCAGTCATTGCTATGGATGCATCAAAGGAATGGTCTTTACATCAGATGGATGTAAAGAATGCCTTCTTGCATGGTGACTTGCAAGAAGAGGTCTATATGGAGCAGCCACCAGGTTATGTGCATGATGTTCATCCTGAGTTTGTTTGCAGGTTGAAGAAAGCCTTGTATGGCTTGAAGCAAGCACCTAGAGCATGGTCTGACAAGATAGGACAGTATCTTGTCACTATTGGCTTTCAGATTTTCAAGGCAGATTTCTCACTTTATGTGAGAAAAACAGAGAAAGGTATTATGCTACTTGTCATTTATGTTGATGATTTGATTATGACAGGTGACAGTGATGAAGATATCCTTCATGTGAAAATGCTATTGAAGCAGAAGTTTGAGATGAAGGATTTGGGAGAGCTGCGTTATTTCTTGGGCATTGAGGTGATTAGATCACCAAGTGGGATACAGCTCTTGCAGAGGCAATATGGATTGGACATGCTGTCCAAATATGGGATGACAGGCTGTAAGCCTATTTCAGTTCCTTTGGAGCAGAATGTGAAGCTGAGCGCAGATACAGGTGAGCTTCTGGAAGACCCTACTATGTACAGACGCATAGTAGGAAGCTTGATTTATATGACTATTACCAGGCCAGATTTGAGCTATGCTGTTGGATTGGTAAGTCAGTTTATGCAGGCTCCAAGGAAACCGCATTTGGATGCAGCTAGACGTATACAGTCCACATTGCAGTATGGACTATTTTATGAGACTGGGGTTCAGATACAGTTGCATGGATACACTGATGCTGATTGGGCTGGTAGCATTTCTGATAGACGATCTACCAGTGGATATGTGTTCTCTTTTGGGAGTGCTGCAGTCACTTGGAGCAGCAAGAAACAGCCTACAGTTGCCTTGTCGAGCACAGAGGCTGAGTATAGGGGTGCAGCAATGGCTGCATGTGAGGTAGCTTGGTTGCATAAGCTACTTTATGATATGCATCAGTCTACAGATGGGCCAGTTGTCATTTATTGTGACAACATGAGTAGTATACACTTGGCAAATAACCCAGTCTATCATGCTAGAACAAAGCACATTGAGGTGCATTATCACTATGTGCGAGAGAGGGTTTTACTAGGTCTTATTGATCTAGTTTATGTCAGCACAGAGGATCAGGTAGCTGACATATTCACGAAGGCATTGGGCGCAGAGAAGTTGCGCAAGTTCAGAGACCTGCTTGGTGTGCAAGAATTGGGATTGAGCTCGAGGGGGAGTGTTGAGATATCGAGCTCCACTCGTGATACGCCAGGGTGACCGTTGTGCATTTATGTCACCGACGTGTTAGTTGCAGATGCGGTTGGTACAGCGCCCATGAATAATAGCTACATGATAGCTATCCTTATCTACTCTAGTTTGTGGCTCAGTTAGTATGCAACCTTAGTTAGTTGAGTTTGGTTTGAGACCCATATAGAGGGTTCTTCTATTTCTTTGTACTTGAGTTCTTTTGGCTTACACAACTAAGAAGAGGAAAATTGTTTTCAGCCTCCACCCTTGTGTGTCTTCCTCCATTGTGCAAGCAAGAAAGCTTCAAGCGAGACTCCTTCCTTCTCTCCCACAATCTTGACATTATCAACTCCTGCATAGAGTGGCAACTGAGTGAGATGTTTTGGGACTATTTTGAGGTCTGAATTATCTTTTTTTAACAGAGAAAATACTGTTGGTTATAGCAGTGGGCTGGCTGTGTTTGGTATTGCTACTTGCATATAGTACAAACATTGATACTTGTATGGACATAGTTTATTGCTAGGATGTTTTGCCACTACCATAGAATGTTTTGAACTGATTTGAGCTTGGTTTATGCTCAATTGACTATGTTTTTTCATTGTTGGAATATAGTTTACAGCAAGTAGGTTGTCAAGAAAACTATACTAAATTGCAAGATTTTTTCTTGAATAGCAAGAAATTTGACTTGAACTGTAGGAAAAGGAGACTTCAGACACTTACAAGTTGTATACATCACTGAATACCTAAGCTATAACTATGGAAAATGCTCAAGGCACTGACAATATCACTCAAATTGTGGGAGAAAAGCTAAACAACATAAATTTTTCTTTGTGGAAGTTCCGTATGAAGAATTTTTTGGTTGGCAAAGGTTATTGGGACTTATGTATAGGTGATGAGGCTGAACTTGAAATGCATGAAAGGAATCTGACAAATGATCAAAAAAGGGCTCATAAGCTATGGACTAAGAGAGCATGCAAGGTGTTACATTGGTTTCTCTAATGCATATCAAATGCTATGGTTATATAGATTAATCGATGTAGTTCCCCAAAGGATGCATGGGATATACTCATGAAGAATTATGGAAATGTAACACATGCAAGAAAGATTCAGCTAAAGCAACAGTTCAATAACATATCTAGGAATGGCAGAAGCATTCAAACCTACACTACAGAGATCAAGAACATAGCGGATCAACTTGCAACCATTGGATCTTCAATGTCTGAGGATGATATGATTGCAGTGACATTGAATGGACTTGGAAAAGAGTATAAAGCATTTGATACATCTATTTCTCTAAGAGTTGAATCCCCTAATTGGGATGAGCTGATTGCCTTGCTGCTACATGAGGAAGTTAAGCTTGGGCTGAATGCAAGTTCTAGTACGTCTCAAAGCAGAGACAATGTTCTTTACTCTAGCTAGCATGGTAGAGGCGAAAAATGCCGTGGCTCTTTTCGAGGTCAAGGAGACACTCGAAATACTTATGGACAACATCAGTAGAATGCCTAGCATGGGATAAATACACATGGCCAGCATGGATCTGGCGGCTTTAGAGGCAGGGGGAGATCACCCCATGGTAGAGGTGCTGGATCTCGTTCAAATGATTAGTCAAACAAAGATAAGGACTGTCATTACTGCGCTAGATATGGATACATTGCAAAGGATTGTTATGAGAAGCAAGGAGATATGAAGGCAAAGGGCAAACAGCATGGGCACTATGTATCTTCTAGCAATGATCATGATGAGCAGGTTGACAAATTGTTTGCCATGCAACATGTGTCTAAGAATGCATCTAGGCAGAATAGAGATGAGAGATGGTGCATTGATTCAGGGGCTTCAAATCATATGACACCACATGGAGAATGGTTTGATGATATGGTTGCAAGTTCACATAGTTATGTGTGTACTAGGGATGACACCCAACATGACATTCAGCACACAGGAATTGTTCCGTTGTTGATGCCTGATGGCAAGAAAAAGATCCTGCATGATGTACTACATGTACCTACAATAACCAATAACCTTTTTTCAGTTGTACAGATGGCAGAATAGAATCTGTAGGTGAGATTTAATAGAGGTGGATGCAAATTGATTGCTAGAAGCCAAAGAGATGTCAAAATGTTTACTCTTGATGCGTCAATTCCAGAATTGAAAGCAGCCATGTTTGCACATGATGACGGTGCTATACGGGATATTGAGATATGGCATAAGCGGATTGGCCATGTGAATGTACAAAAGTTGAAATCTCTGCATCAGAAGGAGACCGTGCTTGGACTGCCTAAGTTCAAGTATCATGACTTTGGACATGTATGTGATGCATGTCAATTTGGAAAGCAACAAAGGTTTCCATTTATGAGACATGTACGGAATAGCTCATGACCCTTGTAGTTGGTACATTCAAATGTATGGGGTCCGTCTCATAATGCTTTGTTTGGTGGTGCTCGTTACTATGTATCCTTCATTGATGATTTCAACATGTATACTTGGCTTCATATACTAAAACATAAGGATGATGTATTTGATGCATTCAAGGACTTCAAAAAGCATGTTGAAAATGACTTGAGCTGTAAAATTTCATGTCTTAGATCAGATGGAGGTGGAGAATATGTCTCTAATTACTTTGGTAGGTAGCTTGCTAAACATGGGATCAGAAGGTAGTTAACTTGCAGCTATACACCGTAGCAAAATGATGTAGCAGAAAGGAAAAATAGGGTACTAATGGAATCGGCAAGAGCTATGCTGAATGAGAAGAATTTGCCAAATGGTTATTGGGCTGAAGCAATAGTGACTGCTATTTATGTGCTAAATAGAACCCCTACAGCATAGATTCATGATGTAACTCCATATGAGAGGTTGTATGGTCATAAACCTGGACATTTCACACTTGAAGGTATTTGGCAACATTGCATGTGTGCATGTTCCTAATGAAAAGAGAAAGAAATTGGATCCTAAAGCTGTCAAGAGTGTGTTCCTTGGTTATACACAAGTTTGGAAAGCTTACAAGAGTTATGTACCATCTACACATGAGACATTGATTGGCAAAGATGTTGTTTTTGATGAGCTAGCATCATGGTATGGTAATCCTATTGCAGTGGCTACTGATGGATCGGCCAGCACTAGTAATGCTGAAAATACACCTACACTGAGTACATCTATGAGTGGTCCTATAGGTGATGGGTCACCTACAGTAAGTCCTTAGTTAGGACGCTTACGGAGTCGTACTCCTACATCCACTGACATGGATATGTCAGTGAGGGGGAGAATGGATAAGGGAAAAGAATATATGCTTGAGGATGTGACAAGTCCACTTACATCAGGTTATGAGTCATCCACTAGTGATAGTTTGGATAGTGAGTTGGGCATTCCATCTATTATGACGCCTGGAGAAAGGCAGAATCGTTATGTACCACCTCATGAGAGGCAAGCTCAGAGTGAGCCACAATTACGAAGATCTGAGAGAGTCAAAAAACCAGTTGACAGGTTTACATACACTGGTTATTCAACCCGCCATTATGCATATATGGCTAGTGTGATAGGTTACAAAGAATCTACAAAGTTTGATGATGCAGTTACAGATGATAACTGGTGTGCTGCCATGGATGAGGAGTATGCAACCCTGACTGAAAATGAGACATGGGAATCGATTGAGTTTCCTAAAGGCAAAGTCCCCATTGGTTGCAAATGGGTGTACAAGGTTAAGTGCAGGTCAGATGGTTCGTTAGAATGCTATAAGGCCAGGCTCGTTACAAAAGGATATGCACATTAATATGGCCTTGACTATGAGGAGACTTTCAGTCCAATGGCTAAAATGGCAATAGTCAGAACTGTCATTGCTTTGACAACATGCAAAGGCTAGAAATCATGACAAATGGCATCAAGAATGCTTTCTTGAATGGTGATTTGGTTGAGGAAGTATATATGGAGCAGTGCGAAGGCTATGTTCACCCAGACTTTCCTACACATGTATGTAAGCTGAAAAAGGCTTTATATGGACTGAAACAGGCACCTAGAGCATGGAATGCTCGGATCAACAATTATTTATAGCAACATGGATTTATATTGGATGATGCAGATCACAATCTGTTCACGAAGAAGACAGATCATGGATATGTGTTTCTAGTGGTTTGTGTAGATGATCTTATCATCACTAGAGATGATGAAGAGGGCATTGCTGAAATTAAATCATGTTTACAAGCTAAATTCAGAGTCAAAGACCTTGGTGAAGTAAAGTATTTTCTTGGGATTGAGGTAGTCTCTATGCCTCAAGGTATATGGCTGCTACAGAAGCAGTATGCTCATGACATGTTACAGAAGTATGGTATGGTTGAATGCAAGCCTGTGGAGACACCTCTTGATCATATTCATGTCAAGCTGTTGATTGATGTTGGGAATGACATAGAGAATGTGACCATGTATCGACATATGGTGGGCAACTTGATATACTTGACTATTACCCGTCCTGACTTATGTTTTGCAGTGGGGCTGATTAGTCAGTTCATGCAAAAGCCTCGCAAACCACATTTAGATGCAGTCAGGAGGATCATGAGATATGTAAAGGGTACTAGAGATTATGGGTTGTTTTATGCATATGAAAAATCTCTTAACTTGACAGGCTTTACTAATGCTGATTGGGTTGGGTCAACTAATGGTTATGCATTTGGATTGGGCAACAGTATGATTAGTTGGCAGAGTAAGAAACATCCTAATGTTGCATTTTCTAGTACAGAAGCTGAGTACAAAGGAGCTGCCTTAGCGGCTTGCGAAGTAGTTTGATTGATAAAACTGCTGAAAGACTTGGGAATAAAGCTAGAAAGCAAAGTGAGATTACATTGTGATAACCTCAATAGTGTTATGTTGGATAGCAATCCTGTCTACCATGCTAGGTCTAAACGTATTGAGGTTCACTACCATTTCATCAGAGAAATGGTTCTTGCAGAGGGCAAATTGACTTGATTCATGTGAAGACTGAAGACTAGGTAGCAAACATATTTACAAGTGTCTAAGTAAACAAAAGTTCATATACTTGAGACAACTACTTGGAGTTTATGAGATGGTTTGAGCTTGAGAGGGAGTGTAAGAATATCAAGCTCCCATAACTCTTCAGTCAGTCTATATTTATGTGTGTGGCAGCTGACATTAGCTGGATACAGCTGTACACGTGTGTGGCATTCAATAAGTCGATGTAGTCAATGACTTGACCACAGTTAGTCTTGGTTAGTCATACCTATGTGTGTAAGTCTCTTTCAGTTAGTATGATGGAAGAGTAATGGAAGAAGCACAACAATGAGATGAGGCTTATCTTTCGCTCCACTCTGTCTCTCTCCCTCTCTTCCAACAACTATTAGATGAGAAAGGATACCTAACTTCACATGAACCTTAAAATGCACTTCATACTAAACAATTCAAACTACGGATTGCAAGTCTCCAGCCTTACAAAACTAGTAGTCAACATCTGGCATAGCCTGATGGATGGCTACTTAGTATCCATGACTTGAACCCACATATCGCGTAACTAAGATGAGAAAGAAACTAAGGCTAACAATTGGCTAAGCCCCACTGAGAGCCCTATGAATTGAAATGATCCATGCTAAGCTACTAAGAGTAGAGCCTATATATAGTACCAAGATTATTCAAAGCCCTCTTAAATGGTTTCTTAGATAGTGCATTACATTAGTAAAAGGAAAACTACATGTTTATGCAGAACTAAAAAAAACTAAGAATGATGCTTCATTTAGTGGAATTCCCATCAATCGTATCCATAACAAAGTTAGAGATGGCTATTGAGATCCATCTCTCACTTCAAAATGAAGTTTGGCCTAAGTGGATTGTTGATCAAGCATCTCACAATATCAATTGAAATCATAACTTTTTTAGGTATAGAAATTTGAATCAGTATTTCTATAGTATACTGCAAAAATCCTATAATGAAGTCCACCTTTGATAAATCATGGTTAATAGATTCTATTCCATGACTAGGTTTGTGGTACTTCACAACAAATTGAGAATCTTTCCCATCTACATAGGCAACATGCCAGGGTTGGGACCCATCGATAGTAGATCATAGAGAATAAAGACACAGAATCACAACTGATTCAATAGATCACTACTCCAACGATAAAGAGTAGGAACATTGATCATAAAAATGCCAATGATGCTTCAGCATTTGCATCATAAGAAATGTATGGAATGTACCACAAATTGTATCTCGAACAAATCATTGTATCACCGAATAAATATACAATATAATCTAGAAAAATCTCAAAAGAAAACAATATAGAACTACATTTGCATCTACATCATAATCTCAACAATTTCAATCTATAGCATTTGCAAAATCTTTATCCAACATTCATAAAACATGTAATTTCTAATCTTCAAGTTCTTGTAATTTCTTATCTCCAAGTTTCCCCTCTACTTGCAATGTTTCATGTTTCTATTGTACTTTTTGTTGCTACACGTAATTAGGCTCCTATAGGTCATCCTCTTGTTGTAGAAATTCAAGTTGCATGAATTCAAGTTTCTATAGTCCATCCACTAATTTTTTTATGGATGTGTCATTAAAATTACAATAGATAGGGATGTATGGGATGCAGATGAAGCATGAGAGTTCTTCTGTCACTTCGGGATAAAGCTAGCTCTTCCTTCAGTCTATAATCCGAATGGCAATGGAAAAAGTGAATATGGATATCTGCCTATTATTATTCCTTTGGCCATGTCATATGGAGAGAAGATGAAAAAGTGACCATGGCTACTCCCATATGCTTTGTAGGTTGATAGAATAACTCATAGACTTACTATTAAGGAATATTTGCTGGTTGAATTGATGTATGGTCAGAAGCACATCATACCAATAGAAGAGATGGCTATTACATGGAGTGTGATATCTTGGGAAGAGGGGTTGAATAAAGAGAAGCTGCTAGTTTTACACACATAAGGTAATTGGAAAGAAGGCCAAAATACATTAGGACTATAATGGGTAAGTTAAAGGCAACCAAGCTTCAAAATAAGAAACGATTTGATAAGAGACATAGAGTCCAACCAAGAGCCATAGAGGAAGATGATTGGGTACTAATTTATGATAGCAGCTAATTGGAAAATCATCAAAGTGCCTGTCAAAAACATCTAAACGATAGTTTGGTTCATATGAAGTAAGACATGTATTTGATCATGCTATATATTCACTTGTTGAATTGTATGGGATAGCATTGCACATTCCTATGGCTAGGAAATGGATGAAGCTCTTTAAGCAAAGGGATTCAACATCATATGAATTGGATGAGCTAGATATAGATATTGACCTTGATAGTATGGAAGAAAAAGAAGAGGATGACATGGATATGGATGAGGAAGACTCTAAATTTGTTGAACACTAATACTAATCAATGTCTCATGTGTAGACAGTACATAACACTTGTAAGCTTTCCAATCTCGTGCATAGCCAAGGAACACACTCTTGGCAGCTTTAGGATCCAATTTTTTCCTCTTTTCATTAGGAACATGCACATATGCAATGCTGCCAAATACCTTCAAGTGTGAAATGTCAGATTTATGACCATACAACCTCTCATATGGAGTTACATCATGAATCCCTGCTGTAGGAGTCCTATTCAACACATAGACAGTAGTCACAACTGCTTCTGCCCAATAACCATTTGGAAAACTATTCTCATTTAGCATAGCTCTTGCCGAGTCCATCAGTACCCTATTTTTCCTTTCAGCTCCACCATTTTGGTGCAGTGTATAGCGGCAAGTTATCCCATTTTTAGTAAGGTATCTGTCAAAGTAATTAGAGACATATTCTCCACCTCCATCTAATCTAAGACATGAAATTTTATATCTCAACTCATTTTCAGCATGCTTCTTGAAATCCTTGAATGCATCAAACACATCGTCCTTATGTTTCAGTATGTAAAGCCAAGTATACATGCTGAAATCATCAATGAAGGATACATAGTAACAAGCACCACCAAACAAAGCATTATGAGACGAACCCCATACATGTGACTGTATCAACTACAAGGGTCGTGAGCTATTCCATACATGTCTCATAAATGGAAACCGTGCTTGCTTTCCAAATTGATATGCATCACATACATGTCCAAAGTCATGATACTTGAACTTAGGCAGTCCAAGCACAATCTCCTTCTGCTGCATAGATTTCAGCTTTTGTACATTCACATGGCCAATCTGCTTATGCCATATCTCAACATCTCATATAGCACCATCATCATGTGCAAACATGGCTGCTTTCAATTCTCGAATTGATGCATCAAGAGTAAAAATTATGCCATCTCTTCAACCTCTAGCAATCAATTTGTAGCCATTAACATATTCTTCAACAAAATATCCATCTCTATTAAATCTCACCTGTAGATTCTATTGTGCCATACGTCCAACTGACAAAAGATTCTTGGTTATTGTAGGTACATGTAGTACATCATGCAGGCTCTTTTTCTTGCCATCAGGCATCAACAATAGACCAATTCCTGTGTGTTGAATGTCATGTTGGGTGTCATCTCCAATACACACATAACCATGTGAACCTGCAACCATCTCATCAATCCATTCTCCATGGGGTGTCATATGATTTGAAGCCCCTGAATCAATGTACCATCTCTCATCTCTATTCTGCCTAGATGCATTCTTAGACACATGTTGCATGGCAAACAACCTATCAACCTGCTCATCATGAGCACCGCTAGAAGATGCATAGTGCCCATGTTGTTTGCCCTTTGCCTTCATATCTCCCTACTTCTTGTAACAATCCTTTGCAATGTGTCCATATCTGCCGTAGTAATGACAGTCCTTATCTCTGTTTGACTGGACCATGAACCAGATCCACCACCACCTCTACCATGGGGTGAACTCCCCCTGCCTCTAAAGCCGCCAGATCCACGCTGGCCTTGTGTATTTGTGCCATGCCAAGAATTTTTTTGATGTTGTCCATAAGTGTTTCGAGTGTCTCCTCAACCTCGAAAAGAGCCACGGCCTCTACCGCCTCTACCACACTGGCTAGAGTAAAGAACATTGTCTCTGCTTTGAGATGTACTAGAACCTATATTCATCCCAAGCTTAACTTCCTCATGCAACAGCAAAGCAATCAGCTCATCCCAATCAGGGGATTCAACTCTCATAGAAATAGGCGTATCAAATGCTTTATACTCTTTGTTGAGTCCATTCAATGTCACTGCAATCATATCATCCTTACACACTAAAGATCCAATGGTGGCAAGTTGATCCACTATGTTCTTGATCTCCGTAGTGTAGGCCTGAATGCTTCTACCCATTCCTAGCATGTTATTGAGCTGTTGCTTTAGTTGAATCTTTCTTGCATGTGTTACATTTCCATAATTCTTCATGAGTATGTCCCATGTATCCTTTGGAGAACTGCTTTTTGGGATATTGTGAGTGTTGAAAGTCCAAAGTTTGGACTAATTTGTTGCTGGTTATACCAGGGTATTGACTGGTTATTGTCTGCAGGAAGGATACCTATCATCTTCACTTGACATACATGCAATATATTCTGACTGGTTGGACATGTATCAACTCTTGCATAGAGTGGCAAATGAATGAGATGTTTTGGGGCTATTTTGAGGTTTGAGTACTCTTGTTTTAACAGAGAAAACACTGTTGGTTATAGCAGTGGGCTAGCTGTATTTGGTACTGCTACTTGCATACAATACAAACATTGATACTTGTATGGACATAGTTTGTTGTTGGGATGTTTTGCCATTACCATAGAATATTTTGAACTGATTTGAGCTTGGTTTATGCTCAGTTGACTATGTTTTTCATTGTTGAAATACAGTTTATAGTAAGCAGGTTGTTAGGAAAACTGCGCTGAATTTCAAGAAACTATCATGAATGACACAATCTCCAAAAGCTAATGAGTTTGTCCCTTGCTACCTCAACACACTTCATTTAGGGCATCCCTCCATTGATGACATAGCTCCTTGTGTTCCTCTTGGAATTAAAGTTTGGCACAATGTTTCATATGCTCCAACATACTGTTTTCCTAATGAAAGGAGCATGACCTCTCCTTTTAGGGCATTACATTCCTCTTTCCTTCATTAAAAACATTGCACACTACCAACCAATTTTCCTAAGCCTCATCAACCATGAACCTAGAAACCTCTACTCTTAGAAACTGAAATTGAGCCATTCATTCATTCAATAAAGTTTCAAAAAAGAAATTGACCATCAATGTTTCCCACCTTGAACTCAATAAAAGCAATAGTAAGCAGTGGTCTAAGATATGAATGATACACATGATCACTCATTATGATCCATCCATAAGTGCAATGAACATAATCAAAATACACAAAATAGTACTACAATGGGCCTCTAGGTCTCATTTGATTAACCAAGTCCACCCTGCCTCCAGGACCAATAGTAGACATTTTAAATACATGCGAGTCATGTGCATGGGCCTATTGATTTGGAAACAAGATGCTATAAAAGTAAGGGTATAACTTTTTTGTTCTATTTGTCAACTTTAACCATGCTTCAAAACGTGTAGTGTGAGTTGACAAGATCCTTGCAAAGCAAAGAGATATGCCTAGCTTTGAGGGAGAAGCTAAGGGGAGAAGGTAGAGATAAAGTTTCTTGAGAAATTTGGTCAATTTTATCATTTTGTTTCAATGCATCTTTCTTATATATGCCTTTAAAATGGCATCAATTTTGCAAAGAACATGTTATCTTATTCTTGACTTTAGATAGCTCCTATATATTTAAGAAATTATATCAATCCAAAAGCATGGTAGGTTTCATGTTATCAAAATGACTCTTTCTTGCAAGTATTGAATTCTCTTCCATCTTGCATCCTCATATCTCTTGCAAGTGAAGGGAGTGCCATTTCAAACTAAAAATACAACTATCCATGACTATGAACCCTTTGAACACATACACATGAGGTTGACAATTGTGATGATGGTGATGGTACTTAGGATGTCCTTTATCTCAATTGTGAAACTTGAATGATGGCCTTACAATGCATGACTACTTTTGCAAACCCATCATTCATTTTTCTAATGTTAATATTTGTTCAATGTGTTGATAAACTCCTTGTAGGTATACCCGTGGAACAAGTGTGTTTGAGGTTTGACTCCCATAATCTTCATATTTTCTACTTGCATGAAATGTTTACCTATGGACACATCCAAGTATATAATTTTGCTCTTCTATACATCAAAATAGTGTTTTAAAACAAGTATACACATTGCTATGGTAAAAATACATATACATGTCCACAATAAGCCTCAAGGTAGGTATGCAACCGTTAGGAAACACTTTCTCTACTCGACATTTTACACTCAATACGTGTTGTTTAAATGTCTAAAGTTGCACAACTACAACTAAAGTCCCCATCCCAGAAGGCACATAAGATGGCACAAATATCTATGCATTGTAACATAAGTAGACTCACACATCCATAAGTAGGATCATATCATGCATTGTAACATAAGTAGGATCATATCATGCATTGTAACATAAGTAGGCTCATATCATGCATTGTAACATATGTAGGCTCACACATCCATAGACATTTCATGAAAGTAGAACTCTCATGTTGATTCTAGTATCAATATTGAGGAAATTAATGCATTGGAGTATAGTTCGTATAATTATATTTTGGTTTTGCTTTGGGGGCTTCCTTTCATGTGAGCCCATATTGCAGTTGATTCTATACTTACCATAGCATTTTTTATGTAGATTCATATGTCAACTCATCCTCAACTACGTCTTCAATGTCGGCCACTTGCTCGCATCTTCATATTTGTCAATCAGCTTAGGCTCACCAGTGAAGAGATGTCTTTTGCATTTCTCTTTTCACATAACTTCAGCCTCTTCCCTTTTTTGGATACCCATATGTCAGCCTTATGTATCTCTAGTGAAGTTTATGTCATATATAGTAGATTATATCCATCAGACACTCTTCTTGACTGAAAATTTGTCCTACAAGGCCACGTGCATAAAACTTGTATCCTCCAAATTGTAACTTGGATTTCCAAGATCTAAGAAACAAAAATGTAGGCCTAGTCTGTTAGAATATCAAGCTCCCATTACTCTTCAGTCAGTCTATCTTTATGTGTGTGACCGACATTAGCTGGATATAGCTATACACGTGTGTGACATTCAATAAGTCATTGTAGTCAGTGACTTAACCACAGGTAGTCTTGGTTAGTCATACCTATGTGTGTAAGTCTCTTTCAGTTAGTATGATAGAAGAATAATGGAAGAACAACAACAATGAGCTGAGGCTCATCTTCCACTCCACTCTGTCTCTCTTCCTCTCTTCCAACATGGTATCAGCGAGATGGTACTTAGACGAAAAAATGCGGGCCAAAACCCGAGTGCGTTATTTTGCGCACATACACGAAAGAGAGAGTGAAAGGGAGAGCAAACATCTTGCATTTGAGAGGGAGAGGGAGAGAGAGAGAGAATGAGGGAGAATGAAAGCTTCTCGCCGCCGCCGCTGCCATTCCCAAAAAAGAGGAGGAAGTGTACGAAGGACAAAGAGGAGCCGCCGTCACGAAGAGGAGTCGCCAAACCCTTCTTCAAGCCTTTATGGTGAGTGCATTGTTCCTTCTTGCTTTGTTTTGGTGTTTTCTCTTTCTCTTTTACTTTTTTTTGTTAAAATTCATATGTATTGAGAAAGGGAGAGGAAATGAGAGAGAAAGAGAGGGAGAGGGAGAGGGAGAGGGAGGGAGAGGAAGAGAGGGAAACATTAAACATAATAGGGAAAGAGAGAAAGAGAGGGAGAAAGAGGGAGAGGAAATGAGAGAGGGAGAGAGAGGAAAGAGAGGGAAACATTAAACATAATAAGGAAAGGGAGAAAGAGAGGGAGAGGGAGAGGAGAGACAAAAAACATTAAACATAATAGGGAAAGAGAGAAAGAGAGGGTGAGGGTGAGGGAGGAAGAGGAAATGAGAGGAAGAGAGGAAGAGAGGAAGAGAGAAAAGAAAATGAGAGAGGGAGAGGAGAGAGAAAAAACATTAAACATATTAGGAAAATAGAGAAAGACAGGGAGAGGGAGAGGGAGAGGGAGGGAGAGGAAATGAGAAAGGAAGAGGAAGAGAAACAGGGAGGGAGAGGAAAGAGAGGGAAACATTAAACATAATAGGGAAATAGAGAGGGAGAGGAAAAGAGAAAAAACATTAAACATGATACCGAAAGAGAGAAAGAGAGGGAGAGGGTGAGTGAGGGAGAGAAAATGAAAGAGGGAGAGGAAGGAAAAAACATTAAACATAATAGGGAAAGATAGAAAGAGAGATAGAGGAAGAGGGAGGGAGAGGAAATGAGACAGGGAGAGAAAGAGAGAAAAGGAAATGAGAGAGGGAGAGGAGAGAGAAAAACATTAAACATAATAGGGAAAGAGAGAAAGAGAGGGAGAGGAAATGAGAGAGAGAGAGGGAGGGAGAGGGAGGGAGAGAAAAGAGAGGGAAACATTAAACATAATAGGGAAAGAGAGAGGAAGAGGAAGAGAGAAAAAACATTAAACATAATAGGGAAAGAGGGAAAGAGAGAGAGAGGGTGAGGGAGGGAGAGGAAATAAGAGAGGGAGAGGAAGGAAAAAACATCAAACATAATAGGGAAAGAGAGAAAGAGAGGGAGAGGGAGAGGGAGGGAGAGGAAATGATAAAGGGAGAGGAAGAGAGAAAAGGAAATGAGAGAGGGAGAGGAGAGAGAAAAAACATTAAACATAATAGGGAAAGAGAGAAAGAGAGGGTGAGGGTGAGGGAGGGAGAATAAATGAGAGAGGGAGAGGAATAGAGAAAAGGAAATGAGAGAGCGAGGAGAGAGAAAAAACATTAAACATAATAGAAAGAAAGAAATAAAGTTATATTAACGTCTTCTAAAGACCAAAACTGGCCTATGAGACAAACTGTGATACAACTGATGAGGTCCAACTATCCAAAATAAAAGTGCTGAATGAAAAGCTAAAAATTGGAAACTGAAAATACGGTGCTGTGAGTGTGATAAGTGTCGTGTATGTGTATGTACGTATGTAGCTCTGGTACTCCAGATAATGGCTACAAAAGGGAAACAAATGTCGGCTGTGATAGGGGAACAACTGTCGGCTGTGATAAAGTGGTGCGATGTGTATATGTAACAGATGCAGGGAGATATACTATCCTGGGATGTAGTAGCAGTCGTCGAAGTCGCTAATAGCAGGTGATCCCTCCTGGATGCAGGATGTGGTACATCGGCAGTGGAGAAAGAGCAAACTGGAGATCTGAGATCCAATGTGTCGAGTGTCGTCGGATCTCAGTCTGCTGTCGATGTAGATCAAGAATCCTCCGGATGTCCTGTCGGTGTGGCTGTGGGGTCCGAAACCCACGGATCCTCATGCGGCGTCGGGTACGCTGGTCCTCAGCCTGCTGTAGTGTGAGCCCGGAGGTCTGGCTGGAGGCTGGTACAGTAGCTCTCACTCTGTCTGTCTGAAAGAACTGTGTAATAGTCGTCTGGGTGGGCCCCTCTCTGACTGGGACCCGCTGTGTGCTCTGCTCTCTGATGTGCCATGCCTCTCCCAGAAAATGGCCAAATGATCTCTGATCCATATCAGTCATACATCCCTGAAGTGAGCTGCTCAATGTGTATCTAGATCTCAACTCTGAGTATGCCGGGCATCTGAGAATAAAATGCTCCTCACTCTCCACCTCTGATCTGCAAAGGGGGCATATCCTCTCCTCCCGCGGGATGCCACTGGCTCTGCCACTCTCAATCATAAGTTGATGTGATGATACCCTGAGCTGTCCAATAAGAACTCTCAATCGATGTGGCATATAGATCTGCATATATCTCAGAATCTTTATGAATCCCTGCTCTGATATCCTCAAGAACTGTGTATAATAATGTGGCATCTTCGATGGCAGTGGCTATGCAGGGCTGACCCATGTCCTCTGTATATAAATATGTCATATCTCCTGTCTGATGACTTTGTTCCTCTCAGAGAGAGAGAGGGTGTAAGTGGGAGCCTGAGTATCATATAGAAGAGGTGGAAGTCTATCAATGTCCGGCCCATGTCTGTCAAGCCAAGCTCTAATCTGTGCATACCATGATGTGGTATCCCCCGCTCGAGCCATCTCCTGAGATGCCATATATGCTCTATATGCAATGCGATCTCTGTCCATATCCTGAAATCTGTGTAGGAAGCAGACTGTCTGAAATAATGCCTCGACTAGCATGGGCGGTGTGGCAAGCTCTGCTCGCACAATGTCATGTGGGACTGAGGCCTTGCTGCGAATCAATCTAGATATCATGATCACTTGAGGTCTCTCCATCAATGTCCATACATAATCGGCAAGGCCTGGCCCCCATATAGAGAAAGAGAGAAAGATGGTGAGGGTGAGGGAGGGAGAGGAAATGAGAGAGGGAGAGGAAGAGAGAAAAGAAAATGAGAGAGAGAAAAAGAGAGAAAAAACATTAAACATAATAGGGAAAGAGAAAAAAAGAGGGAGAGGAAATGAGAGAGGGAGAGGAAGAGAGAAAAGGAAATGAGAGAGGGAGAGGAGAGAGAAAAAACATTAAACATAATAGGGAAAGAGAGAAAGAGAGGGAGAGGGAGAGGGAGGGAGAGGAAATGAGAGAGGGAGAGGAAGAGAGAAAAGGAAATGAGAGAGGGAGAGAGGAGAGAAAAGAGAGAAAAAACATTAAACCTAATAGGGAAAGAGAGAAAGAGAGGGAGAGGGAGAGGGAGGGAGAGAGAGAAGGAGGGAGAGGTTGTTGTTTTCTTGTTTGTTGTTGTTGTAGTAGTAGTAGTAGTTTTTTTCTTTTCTTGTTTATTGTTGTTTAGTTTTCTTGTTTTTTGTAGTAGTAGTAGTAGTAGTAGTAGTAGTAGTTTTTTCTTATTTTCTTGTTTATTGTAGTAGTAGTAGTAGTAGTAGTAGTAGTAGTAGTAGTAGTAGTAGTAGTAGTAGTAGTAGTAGTAGTAGTAGTAGTAGTAGTAGTAGTAGTAGTAGTAGTAGTAGTAGTAGTAGAGTAGTAGTAGTAGTAGTAGTAGTAGTAGTTGTTGTTGTTGTTGTTGTTGTTGTTGTTGTTGTTGTTGTTGTTGTTGTTGTTTCTTCTTTTCTTGTTTATTATAGTGGTAATGGTAGTGGTAGTGGTAGTTGTAGTGGAAGTGGTGGTCATGGTCATGGCCGTGGTCATGGTCATAGTCATAGTCATAGCCGTAGTCATGGTCATCGTCGTCGTCGTAATCATGGTCATCGTCTTCATCTTTGTCATCGTAGTTGTAGTCGTAGTCATGGTCATGGTCGTCATCATAGTCGTAGTTGTAGTCATAGCCGTGGTCGTGGTCATAGTCGTAGTCGTAGTCATAGTCGTGGTCGTGATCATGGTCGTGGTCGTGGTCATGGTCATGGTTATGGTCATGGTCATGGTCATGGTCATGGTCATGGTCATGGTCATGGTCATGGTCGTGGTCGTGATCGTAGTCGTAGCCATCGTAGTCGTGGTTGTAGTAATAGTAGTGGTTTTCTTGTTTGTTATTGTTGTTGTTGTTGTTGTAGTAGTAGTAGTTGTTGTTGTTGTTGTTGTTGTTGTTGTTGTTGTTGTTGTTGTTGTTGTTGTTGTAGAGAGAGATATATATTTTGTTAAAGAAAATGAGAGAGGGAGAGGAAGAGAAAAAAGAAAAAGGAACGAGAGAGACGAGATAAACATACAGCATAATAAAGAAAGAGAAAAAGAGAGAGAGATGGAAGGAGAGGAGATAATGAATGGATAAAAAACAAAGAGAGAGTGGTGGCGAGGTCCGGTAAGATCCGGTGCAACACCACGAGACGGGAAACACTCCGACATACCTTAATTTGTGGGTGGGTGGGTGGAGACTTTACATACATTAATTTTTGCTGAGTTACAAGAGAAGAAATCCCTTCTCAAACAATTTAAGAAATAAAAAAAGAATGATAACAAAAACAAATTGTTTGTCGTAACGTAGACAAAATGGAAAACAATGAAGGTCTTGATGTTCAAGATCGTGAGGTGTATCTTAATCAACGTGTTACATGTCTTTGCTCTCAATGCGAGCTGGCAATTCGACAAAAACGTCGATTGTCTATAGAACACATACGACACTTCGGCGAGTTTCAATCTGAGATCATTGATCAAGCAATCTTGGATTTTCAGCAAATGGTAAGAAAAGTTAATCTCAATCATTCGTTGTACTCGCAAGCTAATTGAATACCATATACAAAAAGATTGGGTATGGCTAGCAAATTTTCTATCTAGGGAGGTGACGTCTCGTCCCAAGGAGGAGTGCACCCTTTGCGGCCAATTAGAAGAGTTCATGGGCATGCGATGGATAGAGTGCTTGAGCCAATCTACCACTGGGAAGGTACTACCTAATCTATACCGTCAATACCAGAGGTGACAGACAGCCTTCGAGACTTACCTACAATCTTGGAGCCTGAGATGGAGGCAATGATCGATGCATTAATTCCCAAGGATGTCGAGACTTCTGATCTGCTTAGAGAGGAAGCATCCATAAAATTATATAATGGGTGCCTAGTATCTCGCCTGAAGACACTGCTTACACTCCTAAGTATGCAAGAAAAATACGATGGAGCGATGCGAGTGTGACCAAGTTGTTCAGGTACCTTGTACGTACGCTTCGTTGATTTCTTTTTGGCACTATCATTAAAAACATTTGTGCTTTTTCAAGGTGTTTTATGATTTTTTTCAAGTTACTGAAATATCATATATTACCACCTGCAAATACCATGCGTGAGTCTCGTGATGATGCACGACATGTTTTATGAAAGCTTGGCATGGACTACAACAGCATCCATGCATGTATCAATGATAGCATGCTACTTCGAGGAGAATACGAGACTATGGAGACATGTCCAAAGTGTGGTGCTCACATGTATCGACAAGACTTGCAAGGGCAAAACATCCCTCAAAAAGTTCTTAGACACTTTCTACTTATCCCCTGCATAAACCACATGTTTCATACGTCCAGCATGGCGAGCGTGACAATGTTGCATGCGTAGAATAGGTCCACAGATGGAGTTCAACGAATATCAGCGGATTCACGTGCATGGAGCCACATTGACTCTACCTTCCCAGGCTTTGCTCGAGAGCCAAGGAATCTTCGGCTTGGTCTTGCAATGGATAGCGTGAACCCATTCGGTCTGCACTCAACTTTTTACAGTGTGTGGCCTCCTATAGTCATTGTCAACTACAATATCCCTCCATGGCTTTCTACAAAGAAAGGACATCTCATCCTTAGCTTACTTATCTTCGGCTCTACTACAAAGTCAAAAATATGAATGTGTATCTTCATCCATTAGTCGATGAGCTTAATATTTTGTGGGAGGATGGGGTCACCGTGCAAGATATGAGCAAGCGTGATGGTCGACAGTCTGCCAATATTCGAGCCATTCTCATGTAGACGATGAATGAATTTCTGGGATTCAAAGAGTGCTCAGGTAAATAGGCTTCCGTTCTCGTTGGTAATATCTATCATAGCTCGTTCAAGTTTGTATTCACTGGATAGAGGTGTTAGAACAGGTCTGGTTACCTCAAGTTATCATGCATGTCCATTGTGCGGGCCAGAGTTAGACTCCCGAAGGTTATGAACCATGAAGAAGATGGTATATCAAGGACACCCCACTTTCTTGCCAGAGGGTCATGAACTCAAGGAAGGTTTTCTTGGACGACCTCCAACACGTACGAATACCCAAAGTTGGTACGAGCTGAAAATGGTCCATGCAGAGTCACACCCAAACGGAATGCAACGGTTCTCAATTTTCTACGAGTTTCCATATTGGACCCACTTACAGATTAACCACTTGTTGGATCCCATGCATATTTTTAAGAACGTGGACAGATTGCTATGGGACCACATTATAGGAAAGAGAGACACTATAGGGGCACAAATGGATTTGAAGGAGGTAGGCAAGATGGAGGCGCTTTGGCACAGTCGAGTGCTGATGGTCGCGTGCAACTACCTCACGCTCCTTGGGTTTTTTTCACTAAAGAAGAGCACATTGTGAAGCAAACAATCAAGTCTATCCGCACTCCGACGAGTATGATGTGTTCTCTCATGTCTACGTTTTCTAAATATGACCAATTGTCAGGGCTAAAATTCCATGATTGGCATAAGATATGTCACGTTTGTACTACGAATGGATTGTAAGTGGCCTACGCATTTTACTATTTGGAGTGTAGTCATTGTTCATAATGCTTTCTCATTTGTGGTAGTTTGTACTACCGATCGCGATCGCAGGATGCCTTACTCCAGAAATATGTGGGGCCATTTACAGGTTGTCAACTTTAGTGCAATGGATCTTACAAAAGGAGATTAAGACATACTCTATTGAATCTGCGAGGCGGGGAGCAGTGGAGACGGTCTGTCTCTTTGAGAAATACCTGCCTACCAGCATGCTGACGATACCAATCCACCTTCTTGTGCATCTTGTAGATGAAGTGGAGATTTCTGGACCTGTCCATATGCGATGGATGTTCTTCTTGGAGTGCTTCATGAAAACCCTGAAAGGATTTGTGCAACAACGAGCTCAACCAGAAGGTAGCATGGCTGAAGTTTGGTTGGTGTCTGAGAGGCGCTAGTGCATGTTTCACAATGGCTACCAACGTTGGATCCAAACAACAGTATGCTATGGTCCCTCAAAGACGATGATTGACTGACCGAAGATGTGGTGGTTGAAAATGGGGTAGAAAAAATAATGGATGCTGCAATGGAGGAGAAAGTGAATCGCCTTTGTATGTTGCACCATGCCTCTATGGAGATGTGGCTCGTCAAGTACCAGCAAGCTAGGCAAGATCGAGAGGAAGCGCGAGATCTGAATTTCGATGTAGTACATACCATCGATTGATTAGATATCCCAAGGGCATGGAGGAGATGCCATGGTTTATGTCAATGCGATGGTTGCATGGAGCTTTGACTGTAGCGTCTCGCGAAGGGGCGAAGGCCTCAACCGAGGAGTGGGAATTCTTGAGGGGATGTAGTCCAAAGGTGATGACGTATTTAGGATTTGTCGTATCTATATTTTATATGTGACCATTAATTGAGTATTTCAATGTACAGTACAAAATATATAGTCCAGCGTTGTCACGTAGACGACATTTTCACATGGAGTGTATTGATAAAATGCACTCCACAACAGACTATGGTATCATGGCAAGGTTCGAGCAAGAGAACCCACGACGAGAAACGGATCCAAATACGGTTATAGATGAGATGGAGTATTTTTGGAACTTGCAAAGTATTGTTACGGTGGATTACCATAGATTCTCCATGATACTATTCGATGTGCAGTGGTTCAAAGTGGTACTTAAAGGAGCTGGAGCAACAATTCGAGGATGTCCAAACCCCCGACAACCTCGATGGTAGTATGTTATACCTTCAGCTCCCCGAAGTGCAAGAGTATATGATCAAAGCGATGTTTCGAGCATAGATGAGGACAATATGCAAATAGAGGGGTCGATATAACAAGGGGTGAAGGCCATCGAAATCTTGGAGCATGTAGAGGAGCCAACATCGAGTAACAATGATGGAAATAGAGGAGTCCAAGAATTCTTTGAGAACGAGGTGGACTCATCCTTTTGTGGTGACATGTCTATCGACCTTCTAGTTTATGCCAAGTTGTGTCAAGAGATTGACATGGGACCATAGGATACTTCATACTTGGAGCATCCACTTACTCAATTCGTTGACTAATCACTTATAAGGGTACATAAGATATGCATTTTAAGTGATATCATTTTTTAAATATTTATATTACCGTGCTTTGTATGATTTAAATTGATAATACTAACATCATTTTTTATTTGTGCAGGAGACCTTTGTGGATACTTAGATCATCAAGATGAGTCGAGGGATAAGCGATGAGGAGTTGCAAGATATCTTCACGTGCATGTCTCCAGATTAGATGGCGAGATTCAGAGGCATGGCGGACTAGGAGCTGTCTCAGACATCGTCAAGCCGCTCTATTAGATCTACTTTGACACGATCAAATGATTTAGCTTCGAGCAGACGAGGTCGATGCTCCAGACTTGGGTCAAATGGAGAGAGTGCTTCAGGGTCAGGGGGATGCTGCAGAGATACGAATGGAGTGAGCCTGCGGTCGGCTTAGGATACAAGTGCTACTCCTCACTCTCGTGGTGGTTCCAAAGAGCGTGGCTCATGTGGTTGTTGTGGAGGCACGGACATGGTGTCTTCGTCTCGTCGTTCTGTTAGAGTTGCATCACCTCCAAGATTTGTCACACCTGTGGGGACGTCTACTCCAATCACTCCGGCTTTTGCTCAGTCGTCCATAGGTGGCACCCCTATTGGTGCTACTCCGATAGATACTACCCCGATCGATACACCAGATATATAGGGGTCTCCTGGATATGCCCAGGAGTGTGGTCGCAGGCAGGAGAGGATCCATCTTAGGTATACCCTAGAGGGATATGCCTATCTTGTAGATGATAAGTCAGGAGCCATCATCATGAATGATGAGGGGAGGAGGGTGATGGCTCACATGAGAGAGTTGTGCGAATAATTTTTTCGGCACAACGTCTTGGATCATTGGAAAAACATACCGGAGAGGAGCAAGGACTACATAGTAGCATCCTTGCATGAGGAGTTTCCGTTACCAGCCACAACAGCAGATAGGTTTTCTATGGGCTAGATGATGGAGTGTATGCGTGCATATATGTCACAAAGACGATCAGACGCACACAAGGCACTCAAGAGTGGGGCTATAAAGCCCGAGTGGCTAGACGTGGACAACTGGCACTGACAATGACTGAGGGAGGAGGCTACAGATTCTCTAGGACGTTGAAGTCAGCAGTGCGAGGTGGCAAGGGCACGACTAGAGGCCAGAGTGGTCCATCATCTTGGGAGTGGCGGCCACAGGACATATCTGGAGGACTTTGTAAGTTTTTCTTTTGTTTTGCTTGCTTATTTTTTTGCAATATCCTTTGTACTGACAATCGTGTTTCTAACAGTTAGTATTTTGTTTCCTTTGCAGCACTCCATTACAAATCGCAATCCGACTGGCCTTGAGACTCGATATGTAGAGAGGCATGGTCTCACTGCATTGATCAACCAATTGTATGGATGCGGCGGCCCTATAATTCACTCATCTTTCTTGTTCGTCGTTACCATGTTTAATTAAAATGCATTATTGTATGGTGGGATAATGTGTAGTTGTTTCTTTTTTTGCAGAGTCCGTTCAATACTCCTTTGTGGCGGAATGAGCTTTCGGATGGCGAGGATCTATAGCTTGCCCTTGGATCCCTGGAGCTCACACACCCTTCTTTTTTTGTCACATGATCTATGTAGACATTTTATATGTAATAGTGATATCTTGCCATGATTGTACCAGTCACTTTCATTATGCGATCGTATATTTATTTCATGTATCAATGTTATGATTTAAGTACACTTTGTCTTTATTTACACAAGCATTGTACACAATGCAGAAACTATTTTGTATGGCCCTGTTACCGTCGCTATTAACGTCGTAAATTTACTTGCACGCGCTGTTATTGATGTCGTTATTAGTATCGCAAAGTGTCGTTATCAGCGTCATTATTTGCATCGGTATCAATGACGCTGATACCGATGCAAATAGCGACACTGATAACGATGCTTATACCGACTATTCTATGGCGTCATCAATAACGACACTTTTTGCGACGAAGGGGGAAATTTTCTTTATTTATATTTTTGTCACTTTTAACGTCGATATAAGGCCTATATCTTGTAGTGTCATTTCACAAGGCATTCAATGCAGTAATTTGTTGGTCAATAAGCCCATATTGTTCTAGATATAGCCTCCCATTCTCTCTCCATACCACTTTAAGTGTTTTTCTTTTGTGGAAATCTTGGACTATGCTCCTTGAGCAATATCGTCATTTTGAGTCTATCCACATTAGTGTCATTGCCATTAAGACAAGTTATAAGCTCTAGCTTCCTAAGACTTTAGGGTCCTCTCCCTCATAGCCTTGGTACTCAATATAACCAAATATTGCCATCTTAAGCTATCTTGGTGTGATAATCCCAAGATCAAAAGAGGTTTGTGATGGGGGCACCAATGTATGGATTATTGTCTTTTTATTCAAGGAAAACACCCCAAAACAATAATAACTCAAAAAAATTGGCCTCTAAGATGACTGTGCCACTAATAATCAATTCCCTTTGTATCTCTAGCCCACCGACAATGATACCATCTTCCCACCAACAATGACATCAACAACCCTAGTTAGCATTTGAGTAATCCATCACTAGAGCACATATTTTCTCACATGCATATAAGAGCATAAAATACAGTACACCATTCATATATGTATTGTTATATTATACAAGCATATATACATATAGAGACATATACAAAAGTTAATTATTATATCAATGTATACAAAGCATAAATATATTATATTCTATAGTGTAGATATACATTACTATATCTAATAGTTATAATATCATCATATAAATTTTTATCTAATAATACCTAAAGCTAATTTGTACATCTTGGGATTTAAATGGTAACCTATTTAGTAACTTTATCTAATTGCATTGGAATTAAATTTTGGGCAGGAGCGTTGGAAGAAAATCGAACTTTGGGTTGGGGGGAGAGAGAGAGAGAGGTGGTGGCAAGGTTCGGGAAAAACATTTCAAGGAAGAGGAAGTAAATCTTTTTCATCATCGAAGGAAATATCTCCTATTGAGACAATATCTTATACATAAATTTAACAAATGTAACTATATTTTGAGATATTTGAAGATGACTTATTTCCTCCTTCAAAGAATTGAGAAGTATTTTTGTCAAGGTGAACAAGTTTTAGGTTTTTTGAAGCGAACCCGTCTTTTCCCGAACCCTGGGTGGTGGGATCAACATCACTCCGTCTCAACGGGGTAAAGCCGTGGTGAAAAGTGAAACGCCTCCGACCCTCGAAAGGAGAAAGGATGGTGGGTGGCAAGGAGGCCCATTCTTAACGTCAGCCGGAGGAATCAAGTCCCAAGAGAAACAAGCGTGCACAATTTGTTTGCAATGGCGTTAAGAGACGTAGTGATGGCATATACTATATATATATATATATATATAGGGTGAAGGCCCCTAAAGGCTCCACGTGGAGAGCCGAGAGCAGAAGCGGCGAGAAACGACGCCACGCAGCGGCAGCACGCGGTCGAATTTTGGGAGCGGCGATTGACAGCTTCTTCTCTGCGACCGCGTCAAATCCACAACATTCCCTCGATCTTACAATCATCATACATTAACAACATTCTTCTTCTTCTATCGTCACAGTTTTGTTCATCCACACTCCCAAACTTGTTATCCTTTAGACTGATGTACTGTTACTACATTCATTATATATAACCTACCACTCGGCTTGTAGTGTTGTACAACTAGTAGCACCCCAACCTCTGCTCCGCCCTTTGCAAGGCTTCCTCTCCTTAGTACCAGTCCGACCCAAAATCCTTCTATTTTTCCTTGCAATTCAGCCAGCTAACTAGTGGGTGATGATAACATCTCCAGTACAGTTTCCTATCTTGATGAATTATACCTTAGGCGTTATGTGCAAACTATAAATAACATCAGAGCTTTATCCACAGTTAGTGTTCCTGCGCTGCACAGACCAGTAAACTGCAGGAGATATAAGAGACAGTAGGGCGCGGGCGCTGTAGCTTTATTGTCTCATTGATAGGGGCAGTTTGGAGGAAAGAGACGAGGTGCAACACTTGCTAATCAAGACCTGTCAGCCCATCGATCCAATAAGACTTTGATTCAACACGATTAATTGATTCTTCAATTCATTACTGTATATTGGAGAGGATGGATAGAATCTGGCATTATAAGCCACTTGTAGCTGTGATTGGATGCATGTCAGGTCGAGTGGCAGGCCTTTTGCTGCTGCTGATGATGATGATGTTGGGTCATGATATTGATCATCTAGCGGATGCTGCAGACCCAGACCCTCTCTTCGACTTCGCCCAAAATCCAAACCTCACAAGCTTCACCTTCAGGGACATGACCAACAACGGGGACGTCTCTCACGGCCCCGGAGGAACCCGTGCCGGCCTCAACATCTCTCTCTACCCAGCTATGGAGTATGTACTTGAAACACCCTAGACATGTGACTGATGCTATTCACTCCTGTGCTTCCCTAGCATCATGTCATAGTTTTGCGTACTTTCCTATGCAGTTTGCATCATTATTACAAGCTTCTGATCCCTCATCACCTTATAGTAGTCTATTACCACTGATCAATCTTGTCAATTCTTTAGTATGTCTAGGCTTGAATCAATATTGACTTAGACTAGCAAATTACACGCATCAGGACAGGTAATTAAGTTCCCTTTTTGGATTGTCATGACGATAGTCATGTGCGTGATAATCTTTCAATGTTTTTGTCAACCTAGAGATTATTTGAACTAGTTTTGTCTGATGTCTCCTTTGCTACCTGACTTCACTGTGTACACTGAGTCAGAGGTGCAATCTGTCATCTCTAACAACAGCGATCTCACAATTTCTGTAAACATGACAGGTCCCAAGGGTTGACATATGTGAGATTTCAAATGAAGCCATGTGGAATAAATCTCCCGCATACACACCCAAGAGCCTCTGAGATGCTAACTCTGTTAGAAGGAGGGCCCCTTCAGATCGGCTTTGTGGACACAGCAGGTAAATCAATGGAGGTTTAGCAGTGGGGTGATAAGACATCAAAACTGGATTCATGATGAAATACGTTGGAAGATCATGATCATGATTTGATGCAGTATGTTGTACAGAAATCCAGTTTTAATGTCTTAATTACGGAAATGTTCTGATTGATTTGATGGATGTTTTGCAGGAGTTGCTCACGTTGACATAATGAACAAGGGAGACATTACCGTTTTTCCGAGAGGACTACTGCATTACGAGCTTAACATTGGAGATAAGACTGCCCACTTCCTCTCAGCACTTGACAGCCAAAACCCAGGAGTCTTGGTACAGTAGTTTCCCTTGAACCCTGTATGCTTGTTAATATGTTATGACGTGCTCATGATCACAGTGGACCCATGATGAGGGTGCCTTCTCTCTCCTCAGGCAGGTGCTCATGTTAGCTTAGACTTGGTTACAAGGGACACTTCACATCAAGACTTTTGGATACAATAGCCATGATGTCCTTGCACATTAGGTGGTGCGGCAATACACTTATGTGTGTATAATACCATATAATACCATATGGTATTATATCGTGCCCCAGGCCCAGGGGGGACAGGCTACCCCGCAGGGGTACTAGCCTATGCTAACTACCCCCCCATCTCCACCAAGATGAGTATGCCCCACCATTGCACTAAAAGGTGATTAGTCCATTGGTAAGGTTGTTAGCACGTGTCCTCGAACATAAGACTTAAGTCTCTCACAACATAATAGAAGGTGATTAGTCCATTGGTAAGGTTCCCAAAGGAGGCCCAAAGTTCCTTCTTATAAGGGCCATGGTAAAACCCTTACAGGATGAGGCAAGGTGAGTGATAGTTGGCCAATTAAAAAGAAGTGGTTTATCATCTCCTTTATGAATGAGTTTGATAATTCCTACATTGACACTATGACACAATCCCCCAAACATGGTAGATTTCTTCCAAACAATCATCAAAGGGAGAATTAGGGTCTCTTTGAGCATATGGTAGAATCATTAGGCATTTAATCAAGTCTAGGGATTTTTCCTTTTTTCAGGCTCATCAAGTGGGGAGAGATCTTGTCCTGAAAGGGAAGAAATGGAGGTGGGTATTATTGTATCTCTAATCTTGCCAATTTAGCTCTTGCCCTGGTTTTTCTATATTCGAGGCAAGAAGGTGTACGAAAAATTTCAGCAAAATAGTTATGTACAATGGTCTGATTTTGGGCTCAATTAGTAGCTGTGTTGCCCTTTTCATCCATAAGAAGGGATGATAGTTCCTTTTTTCTTTGTCTTGATGAGGTTAAACATTTCTATTGTGAGTTTGTCTATCTCAACTGTCGACCATGTTCTTGTCACTTATGAAAAGTAGCACTT
Organism: Lygodium microphyllum; assembly: GCF_053477565.2. Taxonomy (NCBI): domain Eukaryota; kingdom Viridiplantae; phylum Streptophyta; class Polypodiopsida; order Schizaeales; family Lygodiaceae; genus Lygodium; species Lygodium microphyllum. The sequence goes on along the minus strand of NC_141145.1, from coordinate 61,127,554 downwards.
ATATGGCTTCTATTTCTTTTGCTTTCTAAGATCTAATTTTAGTTCATAAGAGTTTTTCCAAAGTTTGGGAATCACTTGCATTTACAACTTGCTCTAGTTGAATGCACATTGCATATTTTTAAGCTCTAGTCCTACTCCTTTTGAAGTTAATGGTTCTATTTTTTACTTCCATAATACAATATTGTGTCTACTTTATTGCATGACTCCAAACAGTTATCGGCGAGGAAATGAGAAAGAATATCATGCCCCAAACTTCTTTTACACTTTTTTGCACATAATTAAGTTATTGTTAATTGGAGACACTACTTATGTATGTACTTATTAATGATAATGAGAAAATCTAGATTGTTATTTAGTTTGTTGTGTATTACTTGACCTTTAAAGAATGATTGATTTATCACTATAATTTGGATTCAACAATGTCTATTATACCATTTTTGAAACACAATGACAAGGCGACTTGTGACCTCAAACTATAGAGTAGGTAAGATTGTGCTTTGAGTCCTCATGCCATTCCTAAGGAATGTTCATCATGGGAAATATGGGTTTACTTCATCTTAGAGCTAGTTCATGTTTTGTCTTCATAAAATGCCTTCTCAAAGTAGTCTAACAACAAAAATGCATCTTTGAAAAAGAATTGCCGCAAGTAAAGAAAAATTTCATTCATATTTACAAAATCTTCATTATGGTAAGAGGAGAGAGATTTGCGAATGGGTTTTTATATAAACTAGTTGCTCTTGCCCCTCTAAAAAGTATATATCTAACTTGATTCATTCTTGATTCAATGTGGCCCTTACTTAGAATATATTTTGATTGTGGGGGATGCCATGTCTAAGGATAAATATGTTCTGAGGAAGGATGGTTGATGAGAAGATCGCAAGAAAATTCTTAATGGGAAAATACATTTTTCAAGAAAGTTCAATTTCTAGATCATAATGAGCAAGAATATTATAGAAAAAATAATGACTACTACTCTCATTATGCTTGAACATTGATCAAGTTGCTAAGAGTTCTCTTCAAGTGATAGTAAAAATATTGATGGTTTACATTATCGAAAAACAACATAATTACTTGATTATCATTTCTTTTTGTAGACTATAGCTGGGGCGTTGTTTCAACTTCCAGTGCGTGCTTTAGGAGCAAGCTTAAATCAACAGGTGACCGATATTTTGGCCATCAAATCAACTCTCTATGACTATGGGCATGCACTAGAGATGAGCACAATCTCAGGATGTGTCCCTGGTAAAAACATTGTCAATAATTTCTAACTTGATAGCCTTAACCTCTCATTGCCCTTCAAGAGAAAACCTTCCCTACTCATGTGTCCTTAGTAAAAACATTGTCAACAATTTCTTCCTTCATATCCTTAACCTCTCACCATCCCAAAAGAGAAAACCTTCTGTAGGAAAATGTGGAATATTCATAAAATACTTAACATTTCAAGCTACCATTCCAATCTAGGACTAGGTTTTAGCTTTTCAAAATGTAAGATCCTAACATTATCACGTGTGGCTACCCTTCCCCTCCGAGACTAGGTTTTAACTTTTCATAATGTAAAAGCCTAACATGATCAAATCTATTTTGGCTCAAAAAATCTTCTTTTGTTGATTGATCAAGAATGATTGCAATAATACATCTTTCAAGAAGTTTTGAGAACTTTCCCTAACGCTATAGCCCCTTTCTAGCAACAATAATCTTTAGCATTACATCATTAAAATGTCTGATACATATGTTATTTGTTAGTAGTGTGTGTGTGTGTGTGTGTGTGTGTGTGTGTGTGTGTGTGTGTGTGCAAATCGGATGTTGGATGCATACATAGCGAGCATTGAAAGGTCCCCAAGAACAAAGAACTCTACTTTAGGCTCAAAAATCAAGAGAATAAACTTGCATGACATGAGGCAAAAAGACCAATTGGGTACAATCTCTCCCCATGCCTTGTGTGAGCACTCCACAAAGCATGTATTTATAAATTTATTCATCTCAAAGCTCAAAAATAGCCCAATTTTACAAATAAGCATGCTTTAGCTTTTGTGTTTGCTTTTGTCCAAATAAAGAATAAAGCGGTTGGGCAGCCCAAGAGTTGAGCTATGCCCAAATACAATGTCTGATAATGAAATATCTAAATCGTGCATCCATGCACATACAAAATAATAAATATTTGTCAAGCACTTCAATAAATAAGTACGCTTAAATAAATATTAGTGCCATGCCTTTAATGATAAGACATGTATCCATCAAAAATGATAATTTCTTCTAGGTAATTTGAATACACACTATCGCCCAGTGCTTCCCAACGCCACCACCGCTTGCTCTACACATCAATTGAAGCATTCACAATTGTTAGAAAATAATAAAATTAATCTGACAAAAGTGAATACCTAGCAGTCTTTAGCTACAAAATAAATAAATCAATTGGAACTCCATCCTAAACTTAATTTAATACGAGTGCACTCTAAACTCATAAATGTCCATTAATTTAAATATGTATTTTGCAAAATCACCCACTGTGGAGTCACCCATGTGCACATTAAATTAATATGACGCGCGAAAAGGACAAACGTCCCCGTCAACTTCTCGCACAAGGAATCCACCGCAAAACCTCACGGAATCCACCGTGGTCTCACAGAATCCACTGTGGAATATACCTCCTGGCATCATACCCCCGGGGTGGGATAGCAATTGTCCTCAATTGCTATTAGCTCAATGTAGAGCGAGCAATGAGGGGTAAGCACTTAAGTCACGGGCATGCATCCATTGGGCCTCTTCAATAGGATGATTTTTAAACTTAACTAAATATCTAGAGTATCTACGGTCAATTCGAGTGGTCATGAAGTCAGTGTTTAGAATACTTTCAGGTTCAAGGATTTTAGTTTATTCTTCTAACAAAGGAGGGTTTTCATAGACAAGGTGGACAGGTAATTGGCCTTTAAAAGGTCATAACAAACTAATATGAAAAGTATTGTGGATTTTTCAGTATTGGGGTAATTTTAATTCAAATGCATTGTTGTTGATTTTGTGAATGATTTTAAAAGGTGCATAAAATCTAGGTGCTAACTTAACAACGGTGTTGTGCCGCTACGGGCACACCGTGTAAAAAAATCTAGAGAGTGGCTTCCTGTTAGATTTAGAGAGCCAATGCCGCTTTATGCATTAGTATTAGTGTCCATGGTTCAAAATATTAGATTTTATTGGACAAGTTTTTAGTCAATCTTTGATATTCTAGATATTATCTCGTAAAAATCCATAAAACTATAGATAACTCCTAGATTACGAGGACATGTAAAAGAAAGCATATAGCTTTCAACCAATTTGAGAGGATTTTATGTAAAAAAAGAGATTAGCGAAATCATGCGATGCGTGATCGCTGTTTTCAGGCAGTGAACAACAGCACTCCGAAAGTGGGAGATGAAGGAGTGATCTGGTAGGATTCTCGCAAGCGTCGTAGTATTTAACCCCCCTTTCGAAGCCATTGGAAGCATCAGATTGGCGATCTGAGAAGCATAGAGAAAGGTATTATTTTGTACATGTTTTTGTCTATTAGAGTTATATTTTCTCATAATGCTGAAAGAAACTAACAGGCTTCATCTCTGTTAGTATTCTTCTATATTTTCTAATTCTTTTTGGGAGTATTCTTCTACATCTTCAATCTCTTTGAACCCCTTCTCTTCCATCTACTCCTCTCCTTGAATCTACCTACACCCTATTGTCTCTTATCTTCAAGAACGTGGGTTGAAACCTTCAACCCTTCTCTTATCTCTACCATCTCCAAAGTCTAAGCTCTTGAACCCCCAAACATTCTTCTCTTGCCAAATCCCTGTAGTGACCTTCAACCCTACGTGCTGCGACAATAGTGAACCTGACGTGAAGGTCGGTGTAAGAGAACTCCAAGATGGGGGATTCTTCAAGAGATACTCTACAACAATCAGTGCGCATACTGCAGCAGACAGCAGACTCAACAACAACAAATCCAAATATTACAACAACAACAACAAAGGCAAGACGAAGAGAAGATTGATTCCACAGCTATCAAGGCCCTAGAGGAAGTTGGGTGCGAATTAAAACAATTCAATGGTCAAAATGTCTCTGTTTTTATTCGCTTATATGTTGAAAAAATGCTCTTCTTTGGTGTACCACAATATGCATGGAGCCGTTATTTTGCCAGACTAGCCAAGCATGGTCTTCAAGAAAGAATCCATGGTCTTTTTCAACAAGATGCGGATTGGGCTGTATTCAAAAAAGCCCTATGCGAAGAATTCTTCTTAGAAGACTCTGGCCTAATGATGAAGAAAAGTTTCACTGAATGGGTTGAAAAACCCAACAAAGGTTTAGCTGCAATAGCTCTATACCATGAGTTTGAAAGTAAATTTGGACAACCTGATGTTGAAGACCAACAAAGTATGAAAGGTCAGAAGATTGAATTATTCCTTAAGGCTGCAGATCCCATTCTACAAGAGAAGCTTGCTGATCGCCTAGAAGATGCTATCTCTGAATCAGGAGTCAAGACTGCATGGATAGATGTTACTGATGCAGTTAACATGATTGCTCGAAGAGAGCGGATACGACTAAGATTGGGCTTTTCTTCAACTTCAACAACTCCATTGATGAAGCTTGTTCCACTTTCAAAATCCCCTATTCCTTTGACTAATCAACTAACTCTTTCTTCTTCTGTTCCTTCTAAAAATGATGTAATGGATGAACTCATTAAAAGCATGCGTGACCTTCATCTGAATCTTACAGAAATTAGTTCCAAAGTAGAGAAGCTGGATGTCAAAGTCGAAGAGCGAGGACGAGCATCAACTCAAAGACCCATGAGACAAGGCTTTAAGAGGTGCCGTATTTGGTGTGATAGCCAACAACATGACAAGAGGGAGTGTTCTGCCTTCCGTAAGGTTGAAACACAGAAGCTCGTCTTTTGGAAAGACGGAAAATTTCATGCGGCTAAAATTGGTCTTCCACTGGAGGCAAATTTTGGCAATGGTGGAATGAAGAAAAGATTAGAAGATTTAGCTATAAATAATGCCTATGCAGCAATTGATGCAGCTACCTATGGGCTACAAATTGAACCAATTAAATCAAGTTTAAAAGCATGTAAAGCTAATGTGCAATCTAAAGTATGGATGCATGCACTAGATCAAATGGAACGTGGTAAAGAAGCCAAAGAAGATTTGGCTAACGCCAGTCAGTATATTCGAGGAATAATTGGTTGGAAAGAACCGGTAGATTCTTTTTCTGCCTTTGCACATTTGGCTGACGTCAATCATAAAGAAATTTTGATTGAAGAAAAGAGAAGAAGACAAGATGAACGAGGGCCTTCCTCTTCTGGTCCTCCGAAACGAGTAACTAGAAAAACGCATGAACAACCAAAGCTTGCTGAAAATATAACCCCAGATCAAGAGATGGAAGATGTGCCACAAACAAAGAAGACGGAAGGAAAGAAGAAAGGCAAGCAGCCAGGCTACAAATTGCATTTTGACATAGAATCTGCAACCGATCTCAAACAAGTCCTAGAAGAATGAATTCTAGGAAGAAAAATTGAATTCACCTTAGGCGAAATTCTTGGAATTGCCAAACATGAATTCCATGATATAATTATTAATGTAATCAAAAGGAAATGACAATATGTTGGTGATGAAGCTGAAGAAACAGTGCATGCTTTTTTGTAAGTTCTTCGAGTTTTTGTGTGGGATGAAGAGAAGCTGACTTCACAATGAATTCAACTTGAAGCAGTTAAAGAATTAATTGCAGCAATTGAAGCTGAAGATAAAGAAAACATGAATGCAAAAATTAAAGAAGTGAAAGCTGAAAATGTAATGGTCAGCTAGTCCAAACTAGTTGGATAGCCTATCTCTCAAAAAGAAGGCCGTCTATAGCACATGCATGAGGAAGAAGAGGCTCAGTTCATTCCAAGCAGTCCCTACTCCCGTACGCATTGGGCAAGAGCAACAATAGAGATAGTTGTCAAAATTGGAGAAAAAGAAACACCATGTATTGCACTCTTAGACCATGGCTCGAAGATAAACATCATGGCAAGGAGTCTTTATGAAAGTGGCGGATGGCCCATAGATGTTGATCCAAGTTGGCGAATGAGAGGTGCAAACAACTCTTCTGGAGAGTTATATGCTGCATGTCCTAATGTGCAGGTAACTATTGGAGACATAAAAGATAATTTTCACTTTTTTGTTCAAGACTCTTGTAGTTACCCTATCATTCTTGGGCAACCTTACATTTCTGAAGCCCGCTTGGAAACAAAAGCTTCTAATGATGGTTCTTCCTATGCTTGAATCTGAAGCAAGGATAATGAACAAGATGTCCAATTTCTTACTGTGTGTATTAACCATCATCGAAACAGAGATCGACTGCGTGATTATCCCGTGCCTCCTAATGCCCGAGAATTCAAGGGTTTTCGGGCTGCACTACTATAAAGGGAGGCTATGGTAGTGCGTCATGTAAAAAGATTGAACCTCCTTATGCTACAGAAATTGTGTCTCTAGCAAATTTGTATGTATGTACAGCCAATAGTATGGGCTGTTATAAGTCTCTTTCAGCCATGGCTAAGACTGAAAGAAAATATTTATGTCATGTAAAAAGGGAGCTAAAAACTTATGACATGATGGCTAAAAATGAAGATATTTTGGGCATTTTTTTTGGACTGATTACTACTGACACATTGGCTGAAATATATGCAGCTACTCATGCAAAAAATGAGGCTAAAAATCAGTCCATAGAAGTATGTACATTGGATTTTTATCAAACAATTCAAGAATTTGTTAAACAGAAAGACAATGGTATACTCAACAAGGCTAAAGCACAAGTGGAGACAAAATACAAGACAGTGGATAAGAAAGTCAAACATGTGGCAATCCCACTGCCTCCTGAAAGTGAAGGGCTTGCTGATAGGGCAGCAAATCAGCCAAGTGTTCGTGATCCTTCCAACATTGGTCACAAGTTCACATTTGAAAGTATAAAAGAGCTCAAAATAGGTGAAAATTCTTTCCTTTTGCCGGTTGAAAAACACTCTTTTATGCAAATGCTAATGAAACATGGAAAAGATTTTACATTTCAACCAAGTGAAATAGGCTGTGTGGATCCAAATATTGTGACTCCTATGGTCATTTTTACGATCCCACATGTGCCTTGGAACCTCAAGCCCGTTCCCATTCCAAGGGTGCATCTACCCAAATTATTAGAACTTCTAAATGAGAAGATTAGAATGAAGATTTTAGAACCTGCTTCAGCACCTTACTCAAACCGATGGTTTATTGTGCCTAAGAAAAATGGATCTTTATGATTCATTCAATATCTACAGCGTATCAATCGTGTCACAATCCAAAATGTTGGTTTGGGTCCAATTGTTGATGAGTTTGCTGAAGCTTTTGTAGGTAGAGTAATTTATTCTATGGGCGACCTATATTCAGGATATGACCAATTTCAGCTTTCATTAGAAAGCCAAGACATTACCACAATGAAGACACCTCTTGGATTGGTCCACATGTGCACTTTACCACAAGGTGCAACAAACTCCATAGCCCATATGATGAATGCAATGCATAAAGCCTTAAGGGACTTTATTCCACAACTTACTCTTCCATTTCTTGATGATGTACCTATCAAGGGATGTGAAGTCAATGAAAAGAATGAGGAGCTTGACCAAGATGGTTGCAGGACATTTGTAGTTATCCATATTCATGATTGTGACAGGATTTTAACAAGGCTAGAAGAGGTACATCTTACCCTTTCTGGAGCTATGTCAATTTTTGGAGTAGAAGAAGTCCTAGTGGTCAGTCATCTATGTGGCCCCTATGGACACAAACCTTCTCCAATCAAGATAGATGCCATCAGCAGAATGCAAGAAAAATGCATAAATGTTTCATAGGTGAGAAGATTTCTTGGCGCATGTGTATTTTATCTCATATGGGTATCACATTTTACTCATGTAGCTGAAAATCTTTATCAATTATTAAGAAAATGACAAATATTATCTTGGAATAAAGAGCATACTCTCACTATGCGTAAATTAAAGAAGCTATTAATTTCAGCCCCCACTTTCAAAAGGGCTGACTATTCAAATGGTCAACCCATCATCCTTACTGTGGATACAAGTCCCATTGGGATAGGATGGGCTAGTGGCGGGCTAGTGGCCAAGAGGGTCTTGAAGGTAACAGGTATGCAATTCGTTTTGGAGCAAAAGTTCTCAATGAACGTCAAAGAAGGTATACACAAGTAAAAAGGGAATTGTGTGGAGTTGTAACAACATTAAAGTGTGATTGTGAAAACTTTATAGGTGCTTTCGTAATGGTAGAAACTGATTGTCTTCCACTCTTGGGCATGATTACCAACTGCTCTACACCCGACATTGCTATGCTAAGATGGATTGCATATATTAAGTCTCTCAACCCTGAATTAAAGCATATTGCAGGAAAGGCGAATCCAGTTGTTGCTGACATGCTATCACATGCAAGATATGACAATGAAGAAGAGCTGATGGAAGAAGATGAAGCTAAAGAATCTATACTTGCTAAATTTCATTCCATGGTTGCTGAAAATACCTTTTCAGGTACTGCATATACTGGTCCAAAGCTGAAAACAACAGGATAAGCAACTAGAAGCCAGCATGCTCATTGCATTACTCAAGTTCTAGTTCATTTCCTTGAAGAATATTATGAAGAAGATTGGCTAAAGATCGGTCAATATTTGAGCACAATGAAGAAGAAGGAGACTTGGACTGATGAGGAGTTCAAGCATATCAAGAGGAAAGCTTATGGTTTTCTTCTTAAAGAAGAACATCTATGGAAGCACGCAAAGAAGAAGAAAGGAGTGCATGTTCGAGTTTTAGGTAACAAAAGATTGCAACAACATGTAATGAAGGAATTTCATGAAAGCCTGTGGGTTGGCCATAGAGGCATATGGGGAACCTTTAGTAAAGTCAAAGAAAATAATTGGTGGCAAAACATGTATTGGGACATAGCACATTTTGTTGAAACCTATTATGTGTGTCAAATGTATTCTATGGTCAAGCATCGAGATGGGTTACAACCAACTTATCCTTTTTCTATACATTATAGATGGGTTATTGATCTTGTAACCATGCCTACAGGAATATGGAATATGCGGTATTTAGTGCTTGCAAGAGAGGATCTAACCAATCAAGTTGAAGGCAAAGCCTTAACAACCAAATCCACTCAAGTTGTTTGTCGTTTTTTGCTTGAAGAAGTGTTATGTAGATATGGTTGTGTGGGTAAAGTAACTGCAGATAGAGGAGAATTGGATGCTGATGAGGCATGCAACTTCTTTGCTCAATTGGGTATTAAGTTGGCTTTAACATCAGCTTACAACCCTGAAGGCAATGGAAAGAGTGAGAAAGGTCATCAACCTATTCTCAAAGCTCTAGCAAAGTCTTGTAGAGGAAAGATCAAAGAATGGCCTAAATTGCTACCTTTGCATTATGGGCTGACCGGACTACTCACAGTTCAGTGACTGGATATATGCTAACTGAACTTATGCATGGACAACAACCAATTATGCCAATTGAAGAATCTATTCTCACATGGATTTTTCTACCTTGGGAGGAAGGCATTAGTAGAGAAGAGTTGCTGACTTTGCACATATGGCAGCTAGAAAGAAGGCCTGAAGATGTTCAAGTAACTATTGAGAAGCTAAAGACGGCAAGACTAAAGAACAAAAGAAGATTTGATAAGTGAGGCCAAGAGCAATTCAAGAAAATGACTGGGTGCTTGTCTATGACAACAGCCTAGACAATCAATACAGTGCTTCTAGGAAGATGGTAAAGCGTTGGTTTGGCCCATATGTGGTAAAGGTCGTTCATGACAATGCCACATATTCTTTGGCTAAATTGGATGGAAAAAGTATGAAGATACCCATAGCTGGAAAAAGAATCAAGCTCTTCAAACGAAGAGAAAGTTCAACATGTGAGCTAGAAGACTTGAATATAATTCAAGAGCATGAAGACATAGAGAAAGAAGAAGAGGCAGAAGATGAAGACATTGACATGGCAAAAGATACTTCTTCTGACACTGCAAATCCATAAGACTTTGGCACATGCCAGAGGATGTGCATGTTAGGAGGGGGTGGATGTTGTGCCGCTACGCACACACCGTGTAAAAAAATCTAGAGTGTGGCTTCCTTTTAGATTTAGAGAGCCAATGCCACTTTAGGCATTAGTATTAGTGTCCATGGTTCAAAATATTAGATTTTTTTGGACAAGTTTGTAGTCAATTTTTTATATTCTAGATATTATCTCTTGTAAAAATCCATAAAACTATAGATAACTTCTAGATTAGGAGGACATGTAAAAGAAAGCATGTAGCTTTCAACCAATTTGAGAGGATTTTATGTAAAAAAAGAGACTAGCAAAATCGGGCGACACGCGATCGCTATTTTCAGGTAGTGAACAGCACTCCGAAAGTGGGAGATGAAGGAGTGATCTGGCAGGATTCTGGCAAGTGTCCTGGTATTTAACCCCCCTTTCGGAGTCTTTGGAAGCATCAGATTGGCGATCTGAGCAGCATAGAGAAAGGTATTATTTTGTACACATTTTTGTTTATTAGAGTTATATTTTCTCATAATGCTGAAAGAAACTGACAAGCTTCATCTCTGTTAGTATTCTTCTGTATTTTCTAATTCTTTTTGGAAGTATTCTTCTACATCTTCAATCTCTTCGAACCCCTTCTCTTTCGTCTACTTCTCTACTTGAATCTACCTACACCCTCTTGTCTCTTATCTTCAAGAACGCGGCTTGAAACCTTCAACCCTTCTCTTATCTCTACCATCTCCGAAGTCTAAGATCTTGAACCCACAAACATTCTTCTCTTGCCAAACCCCTGTGGTGACCTTCAACCCTACGAGCTGCGACAACGGGATGTTTCTCAACACTTTGTTATCTTCTCTTTTCAATGTGTAACCAAACATAATCATCAATTTTGAAACTCATAGCTTTTCTTTTCTTGTTAGCTTGTTTAGCGTATGATTGCTGAGCTTTCGCAATCATGTCTTTGACTTCAACAAAAATAATAGTATGCATATTGGCAATATCATCATCAGCTTTAACTTTATTTGACAATGATGTAACAGGTGTAGGGAATCTATTCTCATAAATGATTTCAAAAGGTGCTTTCTGTGTAGCTGTATGTGGTGTATTATTGTATGCAATCTGAAGTAAATGTAAGTGTGTATTCCATGTTTGTGGTTTTGAAATTGTGTATGCACGCAAAATATCTAAAATTGTACTATTAGTAGCTTCTATTTGTCCATTTGTTTTAAGATGAATGAAGATGAAAAATCAATATTTGTACCTAAGTTAGCAAACAAAGTAGTCAAAAAATTATTGCAAAATCTAGAATCACGATCAGAAATAATAACTTTTGGCAAACCATGGTTAGTGAAAACAGTCTTCAAAAACAATTGTGCAGCTTGAGATGAAGTTAATGTTTTCTTGCATGGAATGAAATATGCGTGTTTACTAAATCAATCTACAATAGTCCAAATCATATCGTGATTAGCTTGGGTGTTAGACAAACCAGTAATAAAATCCATTGAAATATGTTTCCATGGTCGTTTTGGAATTGGTAAAGGCATTAATAAACCATATTGCTTACCATGGTATTGCTTAACTCTTTGATAAATTAAACATTCAGATACAAAGTTAAAAACATCATATTCCATCTATGGCTAGTAAAAATCTTCAACCAATGTATGTAAAGTAGAAATAATGCCTCTATGGCCTTGGTATGGAGGACAATGAATTTCATGCAACACAATTTATCAAAATGGAATAGTTACACACAGTCTTTTCTCATAAAACATAAATCCATCAGAATAAGACAATGAATCTATTGGAATCCAGTTATTTGTAACTATTTTATTCCAATCAGCTTGAAAACTGGGGTCTTGATCATAGGTATCTTTTATAGGGATAAGGGAATCAAAAGATATCACAGAGATATTATGGATAGTCGGTCTTCTACTCAAGGCATCAACAACAGCATTCTCTTTTCTAGGTTGATATTGGATAAATGGATGAAAATTTTGAATAAAAGCATCCCATTTAATATAATGGTTAGAGATTTGTGGTTGACTAAGGAGATGTTTGATACTTTGTTGGTCAATTTTGATCATGAATTCAGAGCCCATTAAATAGTGTTTCCATTGACGTAAAGCTTGTACTATTGCTAGCAATTCCTTATCATAGGTAGAATACTTGAGTTTAGATGGTTTAAGTTTGCTACTAGAGTAAGCTATGGAATGTGAATCTTGCATAAGGACAGCTCCTATTCCAAATCCACTAGCGTCAGTGACTACTAAGAAGAATGGTCTATTAAAGTCAAGTAGTTGCAATACAAGGACATGTGTTAAGGCATGTTTCAGTAAATTAAAAGACTTTTGCTAATTATCAAACCAACGATACATAATACCTTTCTTTAATAATTTTGTCAAAGGCAATGCAAGCAATGAAAAATTTCTCACAGATTTTCTGTAAAAGCTAGCTACACCTAAGAAAGAACGTAATTCATGCACATTTTTAGGTATCTGCCAATTCAAAATTTCTTCTATCTTTTTAGGATCAACTTTAATGCTGTTAGATGAAACAATATATCCTAAGTATTCAATGTGGGTTTTAAAAAATTCATTATTTTCAGGATTCACATATAGTTGATTCTCTTTCAATAATTTGAAAACCAAGGATAAATGTTCATAATGCTCGTTCTCATTCTTACTAAAAACCAATATGTCATCAAAGAAAACAATTACACAATGCTAATGCTTCAAAAATATGTGATTCATCATACGATTGAATGTGGCTGGTGCATTAGTTAGACCAAAAGGCATAACAAGGAATTCATAATGTCCAAATTGAGTTCTAAATGCAGTTTTGAAAATATAAAGTATGTCCAATCGTACTTGATGGTATCCTGATTTAAGATCTATTTTACTAAATATATGTGGCCCCTTGTAGCTTATCCATGAGGTTGTCTATCCTAAGGATCGAATATATATTCTTGACAGTGATCTTATTTAGGGCACGATAATCAATGCACATCCTATAGGTATTATTTTTCTTGACAGTGATATATATATTCTTGACAGTGATCTTATTTAGGGCACGATAATCAATGCACATCCTATAGGTATTATTTTTCTTCTTGACTAATAGGGCAGGTACACCAAAAGGAGAACTACTGGGCCTAATGAGTCCTCGGGTTAACAATTCTTCAACTTGGGTTTGAATTTCTTTCTATTCAATTTTGTTATGTCGATAAGGCGCTTTACATTGTGGTTGAGAATCTGGTATTAAGTATATTTTATGATCTTCAGGACGTATAGGTGGTAAGTCAGCAGTAAAACAATCTTTAAATTGTGAAAGAAATTGTGCGTGCCTAGGATGCATCTGATTTTTCTTAGCTTCAATTTTATTCACCCATACTAAATAGGATTTGCTACGTTTTCTTAACGTGCATTTAGCATGTGTGTGACTATGGAAAATTATCAAAAGTGTGCGTACCATGTAATGTGATTTGTTTTCCATTAGAATGAATCTTCATTGAATGCATGGAATAATCTATATCAAGATTATATTTATGACGCCAAGGCATTCCTAAGATAATGTTACTAGATTGTAAAGGCACAACTAAGAAATTTTTGCACTCAACATAATCGTCAATTTTAATTTCTAAATCATGCACTTCTTGTGTTCCATTGTATCTAGTACCTAAGAATGTAAAGGCACAACTAAGAAATTTTTGCACTCAACATATTCGTCAATTTTAATTTCTAAGTCATGCACTTCTTGTGTTCCATTGTATCTAGTACCTAAGAATGCAACCTTGATGTGATAATGAGTTGAAATAGTATGTAAATTCAATTCTTTGACCAATTTTTCAGAAATAAAGTCGTGTGTGCTCCCATCATTATGTAAAACAATCTTTTCTCTACCATGCACAAGACGTTTCATCATTAATAAAGAATGAGGATTTGGCATACCTGGTAAAGTATCTGAAGTAGTACTGATATCGTCATCGTCTTTCTGTGAAACCTCGCATTTCTTCATGGTCGTCATCTTCAATCGCTCCCACGTAGTTGATGTGAACAGTTGGCTTTTTGGAGGATTGACAATTCATCGCTAGATATTCAGGTTGATGGCACTTGTAGTAACAGACTATGGGCTTGGCTTTGGAAACATTATTGGTAATGACTGGGAGTTTAGGTATGTTGGAATTTGGCTAGAAAGATGGCTTAGGATTTGGATTTGTGTTTGTTTGTAAAGCGGGGTATCATATCCACGATTTACGAAGAGAAGATGGGACAAAGCAATTTTGATTGAATCTTTGAAAGTTAGAATTGAATTCTTTATACCGAAGTTATTGTTAGTTGGGAATTGTTGTGGCCGCTTCTCTCATCCTCGAATTTTGTCTTCAGCATCACGGGCAAAAGAAATCGCATCCTCGAGAGTCCTTGGCTTGAACATGTTCACCTCTGCATAGAAGTGACCAAGCAAACCAGACATAAACATGTGCTTATGGATTTCCTCAGGTACATCTTTGAGCATTTGAAGTTGCAATAAGGCATTCCAAAAACTCTCGGTATATTGTGAAATAAGCTCATGATCTCTTTGTTGCAGAAGATCCCACTGTTTTATTGCTTTTTCGTGGAATTGAGGTGGAAGAAAATTTTGCAAAAATTTCTTTTGGAAAGCCTCCCAAGTAGTAGGACAATCAATACTTTTGCAGACAGCAATCCACCATAATGATGCTCTGTCCACTAAATGGTTAGTGACACACTTGAGTTTGTTTTTTTTGACATACTATTCTTCATGGAAGTAATCATCAAACTGACTGATAAAAGCGAGAACTGTCTTACTGTCATATAATCCATTAAAAGTACGAAATTTGAAATTTATTTTACTTATCTTGGCTTCTTTCTAGATAGATTGTGCTTCAAGTGTCACATTGATCATATGTCGTATAACATATTTGGGTTGCGGTCCATCTTGTTCGACAGTAGATCGTTGAAGAGTGGCCAGTTGAGCTTGCAAAGTTTGACGTGCTCTTTGTTCCTCTTGAAGATGCATTACAATTAAGTCCATTTTTTGCTCCATCGTTGGTTTCGATAAGTCACCTTCGGCCGTAAAATCTTCCATATTTTGATCGGTCATCCTGCAAAATTTCAAACAACCTCACATACTTGAAATCTTGTTAGCGAGATGAGTATAGCTCAAAGTCGGGTTTACAAGGCTTGTTTCTTTTTTTTAATGGATTTTTTTTGTGATCTTTCTCTTTTTTGCGGTATGGAAATTGATGAAATCCTTCTTCAACGAATAATTTGCCTGTGTAGACTGTGTATAGCAACCTGTTTGATGAAAATTCTCTCTCTCGCAGCAGGGGTGTGAACAGAGGCTTGTAGGGAGGTTGAAAACTGGTTCGAGATTAAGTAGGGGCAAACTCCCACTATGGAAGAGATTGGAGATTGAATCTTTAGCCTTAGTAAGGCTTATAATCCTTTAAGCTTTATTTTAAAAAAACTTGACTAATCATTTTGACCTACAACAGGACGGCGGTAGCTTTTTGGCGATGTCGATGCTAATCAATTCATCCTGTCGCTGCCGATTCTTAAACTTTGGAGCTTAAGTTATTTCTTAAGCTTTATTAATCTTATAAACCCAAACATAATCAACTGGTTCTCTATCAACAAGACTACTTTGCAAAGGAGCTTGGGAGATGGTCCTCCACATCCTAAAAGAGGTCCTTCATAATCCAACAGCACAGCAAGGGGTTCTTCATTGCCAAGAACACGCTGGTATTGACAGATTGTCGTGAAATTGACTATAGAGCCTATTCATTCCAGGAGCTTTGCCTTCGCGGGAGATGGTAAGTGATTGAAAGCCCTTGATCTCAGCTTCGCTCTGATACCATTGATGCACAAATTGGATACTGGATGTGTATGTAGCAAGCGCCTGAAGGTCCCCAAGAACAAAGAACTCTACTTTAAGCTCAAAAATCAAGAGAATAGACTTGCACGACATGAGACAAAAATACCAATTGGATACAATCTCCCCCATGCCCTGTGTGAACGCTCCACAAAGCATGTATTTATAAATTTATTCATCTCAAAACTCAAAAATAGCCCAATTTTACAAATAAGCATGCTTTCGCTTTTGTGTTTGCTTTTGTGCAAATAAAGAATAAAGCGGTTGGGCCGCCCAAGAGTCGAGCTATGCCCAAATACAATGTCCAATTATGAAATATCTAAACCTTGCACCCATGCGCATACAAAATAATAAATATTTATTAAGCGCTTCCATAAATAAGCACGTTTAAATAAATATTAGTGCCATGTCTTTAATGATAAGACACGCACCCATCAAAAATGATAATTTCTTCTAGGTAATTTGAATACAAACTATCGCCCAGTGCTTTCCAATGCCACCGTTGCCTGCTCTACACATCAACTGAAGCATTACAATTGTTAGAAAATAATAAAATTAAACAGACAAAAGTGAATACCTAGCAGCCTTCAGCTACAAAATAAATAAATAAGTTGAAACTTTGTCCTAACCTTAATTTAATACGAGTGCACTCTAAACTCATAAGCATCCATTAATTTAAATATGTATTTTGTGAAATCACCCACTGTGAGTCACCCACGTGCACATTAAATTAACATGGCACCCGAAAAGGAGAGGCATCCCTATCAACTTCTCACACAAGGAATCCACCTTGTGTACGAGCCCCGAAAAATAAATATAGTTTTACGAAATCCACCATAAAACCTCACGGAATCCACCGTGGTCTCACGAAATCCACCGTGGAATATGCCTCCTAGCATCAGTGTTTGTGTATGTGTTCACTATATGTAGACCCTCAATATCAAGTTCATTCGAGGCTTGATTTTAAAACCCCTTATCTATAAATTTACAATGAATACAACACTCCCTTTTCCTATTTAAATTGTACATATCCCTATTAAATGATAACCCTTCTATGCGTAAAAATAGGTTTTAAAAATGGATTTTAAAGTCTTTTCTATTGAACACACTTATATATTTATGAATAACCCCCTCCTCCCCTCTCTGTCCATCTCTTTCTCTTCTATTGTTCGTTTATATTTACATTTATTCTTCTTAACACTATATAGATGATTGTACATCATGTTCTCATAGGTCATTTTTGCCTTTTTTGGACATTAATATATAATTCCATTTACTCTGTGTGTGTGTGTGTGTGTGTGTGTGTGTGTGTGTGTGTGTGTGTGTGTGTGTGTGTGTGCGCGCGCGCGCGCGCGCGTGTGCGCGTGGCCCCTCTCTTGTAGCATACTTATGAAATAGGAATGGACTAGGGATGATTGTAATGCTTATATTAACTAATTTGGTTGCTTCTTCCAAATATGAAAATTAGGCTTTAAAATTCTACTACACTTTTTAAGAAACTTCCAAAGAATGTTGGATATACTTTAATAAATTTAAGAAAACTTATGTTTGATTCACCACTAATTTCAAACATATTTTATATGTGTAAATTGATTTAAAGTATGTTCCCAATTATATATGGGGTCCTTAAATATGTAGCTTCTATATCTTTTGCCTAAATCCAAGGATGTATCTAAGATGTATGTGGCTTCTTATATATAGGCTCTATATATTTTTCCTAGAGTGAAATAAGGTTTGATAAACATTGTGTGGATGTGAAAGATGTTATAGGTCCAAAGCCTTCCAAAAGGAAATGATGATATCACATCTCAAGTTTGCTTGGAGGGAGGCCTTTAACTACTTAGCTTTTTATACTTGATTTTGAGAATATATGATTGTGTTTAAGTTATGGAGTAAGGTAATATTTACTTTGAATGCATATTAAAATATGTGGAGGTACTCTCAATATGTGAGGATGGAGGAGATTAGATGCTTCTTTTCATGCCCTTTGATTTCACAAACTTCAGGAGGCTCATGTTATTAACATTGGGAGTCTCTCGTGAAAAATTTCTTTCTAAAATCAAGAGGTGATTGAGCCCACAAAATCCTATGTGTATTAGATGCCAAAATGTGATGTAAGTTAATGGCTTTATACGAATTAGCTGCGAAACGTCACAAAACACGTACTTGAGCTTCGAATTAATGTCCTTAAAAGTTTGTAGTATGCCCACGTGTTTCAACAAGATATAAATGGTAGAACAAAATATTTTATGCAAGCTTCAACTAGAACCTCACTATGCAAAAAAAAAAAAAACTAGATTTTTTAAAAACGCATAGAATATAATTGAAAGAACATTCATTAATGTTTTTTTTTAAAGCTATTGAAAAAGCTAGCAATTTGTTTTTATATGCAACTATCTTAATGGAATTGTATGACCTTATGTCAAATATGTATTTTTGAAAAGTGACTTACATATAAAATGTAGGACTAGTGATGCATACCCAAGGAGGTCAGTCATAATAATATGTATGTATCACATGGGTTCAACATAAGTCATTTTTAAAATACCATTTTTACATATAAAAGGGTCCCACATAAAGGGGTTACTTATAGATTGAATAGAAAAGGGTTATGTTTTATCAAGGGAAAAATCACAAATAAGGATATTTATGAATAGGCCTTGAACTCATGTGATATAGAGGGTATACATATAGTGAATTACTAAGGGATGCATATCTCCCTCAAATGCTTAGTTTGATCAAAAGACTACTTTTTTAAAGGATGATTTTCAATTTTCACAAAGATGGCCTTAATAACATCATAAAAGTGCTCATGTTTCAAGTTATTATGACTTCTACTTATTTTTTTGCTTGCTCACATTTGATAGCATCTCATCTAAATGTTTTCATTTAAAATATGAGAAATGTGTGGATAACCACAAGGTTTTTCCTACAAGGCTGGTATCAAACTAGTTTGTCAACAAATTTTTAACCTATACATGTAACAACAAGCACAAATATCAATATGTCAATCTATGAAATAGGTTTTCTAACTAATTTGTATATATTATTACAAATGTTAGGGGAATTTTGAAGTCTCGAAAATACCTTTGAGGAGATAGAGAGAGAGCGCTTTAGACCAATAGGAGCAAAGCCTCTATAATAGAACTTTTATTTTAAAAATACTATTTTATTATTTATATATATATATATATATATATATAAAGATTTTGTATTATCAATATCTATTTTTAGTCTCTTACATTCATGATTATGATATTCTTTGCATTAATGATATATAATCTCGGCCACTTTTAATTAATGATATATATGAATTAATGATAATGAAATGTTTAATTTAAATTCAAATTAGTATAAATCTTGGCATTAATTTTTTTCCCTCCTTTCTTTTATCCATCTCGTGTTTTTTCCTCCTTTGTGGTAGCCTAGTCCTCTCTCTCTCTCTCTCTCTCTCTCTCTCTCTCTCTCTCTCTCTCTCTCTCTCTCTCTCTCTCTCTCTCTCTCTCTCTCTCTCTCTCTCCACACCATGGATACAAAAATTTGTCCTTCAACAAGGCGTCCAAGGTCCCAAATCACATCCATATCAGCATTTACCTCATTCCAAAAAGATGAAAGATGAATTCCTACAATCATTAGCAAAGGCAGCTGGATCACCATGAAACATGAAAAACATAGGAAAAGGCGAAGATGTGAGAGCTCACTCATATCTGCTTGGAAAGGTAGAATTTGAAAGGTGAAGATGTGAGAGCTCACTCATATCTGCTTGGAAAGGTAGAATTTGAGATTTCAATCTTGGAGTAAATAAGAATAGCATAAAAGAGGTACTAGTGTAACATGCCTTTATGGTATAGAGAGCTATATTTGGAACTTGAAACTTCAAATCTTCCAATGCATAGACCAATTTGTAAGGATTTGATTCTTAAAGTCTTTTCTTTCTTGAAATTGGTTTAAGGTTTTTCATTATAAGATTTGTTCATTTGTCTTGTAAATGTCTATCTCTCTAATCTTGAGGAATGCAAATGGTCAAGCCTATTGTTAATGTTATTGATGTGATGCATGGTTCAATTGGAGAAAAAATATACAAAGATAAAAAGAAGATAGCGCTTGCAAAGAATGGAATATTCTTATATGACCATTCTTATATTATCCCCATCCCAATGCTGCCAATGGGAATCAATATCCCCCTTTGTTTGCCTGGTTTTTCAAGCTTTGAGTGGCCTTTGCCAAGTCCACACCAGCTACTAGTAAGGGCTATAGATGCAAAATATTTTTTGAGATACAGAGAGCATTAAAACCTAATATCTCAAGTAGTCTAAGCAAAGTTACTTTTTCATGTCTATTAATATATTTGTTGACTTCTTTTCTAATACTGAGATAAGAAGATCAAATGTTATACTAAGAAACTAACATATGATCATGTCATACAATTTGTTGATGAGGGATGGGACACTAGGAGAGAAGGAAAAATTATATGTAAGATAGATCAAGACTCTATAGCTGTTAAATATATGATTACTACTCAAAATGTCATTCTTAGCTTTTATTATAGTAGATGGCATTATGTTAGTGGTAGTCTGGTTGCTTTAGACCAAAATCTTGATAATTTTAGCAAAGATTCTATAGTGGATCTTGATGTTTGGTTCAATGAGGACATTATTGCAATCCTAAAGGTTAGATCATCATGTACGCTACATCAAGTGAGGATGGATTTATAGAATGAAGATATTAAACTACCATGCTCATTTATATTCCAACTTACTAACAAATGAGTAAGTTTTTATATCATATTGTATCCACTTAGGTGTATACCTGATTCCACTTTCTGATTAATAAATCTTTGTAACATGTTTTTTTTTGCAGATGTCAATGAGGAGAGAAGAATATATAATGCAAGGATATTGAAAAAAATATCTCTTTACTATCAATATAAAATACATGTATAAATTTTGTGACAAATTTTTGTCAGCCATCTCCATAACTTAGACACACAAGGGCTTACAAGCAATAAGGCAAAGCTACTTCTTTTTTTGAGAAATTTTCTTAGGAGAAAGGAAATCATTTTTAGGAGTCATTTTGCCTTTCTTTGATGCTTTGGTCACCTTGGGTGTTGAAGGCATAACTTCACATGTTGTAGTTACATGCATCTCCTCTCCTTTAAAGTCCAAGCCCCCACTATTGTCCAATCTTGCTGGTTGTATACAATTGACCATTATGTAATTCATGATCTTTGCTCTTATATACCAAACATGCTCACTTGTATAACAATCCCTTGTAAACTATCATATATTTGTAAATTTAAAAAAAATTAGTTCATTGTCATTTTTTACAATGGACTATATTATTATCATCAGTGGGCTATTTTGCAACAAATATCTATATTAAAGTTTAATATATTTCACATTACCGAAGTTTATCATCATTGAGATAAATAAGCTTAACCAATCTTCAGGCATTTGGAATTACTCTCTAGCCACACAAGAGTGATTGTCATCCTAATGAGGACACTGTAATCAACAATATAAAGTAAAACTATGAAACTTATTTATGTTAGTTTATAGAATAAATTTTCTTATTATGTTCCAACCATTCAAATCAAGACCTTACCGCAACTTGTCTATATTGCATTATTGCAAGTAAATCAGAAGATATGGGAGGCTTTTTCTCTAGCACCTCAATCAATATTTTTACAACTTTGTACCAAAAAGATACTAAAATTTAGATTAATTGCAAAAAAAGATCAAAATATCAAGGAGACCCTAGATTATATAACTCACATGCTTGGCATTTACATGGCTTCCTTTCATAGAATTAATGAGGAAATATTGCCTCTCCATACAGTCTATTCCAATTAGGCTCCAATGAGAATTAAAAATAATAATATTTTAATAATCTAGGAAAATAAAATCCCATAAAATCTAACAAAATATCAAATTACTTACTTTTACAATTGAAAGAACCTCCAAATTTCAAAGTCAATTGGGTTGAACCAATTATCAAATGCACTTGCATCAAGCTCACTCCTCCTCATATAGTATGAGATAGATGGATCAAGAACCTCAATTTTTTTTTTGTATATCAAAGGGGAGCTCATGCATTACACACATAGCAAAGGAATGGAGATAGTAAGCAGCATCAACATGAAATCCTAGTGCTAGAAAAGTATAGTGAGTAAAAACAAATTTTGGTATATTATACTTCATCCCAGCAAGAAGAATAGATTCATTTACTTCTCTCGTTTTATTCTTGAGGACTTGAACATAGTTAGAGTCAAAAAATACCATATCAGATCTTTTGCTAAGATCACTAGTTAAAAATTAACAAACACTGAAGCCCTTAGGGTCAACCCTTTCAAGAAGGGTAGATAGCTCTTCTTCAAAAGATGGAAGATTCTCTGCTTCCTTTTCTTCTTCCTTCTTCCTTTTATACTTCCTCCATTTATCTGTGTGGCATTTTCCTCTTTCTCATATAGTCTTGTGTCCTTTTCATGGGTGACATCTTCAACCTTAGGACCTGGATCACCTTTCTTTTTTCTATATAGAGGCCACATTTGAAATATTGAAAGCCTTGACATCGGAAAGGAGCATTTTTTCAAGGACTTTCGAAAACCTGTATCTCAACCTCCTAAGAATTATCATGTCTTTGTCCATAAGTGTAAGCATATGTGCATGAGTAGCATAGATATATGAATCTTGAAAAAACTCAATCAAAAAGTCTTCTGCAACCTCTTGAATGCAAGTGAAAGCTGACCTTGTCCATCTAAAACTATCAAGACTATGCTTGTCATAAATCTTTCTGACAAGCCTTTGAAAATGCAGTTTTGGAATTGCATTATCCAGAGCCTCCATTGCACTTTTAATCTCCTTTAGGCATCTAACATGCAGTGAAATTTTTCTCTTTGGCTTTGATTTCCTTGTAAATTTGGACTGCTTGGAGGGCTAATGGATCTTTGAAGCAAGGCCTCCAGGATCAACTTTCTACTTCCTTGCAGTGGCCTTAGTTCTAACCATCTAAAATCTCTAGATAAAACAAAAAATCTCTCAAATTAGGACATATCTCCAAATCTCTAATGTAATGTCATTTGCAATCACATAGTGGTAAACAAACACTATTCATATAGTCCAATCCCACACTATTCAGATAGTTATTTTATCAAATGATAAAATCCAATTTCAATAATTCATCAAATTTGTGTTATCATTCCAACTCGAATTTCTATTAGAACAATGCAGCCCCATGATGTATGAAATGTGAACAGGATCTTCTAGACAAGGGAGACATATACATTTTCACATTTCATACATCACTTTTTTTTGTATAAATTTTATCTAAACCTATTTATATTGAATATGTACATTCAATCACCAAAAAATTTGATACAAAAGACTCTAGCTAGATCTTAAATCTTATTCTCAATGAGATCAACCCTTGAGAAAAGATCTATTTGAATATTGACATCAATACTATTTGAATCAAAGCTTGTGGGACTTTTAATTTGAATGTCAACATCAATATCTAAACCTCAAATTGAATAATGTCATTACCAATATAGCTGATGCACTCATGATGGCTATCATCAACAGTGGAGGCAAAAATCATGACCCTAGGTCTCCTACAATCCTCTAGCTCTATTGATCTATACCTTATTTTGAGAAAATTTGGACTCCTCACGATGTATGAAACGTGAGCTAGCTACTCTCCATGGGTGAGATCCATGACTAACCACATTTCGTTTGTCATGCTTTTTTGGAGAACATTTGGCAAGATTCCTAATAACTCATATTTCTCAAAACAATTAGTTTTTGAGGCTTTAGCATGTATGTTGGGTAATGAAATCTTACCATATGTGGTGATTTGTTGAATAATTTTGAGTAGTGATGAAGTCGCCTCTTGTGTTGGTGTTCCAGAGTGGCAAAAGAGCTTTGTCTTTGAAAAAACACTTTTGTCATTCAAAAATTGGGTTTAAAAGGACCTTTGTTTACATGTGTGGCTGTTATAATGTGTAGTTAACTTGGCACGTGTGGCATATAGACCATTGTCTCGAAACTTATGCCACGTGTCACGATGTTTTTGGACATGATGGGGCTTTTATGGCACCTCTTTTCGAGTGTAAAAGAGAAAATTTAGCCTCTTATTTTCCACTTTAAATACAAATTTTTTGAATGAGAGCATGGTACTTTTCTAAACAAACACATGGTGTCATATATATACAAGAACTAAGGGTCGGGTTTATGAAAATTTTTCTTCCACGCATTTTGTTTTCTCTTCCAAAACCATATCCCTAGTGCATCGAAGTCCAAAGTATGTGTATTCCTAACAAAACCCATGTATTCTCAAGAAGTAATACAATTCTCTAGTAACAAACTTTTATTTGTCACTTTTTTTTGCAAATCCTTAAAAAAAGGTTGAATAAGCTATTTTGAGGCATTAAATATTATTAAATTTTCAATTTTTTCTCTAAAGTGATTGATTGATCTATGAAATGCAATATTATCAACTTGCCAAGGGTTTTGGATCTTTGTCACGTTTCATAAGTCCTCCATGTAGAATAATACTTGACCGATGAAATGCGAAATTGCATGCATGCTCTACTACCCAAAGAGTCAATTCACGTTTCATAAGCCACTGCTATTGTGTTTTCTCCAATTTAAGATGTTTGAAATGTTATGTAAGCATTTTTAAATGTGAAATATAATATACAGATTTAGAAATGCAATATAAATGAAGTAAAGTATCATTGTGGCCCATTGTTTTGTGTTTGTTGGGTCTAAGAGGAGGATGATAACATTGAAGCCTTGCTCAAGTTTCCTTAGTGAGCATGTCATACATCAAAAGGATAAATTTCAAAGCCAAAAGTAACTTCTTCACAAAATATCAAAAAAGCCAGAAATTGCATGAAGGGACAAAATTTTTCTAGCAATCTTGTTTTGATCTTGTACATTTATAAAATGATGTGGTTTTGATGTTCTATGTACATTAGCTTAGACAAATTTTTGGGATGTGAACAAATTTGGATTGTTATATTGTATCCTTAAGTTTGTCTTGTTGTTTTCAGGATTTGGATTTGTGAGTAATCATGATGACTAAAATGAAGATTTCTTTAGACAAAATGGAGGAAGAGGATCTGAAGAATAACTATGATGAAAAGCTCTTTGATTTTCCTCCATGCAACTAGAAATCCATCTAGATTTATTTACATTAGAGATATGCTCTATGTTTCCTTTGATTTGTAAGAGCTCTTGAAGGATCTTAAAGCCAAACTGAAGGATTGTATAGGGAGTTTTATTATAGATATGTGGAAGGCCGAGAGATTGAGGGATTTGTCCATTACAGTGATGTAATGGATGCTACCAATGCTACTAGAACAACTTTGCAAACAAGGTTTAGCCTTATTGATGAGGAATTCAAGAAGTGGGAAGCAAATTTCCCTTTTCATTAGAATCAGCATCAATGTCTTCTTGTATAGAAGGATGTTTGATTTCTTGTATATCTTCAATATATGGATAATTGTTCTTCAAATACAATACAAGAGAAGAAGATAGAGGATATTGCAAGAAAATATAAAGAGGTTGAAGAGAAGGGAAAAATATTTCAGGAGGATATTGAGAACCAATTAGTGCAAGGATTTGATGTTGCTTTGTTTAAAAGTGAAAACATTACAAAAGTGGAAGGAAAGGAGATAGAGTTGAGTGCAAAGATTGAAACAGGTCATCTTGAATATGTCACAACATTTTCCAATTACCTCATCAACAAAAAGAGATATGTATTGCTAAATGATATTCAACACCTTTTTTTATCTCTGAGAAGATTATTGCTTGTTGGCAGTCCTTGCAACATGGGGTCAAAATGATAAGAATTTTATAGGTTATGAATAGCAATTGGTAGCAAGTCTTGATGTTAAGGGACAAAATTTTCAAGATAGCTTTGTAGCCTTGTATTCATGTATTAATCAAATTGTGGAATATGAAAAGGGGGAAATACCTACAAAGGAAGAGTTCTTACAAATTCAACAGGAGACTTAGTATTGATAGCATGGGTTATGAAGAGAATTTGAAGTCTCCATTAGAGGAGAAACCAAAAAGTTCAATAAATCTTTATGATGATAGTCTTCTTGAAGAAGATGAAAACCCTAAGGTATGGGAGATAATTCCAAGATATCCATTGTAGTTTATATTAGAGCATATTATATATTATAGATAAATATTATTGGATATTTATCTATTGACATCTTACACTATTGTGGTTTATTGTGCATATAAAAATTGAAAATATAGACAACTTTCTGAGAAAAGCCAAGTGCTCAAGGCCATTGAAGCTTGGAAAAATCAAGGCCTTGGTCATCATATTGGAAGCTTAAATAATAAAATAGTTGCAATTTATCATAGTAGGTTATCAAGTTCTCCAAGTTTGCCACAATGATGGCTTTGAAAGCTATCTCCAAGGTGATTGGATCCCAAGTTTTCAATAAAGGTTCAAAGAAGATAATTTTGGCAAAGAAGGAAGAAGCTGTAAGAGTTTTTGGCTCCATGCCTCAATATAGTGGATCTAGGGTAGGATACTTTGGAGCTCTTGGCTCTTATTTGCTCTCCCATGTAGGAGATGTGAAGAGTTTGAAGCTCCTTCCAGGCTATAGGAAACAAGAGTTCCTGAAATGTAGAGGTTTCATTGAGTGGGGATGAAACAAAAGATTCCTTTAGAGGACCTAGTGAATTGCTTGAAATGAAAGACTCTTCTACAAAAAAGAGTTAGACTAAAAGATGTCAAGGGTTTCTTGAAACCTATCTTTTTCCATCTCTTTGTCTAGTTTGTAACCATTCTAAAAATCTTTACTTTGCACAAGAGTTTAAATATCCTTCTTTTCTTCTTTGGGTGACACTTTGTATAGTCCTTGCCAAAGATGATGTATTACATGATGCGATTGTGTCTTTGAGCTTGAATTGTTCCAAATTTATTTGTAGAACCATTAAAAGACCTCTATTAAACTGTTTGCTTTGTATCTTCCACCTCTATGTCTTGTGTGTCTAAAGTATTTTGTTCTTACTTGTGATAATGTGATTTTTTAATACCTTGGATTGACTAGATAGATAGATATCCATATTTCTTGATAAAATATGGAGCATGGTTGTATAAAATATGTTGCATAGTTAAAAAATAAAGAAAGTCAATTAAAAGCCTTATATGAGTTAAACAACAAATAGACATACATATGCAAACTTCTTACCATATAGTGAGTGAAGTGTTGATTATCCCAAGCTTCTTGTAGTATTCCTTCGTGTAGGAACCACCCCACCTATCTTAATTAAAAGAAATGGAAAAATTTTAAATCTTCCCCCCATTTCATCGCCGACAGATGGCAGGGGGAGAAGAGAAGGAAGACGGCACGATGACATGGGGAAAAGGATGAGAGGAAGTCATTGCCAATGACGTGAAGGAGGAGATGGCACAGTAGCTGACGTCGGGGGAGGAAAGAAGGAGATGACGGGGCGAGGAAGGAGGAGTTCACGATGACGTCAACAAGGGGAAGGCCACCAACCTACCACCCCTCCATGCCAACTCAACTAGTTTGCTGTAGCAGATTCCCTGCACCACCACACCTCTTCCACATGCCCCCTCCCAATAATACACCCCCACCACCGGCATGCTTTGTGTATAAACACAAATCCATACTAGGGTAAGTTACTCATGAATATATGTGTGCATCACATGGGTTCAAAATAAGATATTTTTAAAATACCATTTTTATACATTTTTTACATACGTAAGGGTGTAATAAAAGAGGTTATTTACAAATTGAATAGAAAAGAGTTATGCTTTATTCAAGAAAAATTCACAGATAATGATATTTATAAATAGGCCTTAAACGCACGTGACGTAGAAGATATACATACAGTAACTTCCCCGAGAATCCATATCACTATGGAGATATCATTGTGAATGCATAAAAGTATCAAACTTATGGTACCATTCACCAAGGTGCCTACTTAAGCCCATAAAGGCTCTTCTTTAACTTACGCAATAGGCGTTTCCTACCTTTTTTCATAAATCACTTAGGCTACTATATAAATATCCTTATACAAGTCAAAAATATTAACATCCATTTGATAAATATCCAAATCCAAGTGAGCAAGCAAGGCCAACATCAAATCATCAACTTGACCATTGAGATAAGATCTCATCAAAATCAACTCCATTTTCCTACTTAAAACCCTTAGCAACCAATCAAACCTTATATACTAGCTTAGGGCAACTAAGAATACTCTTCAGCTTGTATATTCACTTGCATAGCAATGTACGCTTTCCATCAAGCAAGGAATTTAAGTCCCATGTATGGTTGTTTTACAATGAATCAAACTCAAATTGTATAGCCTCCTCCCAAGAATGAGAATCATCTGTGTGTATAGCCTTCTCATCAAGTGTCTTAGCAAAGTCTGACGCCATGACATAATCCATATAAAACTCATAGCAATCAGGAGGATGTGAAGCTCTAGTGGAGCATCTCAACACTAGTTCCTACGGGCCTATACGGCTTATCCTCTCTATCCAATATCATGATCCTACACAATAAGTGGACTTTGGGTTACTATATCATCATCAACTATTACAAGAGGCTATCTCACTGAGGCTAGTTGTATTGTAATAACAGGCTCCTCCTAAATGATCACCCTACGTGTTTATTCACCTGCTCTGGTCTCATATGGATCATTTGCTTATTAAAGATAGCATCATGGATGCAAATAACCTTGTGAGCCTATGCATTACAAAGACGATAGCCCATCTCATCTAGATCCCCATATCTAAGAAAAAAGTGTTTGATGGACTTTCAATCCAGCTTATTGCACTTGTCTTTGAAAATATGGCAAAAAGCCTTGCATCGAAAGACTCAAAAATGTTCATACAAGAGAGGTTTACCAAACCATATTTCCATTGCAACTCTGCTGCCGAGAGTAGTGCATGGTGATCTATTCATCACATCTATGCAAATAGTAACTACCTACCAAAAATGATGTTGTAAGCTTGCTTGACTAAGTATAGAATGGATTCTTTTTTTAATAGTCCTATTCATGTGCTCTGCAACACTATTTTGGAATGGGTGTATGGGGCGGTCAACTGATGCTAATACCCCTCTTGTAACATGCTCGCCCGAGCTTTCCTTGGTGGTACGCTCTTAGTAGCCCATCAAGAGGTTCTAGAAAGTGTCGTCTGAGATCTTGATGAAAAGCCTCAGAGTTTGCTAACTAGGCTCGCTTGAGTCTATCCTATAGTGGAAGTTTTGATCATTCCCACGAGAATCACTCGACGTGTCAACCTGAGTTTTTTTTGTCAAATCAACTACCAATAGCTGGCTAGTGTCAGTGGTTTGAGACTCCATCCCTTATAGAAATATCTAACTAAAACGGGCTTGCATTGCGCTAGGTTCAAAGAGAATGAAAAATGAAGGGAAGTATGGTACTTTGATCCCTTTTGCCCATGGTTTCAAAGTGATGCGAGTTAGGCTTTATTATCTCTAATGATCCATCAAAAATGTGATTTTTATTCCTTCTTAGGAAAGCTTTTGGCTTCCCAACAGACCACTCAGCCATAGGCTTGGATCCGTCGGGTGTCCATCCTCCCGCTTCCCGAGAGAGAGTATTTTTAATTTCCTAATTACCTACCACCTTAGGTTTCAACATATAAAAATAGCTTCTTTGAATTATCTCCTGATAAAAAATCGTTACATGCCATTAATTCACGACAAAAAAACTGAGTAAAGTAATCTCTTCTCAATAGGTTCCTTTAAGAAAAATAACTTTGAAGGTTACTTGGCAATTTGTAAGAGCTAAGGAATTTACAACCAAAGCCCCCTGGTATCTTCATCTCCTTTGCCAACTGGAATTCCCTATGACAAGGCATTTCGCGTCATGATTGGACTATATTCACTAACACCGTGAAACAAAATCAAAAACCCCTTGGAGTAAGCTTTCTTCACGTTGGCCTTAGGGAGGTCTAGCACCATCAAGAACACTACCTCAGTCGGTGTTCTGTGCTCACTGGAGTACTGCCTCAGTCGTGGCAGTCTATACTCGGTCATCCATCTTTTAGCCTGATGATTTTTATAAAGATTTAGTACCTAGCTTACAATCACAAACATCTTAATTCGAATGCATTATAATTTTTTTAAAATTTATTTCAAAGACAAATATTTTCTTTCCCAAAATAATAATATCAAGGCAAAACTTAGTGTATGTGGCAATACCTTCCAATAGTCTTCTTGGATTTTTCCCTTCCTTGAAATCTAGTCTGGACTAAACAACAATTCTATTCCTGGGAATAAATCCCTTGGATTTTTGTGGATCGTTGCCTGCAATTAAAAAAATCTTGGTTAGTTTAATTACAAAAAACATTCTTTCGACAATTCCATCACATGGTCTTTTATGTACAGAGAATTTGTTTGTGTGATTATCCATATGAGGTTTCGTTAGATCAATACAAATAAAAAATATTAAGTCTTTTAGGGACATAGTACCTTCCTTGTACTTGCTTAGATTCATCTTGTACGAACCCAAGTTATCCCTTGGAATTTTTTGTTATAATTCCTCTAAAAGATTATATGCAAGAAATGAATAAAATCCTATTTTATGAATGCAGCTTTTGTTACCAATTCATGGAATGATGGTCTACTTAGTTGCCTTTATTACCTAGGGATTCATGGTGAGTGCTTGGTTGATGGTATTCGCAACTTTGTTTGTAATCCTAGTACTCATCAATGATTGTATCTGTAGCGTCATTGGCAGCTTTAATCGCGAGATCATATGGGGGATTTTTGGCAAAGAGCTTGGGGTCATCACAATTGGATTGATGGGAATCAAATTGATGGGGGTTGGCGATTACTAGGAATTTAGGAAAATTTGGGAAGAGTCTTGGTTCCACAGGAAAGTAGGGTAGAAGGGATGGAGGATTCGATTTCCAAGAGCTCGCGGAGTATCCTCCTTGTCTTCATGATGAGAACTCCCATCCTCACGCTTCTCTTGCCTCACTCCCTCTTGCTCTATACTTCTGAGAAGGGCCTCTCCTCTGTTTCTCAGGCTGCCCCCCAACGGCTCCGCGTGCCTTGTATCTATAACTAAATTGAAGAAAAAGGGTTGTGGCCAAGAAGAGGAGCTCTTTATGGAGGGTATCTTGGCAAATCAACAATCTAGAAGCTTTGAAGATGCAATCTGATGCTGGTGATTTGATCTTTGAGGTCCATAGAGGCTAGCAAAGATTCCATGACTGATTCGCCTAGCTCTCGAATGATCTTGCTTCAATCTAAGCCTCTCGAGATGAACTAAGAAGAGGGGGAGATTGCTGGAGTTAACTGTTATGATATGAGAGGAGGACAATTCAAGCTTTTTCCTCAACAAACAAGGACTCCAAAATTGGTATCATTGTGCACTATTTTTTAATTAAAAAAAGGGGGTAGCCTGTTGTCGTCATTTTCCTAGACCTCC
The DNA here is from genome assembly GCF_053477565.2 of Lygodium microphyllum. Classification (NCBI taxonomy): domain Eukaryota; kingdom Viridiplantae; phylum Streptophyta; class Polypodiopsida; order Schizaeales; family Lygodiaceae; genus Lygodium; species Lygodium microphyllum. The sequence goes on along the minus strand of NC_141145.1, from coordinate 61,096,153 downwards.
TCTTCTTCTTTTTATTCCTAAGCCTTTTTAAGAGAAAGCTGAAATCTTTGAGACTTGTTTTCTTTGCTAAGTTTTAAATGTGTTTGATCAATTTTGACTTATGGCCCATGACTCGCATTCACGTGGTAACTTTCGTGAAGGATGGCTATAGCCCCTATCAACCTGGGAAAGTGTCGTGTTATGAACCTTGATCCATTTTGCTCAAGACTTTCTCTATTTAATGATCTAGAATACTTTAAGTCTAATTTGCACAAAGTTGGGAAGATTAAAAATAAAATTAGAATATCACATCCTCTTCCCCTTAAAGGAATTGAGATGTCCTCATCTTGAATGAAACTGGGAGTATTGGTTACATAGTAACTTCTAGTCAACCCAGGTGGTATCCTCTTCAGGGTAGTCTTTCCACTAGATGAGATACTCTCTATCTAAGGGTTTTTCTTCTTAGAGTCTTCTCCTGTATGTCAAGTACCTTTTCTAGTTGAAGTTTGAGAATTTCTTGACTTGGCATCACAATTTGTTGGTTGTTAAGTACATGGTCTGGGTTAGGAACATAAGCTTTCAGTAGACTGACATGAAATGTATTATGTACTTTCAAGTTATTAGGGAGTTGTAGATTGTAGGCATTTGGTTCTAGACACTCTCTTTAGCACCTTATATGGCCCACAATATCTGGGACTTAACTTCTTGAATTCCCCCAAAGATAAGGAACTTTTCTTTGAACGAACTTGTATGAAAACCATGTCACCTTCTTTGAAAATGTGTTCCTACCTTTGTTGATTAGCATATGCCTTTTGTCGATCCTTGGTAGCTTGAATACCTTGCCTTATAGTCTTTACTTGCTGATCCATTTCTTCTAGCATTTGCCTAGATGCTTCTACCCATAGGGTAGGATCGGAAAAATTTAATGGTGTAAGACAATCTTGCCCATATAGTGCCTAAAAAGGAGTCATTTGAATACTTTGATGGTATGATGCATTGTAGGCAAATTCAACTAAGGGTAGGTATTGGATCCACCATTTGGGTTCCCTATTACATTAAGCTCTCAGTATGTCTTCAATAACTTGGTTGACCTGCTCTGTTTGACCATTGGTTTGGGGATGGTAAGCAATATTGAAGTAGAGTTGGGTTCCTAGAGCATCAAACAAACTCTTCCAAAAGTTTGAGGTGAAGAGAGAATTACGATCACTAATGATTCTCTGGGGTAATCCATGTAACCTGAAAATTTTCCTAATGAAAAACCTGGCGATATCAAAAGCCTTGTAATTGGTTTTCACAGGAATAAGGTGTGTAACTGTTGTTAGCATATCAATGACTACCATTATGGAGTTATATCCTCCTTGTACCGAGGGTAATCCAACTATGAAGTCCATGCTAATATACTTCCATTTCATTTGAGGGATGTCAAGTGCCTGTTGGAGCTTTCCTGGCAACTTGACACATTCGGACTTAATTCGTTGGCAGTTTAGGCATTCGGTGACATACTTGAGTATATCACCCTTAAGTCTTTCCCAATAGAAGCTTCTCCTAACTGTATTACAATAGAAGCTTCTCCTAACTGCATAACCAGGATGACTAGAAAATGGATAATCGTGAGCTTCCCATAGTATTTTCTTTTTGAGTTTTTGACTTGCAGGAATACATAGTCTTGTCCTATAATAGGCAAGCTCCTCATTTATGGAAAAATCTTGATACTTAGTCTTGAGTTTTAGATTTCAATCCTTGACAGAAATTTCTCTTGACAATCTCTAATTGCTTGAATCCTTCACTGCCTCTTCCTTAGCCATTTCTATGAGAGGGCTACTAGGCATGGAAATCATTGTAGTAAGAGTTCTAGCACTAGAGGTTTCCTCTAAGATTAGAGCATTAAGGAATGATTTATGGCTTAGGGCATCCGCAATCACATTCTCCTTGCCTGGTCTATACTTGATTTCAAAGTCAAATTCCTGCAAGGTCTTGATCCATCAATGTTGTCTCATATTGAGATTTGGTTGAGTAAAAATCCACTTTAGGCTTTTGTGAGATCAGTTTGATTAGACAAAAGCTATTACCAAGCAAGTAATGTCTCCATAATTTAAAGGCATGAATTATAGCAAGTAATTCTAGATCATGTGTAGCATAGTTTCTATCATGGAAATTTAATTTTCTTGAAGCATAGGCTAATGGATGTCCTTCTTACATAAGCATGCAACCCAAAGCAAGAGAGCTTGCATCAGTTATGACTTTGAATTATTTGTTTAGGTTAGGTATCCTTAAGATAGGGGTAGTTACCAAACTCTACTTAAGCTTCTTAAAAGCTAGATTGTTCGGCGAACGTTCAAGTAATGGAGACCTATTTTTTGAGGTCAATGAGAGGCATGGTGATTGAGGCGTAGTCTTTAATGAAGACTCTATACCAACCCATTAGCCCTAAAAAGATTCTTACTTCCTTGATCATTGTGGGGGGTGGCCAATATTGTACATTGGCATGAAATGCCATTTGTCAATTCTATGAATCCTAGATATTCAATCTGCTTTTTGAAGAATGCATATTTCATCTTTTTAGCATACAGTTTGTGGGCTCTCATTGCTTCAAGAACTACTTCTAGTTGTGGTCCATGGTCTTATTCATTCTTGGAATATGTTAATATATCATCAAAGAAGGTGAGGACAAAGTCGTCAAGATAGGGTCAAAAAATGTCTTGCATCAACCTGTTGAAGGTGGCAAGATCATTTGTTAACCCAAATGATATCACGATAAACTCATAATGACTGTATCTTGTGTTAAAAGAAGTTTAAGAAATATCTTCCTTCCTAATTCTTGTTTAATAATAGCCTGATCTAAGATCAATCTTTAAAAATACATTTTCTCCCTGGAGTCGGTCAAGCAACTCGTCTATCCTAGGAATTGGATATTTGTTTTTCACTGTCACCTAGTTTAATCCGTGGTAATCAATGCAAAGGTGGAATGTTTTGACTTTCTTTTTCTGAAATACTATCGAGGCTTCCCATGGTGAATTACTTAGCCGGATGTATCCTATTGCAAATCAAAGTTGAAGGCTTGAGAGAATGTGCACAAGAGGGAGAGAGAGAGCTCAAGTACAAGACAAGATCTTGTTTAGTTAGTTGCTCAAAGTACAACTAGTACACTTTCCTCTCAATTGAGTGTGTACTTTAGGTAATTTATATAGCCACTGTAGGGGTTAGGGTTATGGTTTTCCCTATCCTCCAGCCCTTTTACACCTAGCTATCCTTATCCTCTCTAATGTAGGGAGAGTTCCTATGCTTACCTTTCAACAACCCCCCTCAATGCCAGGTGGCATTGGATACAAATAGGATGCCTCCCCTTAATTCTCAATGAGATGCCTTTATAAATCAGGCTACAAAAAAAAAGGTTATAGGTAGAGAGTGTTACAAGGCTCAAAAGAGTTGGTCACCTGTGGATTGGGAGGCAAAGTTGACCTCCAATTCCTTAGGTACTTCTGGAACACCAAGACACTTACTAGTGATATGCCTGGTCTTTTTGCATTTATTGCACTTCTTTTTTTTTGGGTATTTCTTCCAACATTTGCTCATAATATCCCCCTTTTTGTGATAGAAGGAGCACTTAGTAGAAGTTGTATGAACTAACACTTGCTCATGGGAAGTAAATGTTGAAGACCCTTTAGTATGGTTTCTCTTCTCTTCATCCAGGCATGACTGGATGATACTTGCTAAAGTGGGGTTCAAGATATTAGTTAGGGTAGTCACAAGGGTTGGAAAAACCTTCTTCACAGACTTTAGTAGGATGGCAATGGCATCTTCATCATGAATAGGTGCCCGAACGGAGGCAAGCTATGCAATAAGCCCCTTCATATGTGAAATGAACTTGCTTAGGTCTTCTCCCTATTTGTATTCCAAGATAAAAAACTCAATCTTGAGAAATATCTTGGGGTTCTTCCCTGTAGCACCGTAGAGCCTTTCGAGCTCATCCCATTTTTCTTTTGCAGTTAAGAGCTGGTCAATGTGATGAATTAAGGATTCATCTAAATGAAGCACAATGATGGCTTGAGCCCATTCATCATCTTCTACATTAAGGGGATTAGATGGGTCGATTACTTTGGTTCCTCGTATGAAGGGCCAATATCCTATTTCCATCATTTTGTATTTGATCAAAACCTGCCAAGGATGGAAATCTTTTCCATTAAATTTTTGAATTTGAGGATGGACATCAGCATATTTTGTGGCCATTGGGAAGGTCTTACCACTTGTTAGAACAAGGGCAGTGTCTAGTCCCTTACAACCTTGCCACTGAATGCGAAAGCAAATCAAACAATTGATATCAAAGTTGTAATGAGGAAAAAGACTGAAAATCATGCAGATGTAATATTTCAAAATATAACCTGGGTGGTCCTTTCTTATGTGCGATCTTCTTCCGAGGTTTAATGGTCTTTTTAGGCTTCAATGATGTGAATCTAGACTGGACTTCTGGCTCCTCCTTGTGGTATGGTGGTTTAATGGATGAACCTTGTGTTGGACAAGGACGGTCTATGATTTCAATGCTTGTTGCTAATGATTTTGAGGAGAGTACAATGACACTCATCCCTCTAATTTCATTGACCAGTGTTCTTAAAAAAAGTCACACAAAATGTGCAATATAATTTAAGTATATGATGGTCTATGTGTTTATAATTGTACACATAGCCTTACAACATGAAGTAAAGTACTCAGTTGTTTTAATTTTCTAATGAAAAACATTCAGATTTTGTAAATACTAGTAGCAACATTGATTGAACAATGTGCCTTAGTACTTACAAGCACTCATCTATAGCTCATGTTGCTAGAGATGGTAGATGTCGATCTTGATGAGCTTGATGATGACTTTCCAAGTGCAATAACCTCTAAGATAAAGTTCCCATATTAGAAAATGACTCAAAAAAAGTTGAATCGGTGATTAAAATCACTGTTAATGACCAAACATTGAAAATTTTGAAAGTTGAAGAAGCTTGAAGCTTCCTAGCTATGGCTGCCAGGAAACTGACAGTTAGGGTTTGACTTCTAGCAGCCAAGCAGAGATGAAATTTCCCCAAGCCCTCTTAGGGAGATGTGGCCCACTAGGGGGACTATGAAAGCCCTATGGTGACCACTAAGATTGCACTGCCTCTACTACCCATGCCAAGCTTGGAGAAGTCACGCTGCCAAAAATAGCGTCAATTCTGTGTTTCAAACAATGTCGTCATTCTGCATGGCTTATGTGGAGGTTTATGGTGTTGGGATGCTACGCCCTGAGCTGGAGAAGAGATCCTTAGAAGGGGCCTTGAGCTGAAACCTCCTCCTTTATTCTCCCTAAGTCCTCCATCAGAGTTATGACTCGTTTGGCTATGGAGGTAAGAGGTACAAGATGAAAATGATGGAAAATCATGTGCACTTAGTGAAGCTGAGGGTATAGGAAGCTGAAGGGATCAGAGAAGGCTCTAATACCAAATCAGATTTGAAGGCTTGAGAGAATGTGCACAAGAGGGAGAGAGAGAGATCTCAAGTACAAGACAAGATCTTGTTTAGTTAGTTGCTCAAAGTACAACTAGTACACTCTCCTATAAGTTGAGTGTGTACTTTAGGCTGTTTATATAGCCACTAGAGGAGTTAGGGTTAGGGTTTTCCCTATCCTCTAGCCCTTTTATACCTAGCTACCCTTATTCTCTCTAATGTAGGGAGAGTTCCTATGCTTATTTTTCAACATGTCCCTAGTGGTCTAATAGCTGCTTGAGTTATTATTTTACCTCAATGGCTTGAGGAATTAACATTTGCTAGAGTCGTTTCACGACAGGGGCAATGCCTGGAATGAGTTGAATTTCGTGATCTACTTCCCTTGCTAGTGGAATCTCTGTCAAGACTTCTGGAAAAACATATGCATATTCTTTTAGCCAAGATGGTTGATCCTTAGCTTCACTATCTTGCTTGGCCTTGTTGAGTTTAATTAGATAGACAAGTAAGATAGTGAAGCTAATTAAACTCAACAAGGCCAAGCAAGATAGTAGATCACTTCTCCCTGAGTGGTCACTTGTTCTCCCTTTGAGTTTTGAAATGTGATTTGGCTCTCTCCACAATGGATATGTATCAAGAATCATGTGGTGGGGGGGACTTTCTCAAGATGCCATGCCGAACACACACAGATTGCACAAGGAGAAGTTCACTCATCAACACTCAACTTTACATTCTACTCCAACGGGGCTGAAAGTGATTTGCATGCTGTCATACCATACTTGGACAACATATCCAAGCCATACTGTCTTTGGGACAGCCATATACCATCATCACATCTAATCACCTCAATGCCAAGGAAGTACCTTAGCTTAGCTAAATCCTTCATCTCAAACTTCTTCTTCAAAAATTCCTTGACTTCAGCAATCCCACTATCACTATCACCTGTAATAATCAAGTCATCCATATAGATGACTATGATGACCAAACCTGCATCTCCCTTTCTCACATAAAGTGAGTGATCATCATCAGAAACATAAAAGCCAATATTGACAAGATACTCTCTGATCTTGTCATACCATGCTCTAGGTGCTTGCTTGAGCCCATAGAGTGCCTTCTTCAACCTGCACACATACGTGGAATGCTCTAAATCTTCATAACTTGCTGGCTGATCCATATCCACTTCTTCCTACAAATCACCATGCAAGAAGGCATTCTTCACATCCATTTGCTGCAACCTCCCAACCTTTGGCTGCTGCCAAACAATCACACATCTTACAGTTGTCGTCCTAGCAACTAGACTAAAAGTTTCATCATAATCTATGCCATATGTCTGGGCATAGCCTTTTGTAACCAGCCTAGCTTTGTACCTACTAATAGAACCATCTACATTGTGCTTAATCTTATAAACCCACTTACATCCAATAGCTTTCTTGCCCTTTGGCAATGATACTAGATCCCAAGTCTTATTGGCCTCTAATGCAGCCATCTTCTCATCCATTGCTGCATCCCAATGAGTATGACCAACAACATCCTCAAAGTAAGTGGGCTCAACATCCTCAACTAGTTTCACCATATAATCATAATGGTGAGCTGCATAACCTTCAAAACCAAATCTTTTAATAGGGTATCTGAGCCTACTAGATCTGCGTACCACCGGATCACTCAATGGAGCCTTTACATTACTATGAGCTCTCTGTACACCTGGTGTCCTGACAGAAGGAATATCAAGCTCATCATCCAAGCTCTCTGAGCCACTGGAGTCTCCATCAAGAACTGCATCAATGCCATCTGACACTTTATTATTTCCTTTGTCTTTACCTGTAGTGCTACTAGATGCACCTAAAGATGTAGAGCTACTCCTTAGTCTCCCAGACCAAGGACTACCAAATGATGTCTCTAGTCCATTAAGAGTCCGTGATTCTTGCTTTTCAGCCTACACATGAGTGTCATGATCATCATCATCATCCAATGCATCACCACTGGATGCATACCAACTGCTCATTTCATCAAAGATGACATCCCTGCTCACTCTGAACTTACATGTGACAAGGTTATAACAGTGATACCCTTTCTGCTCTAAAGAGTATCCAATAAAGACACATTTTTCTGCCTTTGGATCAAGCTTCTTCTATAGCTCATCTGGCACATGAACATATGCAACACAACCAAATACCTTTAAGTGCGATACATCAAGCTTCTTGCCAGTAAAGCATTCTTCAGGAGTCATCCCATGAACTGCAGTTGTGGGAGTTCTATTCATAATGTAGATAGCAGTATGGACAGCCTTAGACCATGGGCATATACTTTTCAGCCATTAATGCCTATGCAACTTCTGCAATATGCTTGTTTTTTCTTTCTGCAACCCCGTTTTGATATGGAGTATATGTACATGTGAACTGTCTCTTTATCCATGAGACCTTAGAAAATCACTGAACTCATTTGAGAGGTACTCTCCCCCTCCATCTGACCTCAAGCACTTTACTTTCAACCCTATTTCTCTTTCAACTGCAGCCTTGAAAGTTGTAAAGTGCTCAAAGCTTTACTCTTTTCCTTCATAAAATATACCCACAGCTTTCTAGAACAATCATCAATGAATGTGACAAAGTATGAACTGCCTCCAAGAGATACATTTTGTGTAAGCCCCCAAATGTCTGTATGCACAACATCAAGGATATTTATGATTATATCTCTGTCATGTGAAAAGGGTTGTCTTACCTGCTTACCAAACTAACATGCTTCGCATACCTTATGAAATTTTGCAACTCTAAATGTAGCCAAACCTGTAACCAACCCTTTGGACTGCATTAATTTCAGCCTTTGTACATTTGCATGGCCAATGCATTTGTGCCAAATTTCAATATCTCCAACAACGCCTTTTTCTTTAGCATACATAGCAGCATTCGTAGTAGGAATTCAAGCATCCAGAGTAAGCATATGTCCAACTCTACTTCCCTTTGCAACTAACCTGCACTTGTCATTGAAGTCTTCTACAAAGTAGCCCTTTGCATTAAATCTGACTTGCAGCCCTTGCTCTACCATCTGACCGATTGACACCAAGTTCTTTGTAATAGATGGCACATGTAATACATCTGAAAGACTCTTTGTCTTACCATCATGCAAGGACAAGGAAACTTTTCCAATGTGTGAAATTGGGTGGCATGAATCATCACCCGTCTGCACATAACCTGTAATTTGCAAATCCTGCATCTCTCCAAACCATTCTGCATGGCTAGTCATATGGTTGGATGCACCTGAATCAACATACCAAACATCATCATGTGTTTCCTTTCCTATAACAGCATTCAACATATGATGCTGCTTAATAAACAGGTGTTCATTTTTGTCTTCATTCTATCGTGAAGACGATGCATAGTTTCCTTGCTGTAACTTACCACTGCAAATATCATCTTTCTTACCATAACATTGGGCTGCAATATGACCTATTTAGCCACAGTAGTGACACACAATACCAAAGTTGTTAGAACCTCTGTTCTGCCATCCACCTCTTCCTCTAAAGCTCCCCCTGCCTCTAAAGTTACCATGACCTCCTGAAACCTGCATATCGCCAAATTGCTGATTTAATCTATTTTGCTGGTTGTCACTACCACGTCCTGTACCATGGCCTCTTGAAGAGAACCTGCCACGTCCCCTTTCTAAAGTGGAGTAGAAATCTTGGACCTGTTCACCACTTCTTTCAGATGTCTCACTCTGCATGTTGATCTCTTCATGATCATAAGGGAGACCAACTCATCGAAATCTAGAAATGGCTTTCTGACATATACAAAAGTTACAAAAGACTTCCAAGCCTTTTCATTGTTAAGTCCACCCAAGGTAGACGACACCAAATCATCATCATCGGGCATTGCATCAATCATTGCCAAGGCATCTGCAATGCTCCTTACCTTCAGTGCATACTCATTGATAGACATCTTCCCTTTCTTCAATGTATTCAACTCTTGCTTAAGTTGAATCTTCCGTGCCTTTGTATTTACGGAAAACATACTTTCAAGTATGGTCCAAGCTGCATATGAATTCTCTGCATTTTTTATATGTCCCAGCATATTATTGTCAATTACTGCAAACAGCCAATACATGACCTTTTTGTCTTTTGCATTCCATTCCTTCCGTGCCTTTGTCTCTTCTGCAGTTTGGAGGATCACTCACCTCCGGCTCCTTTTCTTCACCTGACACAAACTCATAGAGGCCTTTTCCAATAAGAAAGTTTGTGACACGGAACTTCCATGAAGGGTAGTTGTTCTTATCGAGCTTCTCAATGATGGGGTTTCCACTGTTCTCTGCCATTATCACAAAACTAATACCAAACATCAAGCAAATCTTCTGCAACCCTCGACCTGTAGTGCATAGCAATACACCAGATAGCCTTTTTCATTGTCTGCTCAACAATACATGCAATCTGCAACCAATTTGCAGATAAACCTTGTGTTTATTCACTGGTAAACACCTTTGAACTTACAGATCTGAAATCTATAACCTGTGCACCTGTATACGGTAGACACAACTAAAATTGTAGGGTATCTCGAACTGTTGTCCGCAACCTTGCGGCTCTAAAACGGGGCATGAAATGACCTCGGATGGCCAAAATAGTAGTGGGATAGCCCCGAAGGACATTTTTGCAGAATACACAACGCTCTTTACGCACACCAAATCTCACTGCAATCTGAGATTTTTGCTCTGTCCTGCTTTTGGTGCCTCCACAGGCACTGTCCAAGAAAAAGAGTGGAAGAGTGGGAGAGCTTCTTACCTGTGGCTTGCTTGTTCAAACCTTACTTCTTCTCCTCACTTCAGCCTTTGAAATCAATCTCTCTCAGTGACACGGCTCTAATACCATGTCAAGAATCGCGTGGTGGGGGGACTTGCTCAAGATGCTGTGTCGCGAACACACACAGAATGCACAAGGAGAAGTTCACTCAAGAGACAAGAAGAGAGATGAAGGCCAAAAAGTTTTCTTGCTGGTTTCTTCTTCTTCTTCTTCCACACACTTTACAATGTACACAAATTATAGATAAGATACAATATAAAGAAAAGTGACCTACTAAGTCAAATAATGCATAATCAACTACACTAGTCTACTGGCGCTATAACTATGCCAGTTGTAAATAGGTGTAACAACCTGAATATAATAAGTAATGAGTCAGTGGCCATGTGAGAGTCATAATGACCACTCGCGTGCTAAGTGTAGATGTGTGCATCCATCTAACTAGGCGGTCCATCATTAATGTCCGCATGTTTTGAGCTTGTCATCTCAACAATTGGCATTATTTGGAACTAACCAATCCATTCCTAGTAGACATTCATAAGCCTCGAGGTTCATAATTTGGAAGTTTATTTTGGAAGAATTGCTGCCCAAGCTAAATTCAACCTTGCTAATTTGTTGTGTTGATACAGAACTTCTTTGCCATTTGCTAACTCCACAAGCAATCTAGGTGCAAGAGTAATGTTTATGCCTAGCCTTTTTACACATTTTGGTGATACAAAAGAGTGGGTACTTCCACAGTCAATTAAAATTCGAAAAGGTTTACCTTGATAATTTGTTGGTATTTGAATTATTGAGAATTGGTGATTTGGACCCTTCTTATTGAGAGTGGCATGTACTCTGGCTCTTTCCATATCAGATTCCATCGTGGGATCTTCATCATTACTGACCTCATTTAGGATTATTCTAGCAATCTTTTCCTTGGCATCTTGGCTTTACGGCGAAACTAAACTTGGCCAAGCTATGGGTACTGTCTCTTGAAATGTCCTAGTTCCTTGCAATAAAAACACCTTGGAGCCTCATTACTCTTTCATGTGGATGTAAATTTTCCCACTACATTTCATTTGGCTTTCTTTGTCCTCTTTAGTTGGTACTTCCCTTGGGCTCTTTTTGCACAACCCTGGAAGTTGCCCTTATTGTGATTGTTTCCATTCCAATTTTTTGCATTTCTTGGCCTATGTTCAATTTATTGAGCTAATGGAGCTACTTGAATCAATGCATCTTGTAAATCCAATGGTCTCATTGATTTAAGATGTGTATTCAGGGGTGGATTTAGACCACTGCAAGATTTGGATACTTACTGTAAAACATCCATCGTAGATGCATATTTTAGAAGTGTTACAAATTTGTAGTAAGCTTCTAGGCTTAGGCTTAACTGCTTTAGGCTAAAAAACTCATTCATCTTCTGGGCTTGATATATGGGTAGAAGATATCTCCCACACACAACGTCCTTAATCTTGTTCCAAGTGATAGCGCTTTCAAACGTTTGTTGGTCCTTGCAGCACTATTTGGCATCGCCTATGAGTTTTAGTTTGGCAATCATGGCTTGATTTGACAATGCAGTCCCCACAGCAGTGAAATAGTCTTCCATAGATTCAATCCATGTTTCTACTTCACTTGGAATGTCCCTCCCTTTACCATCAAACTCCGGTGGCTTGTATTGATTGAGAAGAAATTTCTTCTCTTGAGCTTCCGTAGTATTGAGATTCGAGGTGACATTCTGGGGAACTATGCAATTTTTATGATCAATTTTCTCTCCAACTATATCTTCAAAAAATGTTTACTTGCTGAATCTACCTCATTAATTTAGGAAGGAAATTATGTACTAATTGGTCTTTTGATAATGATCAGGGCTTACACTTCAAAAAAGAATTTTAATTTTTATTTTAAAAAATCAAACAGATAATATCTTTCCACTATTCCTGATTAACAAGGAGAAAAATGGGTGGACAAAAAATAACTCTTTACGTCAATAAGAGGGGAATACATTATTCGAGTAGTTTGGGGAGCTCATATTATTCTTGGAAAATATTTTTCTACCACAAACTAGACATCATATCGAGAAATCTATATTTTAAGGAAAGATCAAGTAATCCATCTTTCTTGTAGTTGTGGCAACTGGAGCGTCCTACAACCATGACTTGATCAGCTGGTATAGCCTTTGTAACCTCCTCATAGATGTACATGTTTAATTTGACATGTTGTCCTCTAGTAAACATGTTTGAGTTTACTTTGGCCTCATAGAAGAGATAAATCTTAGCAACCTTAAGGGTTTCCATCCACCTTAGCCTCTTTAAATTATTTTAGAGGTAAGCAAGACAATTTGTGTCAATGTAGCAATACCCTCCACTTGACATCCATCATCTTTCGTAATACAAGGGTGAAGAGTTGTATATCTGATCTAATATTCACAACATCTGGTTTCTCCAGTAATTGAAACTAGAGGAGTGCATTGCTGACCTAAACATAACTTGGAAAATCAAGAATTGTTTCCAAGGTTTGTCTTTCTACCAAAAATCAAGAACATATATTAACAAGAGAAGATTTTTACTACTCAAGGGAAAGATATTTTATGCTATAAATATCACTTGTTTTATTTACTTGTGTCATGTCCTATATCAATTTGTGCTCTGATACCAATTGTAACATGTCCACCCGATCTTTCCTTGGGCAGTACATTCTTTGTAGCCCATCAAGAGGTGTCTTAGAAAGTGTCGTCCGAGATCTTGATGGAAACCCTTGGAGTTTGCTAACTGTGAAAGTACATGGATCTAGAGCATGGCAGTTAGTTATGGTGGATGAAAGGAGAAGAGTAAACTCATGATGGAGAAGACAAAGACACTATTTGTTACACAAGTGAATTAGGTTCCAAGATTGAGACTTGGACTCATAAACACAATCTTGTGTATGTGGACAATGACACTGACACTGACACTTTACTGATAAGAAAAGAGTACTATCATTGCATTAAGAAAAGGAAGCAAGTACAATGCTTTATAGGAAAGTAGGAGACTGCAGTAGGCACCACTATGCATATGGGATAGGTAAGCCTACATGTCCTTGGCCCTGAAGCTCCATACAAAGAGGCTGTCAGTGAGTCTGATTGCTGAATCTCAACACCCCTCCTCAATCACAACTAGAAAGGCACAAAGTGTGTAGAGGCTGTAATGAGAACCACCTACAAAGTGTGGGCATACCACAAACATGGTAGACACCAGAGGCTGTCACAGAAAAGGCTAAGTGTGGGCACCAAAACATGATGAACATCCAAAGGCTATAACAGGGGCCTCACAAAGTGTACAGGGACTGTAATGCCGAGTTACATGAGGAGTTTACAAAGCTTATGACAAGAAGCATTAGGGCAAGGAAATACAAGGCTTTTAAAACAATCTATCAGAGTAATGAGAGTAGAAGGACTGATGAGGCTTGTCCTTCCGATCCTGGTGGTCTTCATCTTCATCTTCATCTTCATCTTTTGGTCCATGGTCTTGTTCTTCTTTCATAGCTACAAGATAGGCCTTTTGGGACCTCTTCCTAGCATGACAGAACTTCTCAATGTGTCCGGTCCTTTTGCAAAAGTCACAGAAGAGCGGTTTCTTTTTACCTTTGTATCTGTTGTTCACATATAACATTTGTTCATCCTTTGAAGTGGTAGGCTCTTCTTTGCTTTTAAGTTTCTTTTCTTCCTCTAGTAGAGAGGCTTTAATATCAACAAGTTGAGGATCAGGCATATTGGTTAGAGTGGTTGATACATTATCATAGGCAGGAGGCAGACTTTTTAACAAGACACCAATACAAACATCTTCATCCATTTTTAGCTTTATCCCTGCAAGTTGAGTAAGCAAGCTTTCCATGTAGTTCAGATAGGATGCCAGGGATGTATGAGGCTTCATATCAAGTCGGAAAAATTCAATCAATAGACCATACTTAGATGACTTTGACTGTGCACCAAATAAGGTATCCAATTTGTCCCAAGTGTCATGGGATGTGTCACAGGCATCCACATGATGGATGTAGCTGTCATCCAATTCCAGCTTAATGATGGCTTGTGCCTTGTCATCATTCTTCTGCCAAGTAACTGCAAGCATCCCGAGGTTTCTTCTCTTTGCCATTGGTAATGGCTGAAAGACCCTTCTTCATCAGAATGAGCTTGATGCGGGTTTGCCAGGTGTGAAACCGACTCCCTTGAACCGAGCATTTGGAGAGTCTTTTTCCATGTTGGATGGCTGAAGCAATAGCAAATTAGCACCAATTTCTCAGATTTCAGCATCAGAAGAGTTGGTTGTGTCACAAGACACAAGTGCTAAGAGCACTAGATGAGCGTCAATGGATACTATGTTTGTATCTTCTTCCTTGAGTCTGCAAAATTCTTCAAGATCTTCAAAATCCAAATCTTCCCCTCCTTGATTTGATGCTGGAAACTTTAGATTTAGTAGGCTTTAGCTTGGTTTAGTGGCAGGAGTGAGAAACTGAGAGAAAAATGAGCTTGGGAGAATTTGGCTATGGTGGAATTAGGGTTTCTAAGACAGGGGCCTGGTTTTTCACCTGCTGTGAACTCAATACTTAATCATTCTCAAAAGTTTTTTTAGGAAAATGAAGTTTACTTCAAGGGCTATCAAAGCCCCATGGAGATCGACCAGATCGCAGGCAGTTCGTCATGTGCAGAGCAGAAAGACGCAGGTAGGCGCAATTTCGGACAAGAGGCGACGATTTCTGCAATGCCGGCGTCAGGGCGTAGTAATGTTGGGCTTTAATGTGATGGAGAGTTGTGCCTAATGTTGGGGAACATCTTCCAAGAAGAGTTCATAAGCTAATTTGACCTGTAGAGGGAGATCTCATCCCTATATCAGAGGTATGTCCAGGCTGGTTATGGTGGCCATAGGACAGAAGCAAAGCAGAATGACAATGCTGGAGCTATAGGAGCCCAATGTTACTGATTGAGGTGTCAAGAAGAACCTTTGGAAGTAGCAAAACACTTTTCCAGAAGGAAGCTCCAAGAGATTTGACCTGTGGAGTGAGATACAAGAGCTTGAAGCAGGTAGGGTGCAAGCTAGCTATGGCTGCCAAGGAAGGTCAAGTATAGATGGAGGTGAGAAATGGAACCATGAGCTGGACTTGAGCTTACCTGAGGTTAAGATGAGCTGAGAGAGAGTAGAGGAGAGCTAAGCCATGCTCAGTTGTGCTCTGATACCATGTGAAAGTACATGGATCTAGAGCATGGCAGTTAGTTATGGTGGATGAAAGGAGAAGAGTAAACTCATGATGGAGAAGACAAAGACACTATTTGTTACACAAGTGAATTAGGTTCCAAGATTGAGACTTGGACTCATAAACAAAATCTTGTGTATGTGGACAATGACACTGAAACTTTACTGATAAGAAAATAGTACTATCATTGCATTAAGAAAAGGAAGCAAGTACAATGCTTTATAGGAAAGTAGGAAACTGCAGTAGGCACCACTGTGCATATGGGATAGGTAAGCCTGCATGTCCTTGGCCCTGAAGCTCCATACAAAGAGGCTATCAGTGAGTGTGATTGCTGAATCTCAACACTAACTAGGCTCGCTTGAGTATACCCCCCGCAGTGGAAGTTTCAATTGTTCCCACAAGGATTGACCTGAGTCTTTTTTGTCAAATCAACTACTAATGGCTGGCTATTGTCAGCAGTTTGAGATTTCATCCCTTATAGAAATTGTTGACTGAAATGGGATTGTGTTGCACTAGGTTCAAAGAGAATGGAAAATGAAGGGAAGTATGGTACTTTGATCCCTTCTTCCCATGGTTCTAAAGTGATGCAAGTCATGCTTTCTGATCTCTAATGGTCTATCAAAATTGTGATTTTTATTTCTTCTTAAGAAAGCTCTCGGCTTACCAAGACTACCCAACCATAGGCTTGGATTATCCTCCATCTTCCCTCAAGAGAGTATTTTTAATTACCTAGTTACCTACCACCTTAGGTTCAACATATAAAAACAGCTTCTTTGAATTATCTCTTGATACAAATTTGTTACAGATCATTAATTCATGATACAAAAACAGAATGAAGCAATCCCTTCTCAATAGGTTCCTTTAAGAAAAATAACTTTTACAATGTTTTCTTTTTTAATTAGAATAATGTCAACGTGAAGGTATTATTCTTTCCAAGTTCATCGGTTCCTCAACTAGTATTAGAACTTCTAGGACACTATTTGGATATCAAAGGGTACTTGGTAGTTCCTAAGAGCCTAAGGAGTTTACGACCAGAGCCCCCTGGTATCCTCACCTCCTCCTGTCAAGACTGGAGTTCCCTATGACAAGATCTTTCATGTCATGATTGGACTATATTCACTAACACTAAACAAAAAAGAAAACCCCTTGGAGTAGGTTTTATTCACGCTAGCCTTGGAGAGGTCTAGCGCCATCAAGAACACTGCCTCAGTTTGGTGTTTTGCACTCGGTCATCCATCTTTTAGTCTTATGATTTTTTAAAAGATTTAGTACCTAACTTACAATTACAAACATCTTAATTCAAATGTGTTATACATTTTTAAAAAATTATTTCCAAGACAAATATTTTCTTTCCAAAAATATTAATATCAAGGCAAGACTTTGCGTAAGTGGCAATACCTTCCAATAGTCTTCTCGGATTTTCCCCTTCCTCAGGATCTAGTTTGGACTAAACAATAATTCTATTACTGGGAATAACTCCCTTGGAGTTTACTGGATCCTTGCCCGCGATTTATAACATCTTGGTTAGTTTAATTACAAAAAATATTCTTTCAAGAATTCCACCACAAGGTCTTTTATATACTGAGAATTTGTGTCTGTGATTATCCATCAGAGGTTTTGTTAGATCAATACAAATCAAAAATATTAATTCTTTTTGGGACACAGTTAGGTTCATCTTGTACAAACCCAAGTTACCCCTTGGAAATTCCTTTAAAATATTATATGCAAGAAATGAATAAATTCATATTTTATGAATGCATCTTTTGTTGCAATTTCATGGGATAATGGCATGTTATAACTACCTTTATTATAAAAGCATAGTGCTTGGGGATCCATGGTGGCGAGTGCTTTGTTGATGGTACTTACAACTTTTTTTATAATCCCATTACTCGTCATTCCATTTGTAGTGATTGTATCTATAGTGTTAATGGCAGCTCATGCCTCTGCGCAAATGGATTGGTGGGAATTTGATTGATGGGGGTTGGTCATTACTAGGAATTTAGAAAAAATCAAGAAGAGTATTGGTTCCACAAGAAAGTAGGGTAGAAGGGATGAAGGATTCGATTCCAAGAGCTCGTGGAGTATCCTCCTTATCTTTGTGATGAGAATTCCCCGCCTTGTGCTTCTCTTGCCCCACTCCCTCTTGCTCTATAATTTTGAGAAGGGCCTCTCCTCTCTTTCTCACACTGCCCCCCAACAACTCCTCATGCCTTATATCTATAGCTAAATTGAATAAGAAGGGTTGTGGCCAAGAAGAGGATCTCTTTATGGAGGGTATCTTGGTGAATCAGCAATCTAGAAGCTTTGAAGATGCAATCTAATGCTGGCGATTTGATCTTTGAGGTCCAGAGAGGGTACCAAAGATGCCATAATTGATTCGTCTGGCTCTCTGATAAAATTGCTTCAATCTAAGCCTCTCGACAAACTAGGAAGAGGGGGAGATTGCTAGAGTTAATTGTTGTGATACAGGAGGAGAATTCAGGCTTTTTTCTCAGCAAACAGGGACTCCAAAATTGGGATCATCATGCACTGTTTTTCAATTAAAAAAAGGGGGCGGCCTGTCATCATCGTTTTCCTCTTCTTCTTCTTTTTCAAAATATTTTTTAAGCTTTAAAGGTTAAAGCTTTGAGACTTCTTTACTTTGCTAAGTTTCAAATGCGTTTAATTAATTTCAACTTAAACAATTAAATCTTTATTTCTTCTGCTCACTTTTGATTTCACTCTAACTTGTCTTCATACTTTTTCTAGCTAGATGCCACCCCTAGGAAGACAAGGCATCATCCCTCTGGTTCTCTGGCTCGTACCCAAGAAGCTATCATGCTGGCGATGATCAATTACTCTTAAGATTTTTCTTCTTTTCCTTTTCTATTTGAGGGGTTAGAACCCCTTTTTACACACCTATGTATTTTTATATTTCAAGTATATTCAAAATTTTCTCTTCTTTTTATTTTTGTATACTTCTCTAACTGTCTCACCACTAAGAAAAGCTTCTAGAAACAGCTACCTAACATGTAGGCTAGTAGAACAAGGTCACTAAGGCTACCTTCTAAAATAGCTCTTTAGAATGCTTGACCATGTCTTGACAGGAGGTGAGGACAACTACTAAGACCTCCCTTAGACACACCTGACCTAACCCTGGGACATCATGCCTTGATTGCTAGTCCTCAACAAAAGAACTATCCCCCGCGCAAGTACATAAAGGCATATAGCCTAGAGAGAAAGCACTCATAAAGGAAAAATATCACTTGGATTTGGCCACAAGAAGATTCTACACAGCAAGAGGCTCCCCCAGGTCCCATTGAATCTATATAGAATAGCATTAAAACAAAACCATTAACCACAGCTATACTAGATAGACACATGGCATTATTAGCCTAATAAGATATAGCACTTCACTATAGAATAGTTGTTCCTCTTGGCCTAACGAAATAATTCATGAAATGACCATTCAGCAACGTACTGCTAAAACAAACCCTTGGTCCTGACATAACTCTACTAAATCATAAGACCATTAACCAAGGTTGAGGACTCCTCCGGCCCTACACTAAGTGCATTGGGTTATTGGCTAACCCCCTACATAATTAGCAAGGGGAGTTTGACGAATATGGCGATAAATGATCCTATGCGTCCATGACAAAGTAGAACTACCACTTGACTCATAATCCATACTATCCAGCAATAGCCAAAATAGGATACGTCAATAAGATATGCCCAAAGTAGCCCTAAGCTAATATTAGGAGGCAATTGTAAGAGTACCCCATGACCATAATTGAAAAAGATATCCTCAAAAAAAGCATAATTGGCCAAGGAATCTACAAAATGATTTCACTATCAAGGAATAAGCTGGCAAGTCACTATCTCAAAAATATACATCATATCCAAGGCTACATGGTGGTACATCCACCCACAAAATAGGATCCCTCACACTATAGGTCCCATTTAGTTGATTAATCACTAGCTCCAAGTCACCTTTTGCCACCAATAACCGACAGATACCACCATGTCAAGTTGCATTCAATCCCATGATTAAGGCCTTGTATTCTGCCATGTTATTTGTAAAAGCAATGCCAAGATATACTCCCATTTTCATAGCAACTCTATGTTAGGGATCTTTAATGACCACACCAACACTTGCATGCTTAGCGAGCCCTCAAGAAGCTTCATCAAAATACAAAGTATAGATCCAATCTTCATTGATAGGCCACGCCATACTAATCAGCTCACCCGTACTTATGATAATCAAAGTCGAGCTGAGAGAGAGGATGTGTAGCATGTGCAATCCCTCCTTCCTTGCTAAACTTGATAGGGACACTCGTAAGAATCCTTTAACAATGATGGCAATAGATCTTAATATCCCACGTGAAAGATCCATCTTGCTACTCAATAACCTGATAACCTTTACTCCACTAGATTAGTCAATCTTGGTGGTAACGCTACTCTAAATAGGGATGGTCAAGATAAGGAATGATCCTTCCCATTTGATTGTCTTGGTAGCTACTACAAGTTAAAGCTAAATCTTGAAGGACGTGTACAGGCGCCAAGCCCAACATTAGTCGTTACACATAGTAAGGCTTCAACTTATTAAAGTTTAACCTTATTTTTAAACCCTACCCCCTATAGGTCTGCTAAAAGTGTTGTAGATCCATTATTTCCTATATGGACAATTTTATACGGTCCATCCCATTTGGATTCTAGTTTACCAAGAAATAGCTAATGACAACAAGCATCATATTATAGCACCAAAATGACTCACCCTTCACAAATTTATATTTCTTAGCCCAAAGGTCGTAAAGCACTTTCATTCTCTTCTTCCCTACCTTTTGATGTAATAGAGCCTGCAATCAAATTTCATCAAGATGCACAATAGAAATAAATCTTTCCTGCAATGCTTTTGCCTCACCCAACAAATGATTGATAGCAACTCGCATAGTGGGCAGCTCTATTTTCAATGGTAAGACACTCTTCCCCATATACTAGCTTGAAAGGGGTATGGCTTTTAGCTCTCTTAAATGTCATATTGTAAGCCCAAACCGCCACATACAATTTCTTATCCCAATCTCGCTTACTTTCAAAAACTATCTTGGATAAGATCCCTACAAGCTGTTTATCCGTACTCTCGACTTGACCATTTGCTTGCAGATTATATGGGGTGTTTTTATTGTGTTTAATCTTCAAAGTTTTCATTAAGGCTACTATAATATTATTCAAAAAGTGTGTCCCTCGATCAGACACTAACTCCTTATTAGGTGGACCAAAATGGCAAACAATTTGCTCCATAGTAAAAATTTCCATCTCCTTAGCACTATCCTTCATCATTTCTCAAGCTTCAGAGCACTTTGAAAAGTAGTTTGTCAATACAGTGATATAACGCTTCCGCGTAGTCAATGAAGAGTATATCAGTCCAACAAAATCAATACCCCATTTTTTGAAGGGTAACGTAACTAAAATAGAATTCAGTGGGGCTGATTACGATTCTCCCTGGCATCGTGTCTTTCACAAGCATCACAGCACTTAACAAAATTGAAAACATCTTGGAAAATCGATGGCCACCAATATCTAGCATGCAGAGCTTTCTAGGCCAATAAGCCATCCTAGCAAAATGTCCCCCACATGTTGAATCATGGCATTCCTCAAAAATAAATATGGTAACTCATTAGGTACTACACATCAATGATAAATCTCATCCACATCTTTCTGATACAAGACACCCACTATAATCCAAAAGCATATTGCTTGCTAGTTAATCTTTCTCTTCTCAGACTTTGATAGAGGAGCCCCAACCTCTCCTGTAGATAGATAATGTGTTATAACTGCATACCAAGAAGGGATGGAAGATGTATCAATTTCAAGTAAACTTCCGATGTCACTTCCTTCAGCCATATTTTTCTTTGGCTCCACTCCTCGAAAACCACAAGACATTCCACAATGCCCTGCAACTTTGCTGGCTTACTCCTAATCTCATAATCAAACTCCTGCAAAGTAATTAACCACTTTAGTAAATGGTCAGGCGATTGTAACTTATTCATTAGCAGGCTAAGCCCTTCCACCTTCGTAAAAAATACCACCTTCTCATAGAGAATATAGTATTGAGACTTCAATCTCTTGTGTGTGATCGACAGTGTCTTAGTTGTGTCCAGCTATATCAGCATGTGTGGGACATTTAATAACGCGGGTTAGTTTATATGACCTAACTAGAGTTAGTCATGGTTAAACCTAGTGTATGACTTACACTTGAAAAATGGAATAATGAATAGAAGGATAAGAGTATGACTGAGCTCCCTATTGGCTTTCCTCTATTTGTGTCTCGTCCCTCTTAACATGGTATTAGAGCCATCTTGGATGGGCTCTCTATAGCTGAACAAAGTGAAGAAGACCTAAAGATTGAAGAGAAGATCCCTATGAAAAGGAGCAGACTGCCATTGTTCATCTTGAGTAAATGCTAGGCCATTCGTGTTTCTCTTTGCTATTGGAGTGTGCCTAGGTCCTGTCTAAAGCATTTGGAGGCTTCATTGACCACACTAGAGAGAGAATTGATCATCATTATGTTGGAGATATGCTAGAATACACACCCATACTGCATTATGTGATTGTGCCTGCTATCCAGATGGTTTCCCATGTCTGCTAATCAACACAATAATCACTACTCAAGTTATCTACAACTTGCATGCATACTTTGGAAGGTACTTTGATGACTTGACATGCCAATGCTTGACTTGGAGATGAGATATGAACTGATCTACAGGTACACAGATCTAGAACAGAGAATGGATTGCTGTAAACAGTGAATATACAGCATACATTAGATCTTGGTTAAAGCATTGAAGCTATTTGACATGCATTCTTGGCTCCATTGAAGTGTAGATACATCCTGGAAGACATATGTATTGTGTCTTATGCATTTGAGTTGCAATTTCTTGAAGAAAACACTTAGATTTGAGAGTGTATGATAGGCTAAAAACTATCATACAACTATGGATAGCAAGCACTCATTGGTCCTGAAACATTACATAACATTAGTTAGTTTATATCAAATGTATGACATGGCATATGTTTGTTGAATGTCTGGAGGACTGAGATGAGCATTGAATGCTCATGAAAGCAGAAGTTTGAAGCTGGAAACAAATGTATTGATAT
Organism: Lygodium microphyllum; assembly: GCF_053477565.2. Taxonomy (NCBI): domain Eukaryota; kingdom Viridiplantae; phylum Streptophyta; class Polypodiopsida; order Schizaeales; family Lygodiaceae; genus Lygodium; species Lygodium microphyllum. Next base: position 61,073,598 of record NC_141145.1, on the reverse strand, counting down.
TATCTTGGCTAGTTACAAATAGGGAATGCATTCTATGGCATTGTCTGTTGAAGAAGACAGAGTGTCTATGGTTGTCTGTATGGTCATGTATTGACCCCTACACTTGATAGCACATGTATGAAGTACTTTGAGGAAATTTGGAGCTAGATAAACCTAATTTCATTGAGTATTGGCTGACTCTGCAACCTGTAAGAAATGTATTTAACACTATGCATTGAATTGTGTATGCGTGATCATGTATGGACTCCTACATGTACTAGTAGATGTCTGAGAATTTTCGAAGCATGTATGACATGTATACATATGATTTTTGGCCTTGAAAGAGTTGGTGGTCATTGACAGTCTGCAGATTTCAAACTACATGTTCAGTTGCTTACAGTGAGATTGCATGATACAAAGTTACAAAAAACTACATGGTCTATGTGTTGACTAATGTATCTACAGGTTATGCCACATGTTTGTGGATGTTTTTGAGATGTTAATGGGTTGAAATACCTTGATTACAACAAAAAATTAATTGCAAAAAACTATCATAAATAGTCAAAGACTACAGGAGGTCAATTAGACTTGTTGCCTTGTAGGAAGTCAAGCATTGGCTAGCCATTTGTCTATTACAATATGGCAAATGCAGATAGGACAGACAACATAACCCACATAGTGGGGAAAAGCTTGATAATAATTATTATTCCATATGGAAGTTTTGCATGGGGAGCTTCTTGATAGGTAAAGGATATTGGGACTTGGTGACAGGTGTTGAAACTAAACCTAAAATCCTAGAGAGGAATCCTACAGCTAATCAAAGATGAGCACACCAAGCTTGGTTGGAAAGAGCTCGCAGGGTGCTACACTGGTTATCTTTGTGTATCTTGAATGCTATCGTAAGGCAGATCATGAACTGCAAGTCACTAGCAGATGCATGGAACATATTGTTTAGGTATTATGGCACAACTACCAGTGCCAGGAAGATACGGTTAAAGCAGAAATTCAACAACATGGAAAGAAAAGGCAGCTCTATACAAGATTATGTCACAGAGATTAAGACTATTGCGGATCAGCTAGCATCCATTGGCACACAAGTTGAGGATGAAGACATGGTTGCACTGGCATTAAATGCTTTGGGATCTGAATATAAGTCATTTGATACTTCCATCTCTGTGCAGGCTGAAATGTCAGATTTCAATGAGCTAATTGCATTGCTTATTCATGAAGGAAGTTAAACTTGGATTGGCTAAAAGCTCTAGCAAGGGTGCTGCCTTTTATTTGCATCCACGTGGCCATGGCAACCATGGTAGAGGTTATGGTTTTGGCAGAGGAGGCCAACAAAATGTATCTTATGGCAATAATAACCATTAGGGTTCAAATGCAAGAGGAGGTGGAAATTTCAGAGGCAATGGGAGATCTAGCCCTAGAGGCAAAGGCTCCTAGTAGCAACAATGTCCATCTAATCATCCTAATAAGAATAAGGATTTTCACTAATATGGAAAGTATGGTCACATTGCTAAGGAATGTTGGAAGAAGCACGCCAATCAAAAGGGCAAGCAGCATGGACATTATGCAGCGTCCAATCAGACAGATGATGCTTCTGGGGATAGACTATTTGCCATGACATATGTGAAAGACAGGGCTGCTGAGAAGTCTACTGAGGATGTTGTTTGGTATATTGATTCGAGGGCATCGAATCATATGACCCCTCATGGTGACTGGTTTATTGGAATGGTGCCTAAGAGAAATGACTACATATGCATAGGGGATGACATGTAGCATAGCATTGAACATAAAGGCAAAGTTCCTTTGGTAATCCATGATGGAAAAAATAAGAACTTACATGATGTATTGCGTGTCTCGTCAATTACTGATTTTGAGCATTATGTATGCAAATAGAAAAAAGCATTGTATGGCTGAAGCAGGCTTCAAGAGCCTAGCATGCAAGGATCAGTAATTACTTGCAGAGTTTGGGATTCACTATTGGTAGGGCTGGATCATAATCATAGGTGATGATGACTTGGAGATACATCATCTTATGCAGATGCTGAAATCTAAATTTAATATGAAAGACTTATGTGAATTGAAGTATTTCTTAGGTATTGAGGTGATCAAGGCTGAAAATGGTTTATGGCTAGTACAGAAACACTATGCCATGGAAATACTAAAGAAATATGGCATGGGTAAATGTAAACCACTAGATACACCTCTTAATCAAAATGTCAAGTTGGACACTAGCACTCGAACTAAAATTGATGATGTGACTATGTATAAGCAGATGGTTGGAAGTCTAGGAGCTACTTGACCATCACCAGGCCTAACTTGAGTTATGCTATTGGGCTCATAAGTCAGTTCATGCAAAAGCCCAGAAAATAGACTGGTGAACACCACTCTATTTGTTGTACCAGAAATATCAAGCCATCTTTCCATAATTTACAATTTGCATCCTTACTCAAAAAGAGAATTTTTATAACAAATAAAATGTAGGGTTCTTGTGAAGTCACTACCTCCAACAATGCCAACATCATGCATATTGTTGCCAATCTCAAAGGATAAATACGATGAAGACTATGAGATGCTAGCAAAGAAGATGAAACCTTCTTCTTTGATCCCATGTAGCGAGGAATAAATGGTTGAATTATCCACTTTTTGAGCCCCATTTTTGGCCTTACCTCCCCTAGAGGCCAACCATTATTAAAACTTCTCATTTGCACATGAATTATTGTAAGCTTCTTCTCTCTTTTGTTTCATCATTTGTAATGCAAGGGCTATGTCCAAGTTTTGGCACATCCTTTTTACTTCGTCTTTCCTCATTCTATGCCAAATTACCTTGTAAAACCACTGAAAAACTTCCAATAGGTTGTTTGCCTTTTGTACACCACCACCATGTCTAATATATGTGAAGTGCCTGGTCCTTGCTTAGTAATGAGACTTCTCCATTCCTTAGGTAGACACTTGATAAACTTCCATAATGCCACACAAACCAGGGACTATGACTGTAAATAATATGTTGTTCATAAGAAAAGAAAGATGGGGTTAGTTAACACCTAGGCAGTAAAGTAAGTTCAAGGCATAGAAACCAAATATGATGTTCCTTACTTGCATGAGATTATCTACTCCTCGAGCATCCTTCATGGAGGTTTGAATTTATCGAGGGACTTCTTGAAGCAAGAGATCCTCCTTAGATCAAGATGTTTTATCACAATACAGAAACACTATGTTCAATGCTTCCTAGACTTTGGCCTTCCTACTCCTTGCACTTTCCTCATCCATGTGGTCGTTAACTACATTGTATAGCACCTTCCATTGGTTGTAATGAATGCAAGGAGAATCTATCATGGAGTTCCTTTTTTCAGGCTTGCCATGGAAGCCCAAAAACCTTATGGCCTTAACTCCCCACCTATTGAGGGTTTCCTAGGAACAATATTTTGATTTTTGGATCTTTGATGATCTACCTTCATCACAACAATACCCCTATGGAGACAAATGTCTGATAGAACCTTCTCAATAACCCTAATAATATCATCATTGGTCTTTTACTACACAATGCATGCAATGTGCACATGTGGACATTTGTTAAAGGGATATTTAGAATGGCATGAAAGTTTGGATCTTTGGTATGTCTATTAAGGGCCAATAGCTTGCACTCCTCCTTGGCCATGGCCGTATAGTAAATGCAATGAATCTTAGAAGTAACACCACTTGATATGTTATACATGCATTTTAGTGTCTTTAAATCTACAGCCATGTGTCACTCCACTTTATACCTTCAACACTTAGTTTCTCCCCTGCTTGTTGAGCACTTATCACCTCAAGTATAGAAGTTCGTTGAAACACTGAGTGCTACACATTAAAATATTACGTGTCAACATAAAATGCTCCCAACCACCAAATGTCTTGCTTTTATTTCACATTGAAGTGCACTAAGCCCTCCATGCCTACATCCCCCTCACTATTTGGCTGAAAAGCCCCATTCATCATCAAGGTGATAGAAACTCTCTATCTTCTTACCCTTTACAATCTTAATTTCATACAACTTGATAACAAAAGTGGCAACCCCATTTGCTATTGTATGCTCTAGCCTCTAAAACCTAATCATAGCTCTTTGGAAAGTCCTCCAGTCAGAGAATATATTGTTACAACTATTGTACTACAATATTCTCTTATTTTCAAGATAGCTATCTATAATGTGGAAGGGTGCAGCAAGGACATCCAAGACTTTCCGGTTGATGTTATGTCTTGGTTGTTGAACTGAGGATGGCTTTGGAAGCAAAGACCCCTTGACCCTTTTCTTCTTCAATGTCTATCATATAACTTTGAAGAGTTGAGTGTAGCTTTATTTACCAATCCGCACATTGTCCAGTGTGCTTTGGATGTCCTCTTTGTCCATGAAAAATCTTTGCAAGAACTTTTCAACACATTGTTCCTTAGTCTTCCTAATAGCCAACATGTTCCTTACAACTTTGGGAGGAATGATGTTGTAGGATTGCAATGCTCTCTCCATGTTCTTGGTTGCTTTTTTCGGATGGATAATGGTCCCATTGGTTACACAAAAAAAACCAATGACACGCATATGAGCATGGATTCATAATGCATTCATAGATTGAGTACTTTCTTTGGACTTGATGCAACAGAATAGAAAAATACAACTAGTTTAGGATGAGTGACCAACTATTACCACATTGATGTTATTCTTCTCCTACAGCCTCCACTTATTACAAGTTGCTTGAGTGTCTCGATATTCTTTAGGTTCCTCTACCTTTCACGCAACCTAAATATTGTTTCCTTCCATTTGGCTATAAGTAATTGGGTTTCGAGACTCCTTATTTTTCCTTGGCTCTCCTCTAATTGTTTCCTCATTGTATCTATTTCCTAACATAACAATTGGTTCTCCAGCTTCAAAATGTTTGCATGGACTACTAGATTTTGAGTAAAAAGCTAGAAACCCTTGACAACCATCTCCAAAAAATTGCGACGATAAGGAATACAAAGTGAATAGAGGGGTGCTTCTTGTCATAGGATCCACAAGATACAACTTGCCATTAGTCCTGAATCCATATTCTTTTTACGCTCTAATATCATTGCTTCCAACACACTCGATATGTTACCAAACATCTTGTTTCTTTTGGGAATAGGTGCACACTCATCATCCAAATCCATATGAATGTAGTATGGACATTTACAATTATCCATGCTTACAATTGAGTTACCAAGAAGTGATCCAAGCTTGCAATTGGATGTGGTTTAGAGTCCCCCAAAACCAAAATTTGAAAACAAAGAGGGTATAATTTGACAGAGTCATTGAAGCCTAAAGGAAAGTTTCTAAATGACAAGCAAGGCATTGAAGGTGACAAGTGCATATGATACTTTTGAGGTTTGTCATCAATGAATGATAGACAATAAAAACATCAAGGTACAAATGGGCAAACATTCCTCGAGATTGCAAATTTTTTCCAATAATACTTTTTATAAATTTCATCACACTTTCTCTCTCCTCAATTTCTTATAGGGCCAAAAACAGACCTCAAACCTCCCCTAATATTGTAGCCTCAACCATGGCAAGAAAGCACTAAAACATAGGTAGAACATCTAATTTTTGCTTAATAGGAGATGTCCAAACCTTATGTGAATAATCATCTATGAATGTAACGAAGTACTTCGAGCCACCCAGGGACTCACAGGACATGGGACCACAAACATCTAAATGTACAAGTGCCAAAGGCTCGCTCACATATGTAGAACCTGACTTTTTATGCGAGTTACAAGTTTTCCTGCCATACAAACAATGTTCACATGAATAAAAACAAGAATAATCAAGAGGCCAAAGGTACTATAAACTGGTCAATACATTCATTTCATAGACATGTCGAAGGTGATAATGACATAAAGGTACATATACAAGATCGGTCTCAATCACATCCAAAACATGGTTAACAGACCTAGAGATAAGAAAAGGGTAGAGAATGTCAATCTTGGCATCTCTAAAACCCTAAATTAAGAGTAAGAAGAAGGAACGTCGATCAACTAGGTAGCATCAAGTGATGAAGCAACAAGAATGTAATCATCATAACTATACTCCAAGGCATTGATCTCCTTTGTCTTCACATTAGACGTAGGCACAATCTCGATGGACTTTGCATTTTCCTATATTTTTTCCTTCCCTTTCTCATTGCACATTTTATGGAACTATGGCCTAATGTGATCCTACTACTCACACTAATGAGATGTCAACAAGGACTTACAACCATGAGGCTTATTACATGATTCCCTATGAGACTAAGAATTAACCCGGTTGGATTATGAATCTCTACCACAGTTATTATTCTTTCCATTTCCACCATTTTTGCCTCTCACTATAAGTATATGAGAAGTGTAGTTTGCATCAATATTCTTCTTATTTACTTATTCTATAAGTCACATCACTACATTTAAGACCTTCTTTAGGAGGATTAGCACTCATAGGAGTACAAAATGTGTAACCCATGACTTTGGTAGTGTGACAAGCAAGAATGAAGACTTTATGATATCCTCAAACTGAATGCCCTATGAGAAAAGCTAGCTGAAGATAGAGTGAAACTCATTCAAATGAGTAGACATAGGGGTACCCCCCTTCATGAAAAGGTCCACAAGCTTCTTCAACCAACACAACTAAGATACAAGACTCTACTTATCATAAAGATCACATATCTTCTTCTATAAATCATATGCACCACCAGTAGTCAAAATAATATTGATGTACACTTGCTTAAACAAAGAGAGTATAATAGTAGACTTGCATAACTCATTAAGTTCATCCCAATTAACTTTATCCTAATCTTCTAGCATTATGCCCTTGGCTTTAAATGGCCTAATCTTCTTCTTCTGCACCAATATCTACAATATTTACATATTCCAATATTGGAAGTTGTTACATCTAGCTTTTCAATGTTGAGATTAGCACTATCATTTGATGCATTAGAAGTACTTGCCATTATGTTTGCAAATGACTGCAAAGTAGAAGAGTAAGGGCCACTGTAATTATAGCAAAACAACTCCAAAACTGAGCCAAAAGGGAGAGAAAGAGGTGGGAAACAAAAGAGTATATAGCTATCCACAAACAATAGGTACTAGAGTGCTCAAACAAGGTGTTTGTACTCAAAGAAGCTAGTCATAAATAGTATTTAGGATTTTGTCCATAAAACTACAGTAAAAGATCATACATCTATAGGAAAATGACCAACAAAGTATGCTCCTAGTGATAGGAATATTCGAATAACAACAAGGATATATAGAATGCAACTAGTAGTGTAGCAACCAAGTACCAAGAACTTTCAAAACATACAGGGTGCCATATACATAGATGCATATAACCAATGTGTGTCAAGCATCCACGACTGACAACTTAGTGAAAATGATAGGTATAGTGTATCCAAGTGTGCTCAAAAGCAAATCAGTCCATAAGAGTCAGGATCTGCAAGAATGATGTATACATAGATCAACTGAGCATGTACATAAGCAAGAGACTCTCATTGTCTCTAAAGAACCAAGCTCTGCAAGAAAAGTACAAGTGTCTCCCACTACAAGTGAATCCAGGATGTCCAGGTAAGCAAAGCTCAATATATAATGCTCATAACATCTAGGTAACCAAGTTACATGGTAAGTACATTTGGGAGCATATACATCCAATATGTCTTCACTTGCAAGTCAAGAATCATTGAAGAAAATGTCTAAAGCACAAATACATCCAATGGAGCTCAAATGTGAAGCTCAAAGTGCATCATAAGCATATCTGAGCACATACATTAATTCAAAGAATCCGTATAAGCATGTAGAATCCTCGAAGCACGTGTAGGCATTCAAAGCATAAAGCTTCTCACTATTATATGCTTGCTATCCAAACTATATTAAAACAATAAACCCTAGTAAAATTGAGTTCAATGAGTTATATCCACAAATAGCATCTCAAAGCATCCTCATAACATCTAGTTATTGAAATAGCATCTCGTAAGCATTGCATAAGCACTATGAAACTCATTGTATGATGTCCACATGTATATTGCAGACTTGTACCAAACTATGAGTAAATGGCTAAGCAAGAACTCTTCAAATGGAGCTCAAGATGAAGCCCTTTAATGCTGAGCACTATGTCAAGAAATAAGAGACTAAGCAATGCTTATAGTAGCAGGAGCATCCAATGCAAAGACAAGGGGCTAAAAATCAGTGCAAATTGCATTGGCTACTCTAGGCCTTGCTACTATTGGTCCTCAACTCAATGACAACTAATGAATTCTCAATGGATCTCATTGAAGCCCTGGAATAAGCATTGATAGGTCACTAATAAGCTAAAGGTCAATACATACCTCCGAAAGATGAAGGGTGGGCTACCATGAAAGCTTGAAGTGAAGCTCTTCTTCTCAAGTTGACAATAATTGATGATGAATCTCCTCGGATGCCTGCTATGATAGTAATTGAAAGGTGAAACGAGAGTAGAAGTATGAGCGGATGCAAGAATAGAGTAAAAGCTATGGAGGTTCAAGCAAGAAGAGAGAGACGAGTGTGTGGAAACTCCAACAATCAAAATTTTGCTTCTATTTCACTTATAACTTTTGAAACACAACTAGGATGTCTTTCAATTCCATATACAATGTCCTAAAGCCCCTTTGTAACCAATAGATGATGCATCATATAAGCCTACAAGGGATAGCTAGTTCAATCCAACAACTTAGTCTCAACAACCAACATATGGATTACATTATTGTTTCTAGCCAATGGTCATTGACTATATTTGATGCACAAGTTGCTTGTATAGAGGAAAATATGCAAAAAACCAACCTAGGCTATGTAGCATAATACAAAGGAGACTATAAGGGCTCTTACATGCAAAAATGACAGATGTTGAAAGTTTTGAAGAAAATGATAAAATAGCATGTGCAATGCTAGCAATAGTGCAAATGCAAGCCAAAATGAATCGGAATCAAGAATCTGACAATGCTCATCAAATCTTGTCCCAATCTGAGGAAATTAAATAGAGGATATTGACAACTCTAACCAAGAGTTTGAAGCCTAATCTAATCCCAATTGTTGGATATAGGGAGAATGCAAGTACACAACTTGGAGAAGAGAAAGCTTGAGAGAGTACAATTCAAGGTGTGTTGAGAGATATTAATATATAAGATTTGTAAGACTAAGTATACCCTAAAAGTAAATAAGCACATATACAAGGCTATGAAAAAGAACCCCCTAAAAAGAAAAAAATTTACCTTGGCAAGGTGGTGGTGTCCACATGTACTAATTCGAGCATATTTTATTTTCAAAGTACCTCTACTCTACTCTAGTCAGCTTGTTGAGGTGTGTTGTGTAGTCCATGGGTAGATATATGGTCACAATAGTTTGACTTCTCAAGGCCACATGGGATGTGAGGGCCGAGTAGGAGAGAAGATGGTTATGGAGGTAAGTAATTCACTCAAATGGATCAAGTTTATGTGGAGTCACATGAGAGAGAGAGAGAGAGAGAGAGAGAGAGAGAGAGAGAGGGAGAGACTTAGATTGGAGAGAGAAAGAGAATTGAGCTTGTGGAATCAAGAGGGAGCATAAGAGCCTTGGATCCAAAAGAGAAATAATGTTAATTCTTATGGAGAGAGAGATAGAGAGAGAGAGAGAGAGAGAGAGAGAGAGTCAAGCCCTATGGAATCTAGTGGTTACATGGGCATGCTAACAAATTGATGGCAATAGTAATGGAGTTGGGTCACAAAAAAGGTGACATTGAATAGAGTCAAACACTAGGCATCAAAGCCACATGGCCACTGGCAATGGAGCCAATCATGGAAAAGGTTGGTGGGCGTAGCAAGATACAACATGCACCATGTTAAGGCTTCCAATAATATATCAAGCAAGTAGCTTTGTCTTCTTGCGTGATGGGCCTAAGTGATTTCAAAATCCACTTTACATGTGGATTTGCAACATCAAGGAAGTGTTGAATGAATTTTTTTTATTTCAAAATCCACTTTACATGTGGATTTGCAACATCAAGGAAGTGTTGAATGAATTTTTTTTATGAAGTGATCTCATATTATAGTGTATATTATTATGCCTTCACTCCTAGAATAAACATGATGCAAATAGCATAATGGTTGTGTAGAGCACCACTTAAGGTTTGCATTTTGTGTCTAGCATTTTACTAATTTTTTTCCAATCTTATCATCCATAAGGTTCACAAAATAGTTCAGGGTCTAATTCACTTTTTAATGCAATCGGCATAACATGGTTTCGTGGTCAATGGATCAATCTCACAATCTATTTTGCATTTTATTAGCATTTTCAATTATTATACAATTAACATATCAAAATTATTTTAAGTAGAAAGGCATACATATGTGGGAATGAAAATTTATACATTTCAAGTATTAAAACTTTTGCATAATATAACATAACGTTTTTTCTAAATGTTTAAATAAGATCACTGCACATGATATTTACCCACTTCCAAGATTGGATAGCCTTTTGGAACAACTTGGGAGGTTACTCATTGGATCTAGCTTCAAGATACAAGCAAATACCTATTGAAGGAAGGGACAGACCTATAATTGCTTTTAGAACATAAAGAGGTTTATTTGAAATTAATGTTATGCCTTTTGGATTGTCAAATGTTGCTAGTACTTTTCAAAGGATGGTAAATGTTATATTTGCATGTGTAATTGATGGTGTTTTGGTCGTCTACCTTGACAACATTTTTATTCATACCAAAACATGGGAAGAACATGTTGCTATTTTACAAAGGGTCCTCCAACATTTGAGTAACTTCAATTTGAAACTATAGTTGAGAAAATGCAAGTGGGCATAAGAAGAAATGAAATTTTTAGGGTTTGAAATTTCAAATAAAGGTATTTCAATGGATAAAGACAAAGTGTTGGCATTTGAATATTTACCCACTCCACAAAATGTGAAGTAGCTTCAAAGATCCCTAAGTATGCTAATTTTTGACGGTTTGTTCCAATTTTGGCCAAGGTAACTACTCCTTTATGGAGTGCATTTAAAAATAAAGTTAAATTTCACTATACAAAAGATTGTGATAATGCATTCAAAGAATTAAATAATAATGTATGAACTGTGATTCTGCACTATCCAAAATTCTCAAAACCATTCCAATCACAAACAGATACATCAAACTCAAAAAGTTATTGTTTTACTTCAATTGGGTGAAGCATATAAACATGTACATATCTGCTTTGTTAGCAAAAGTCTAACTAAGAAATGATTTGCTCAACAACTGAGAATGAAATTTTAGTTGTAGTTTGTGCAAACTTTATGACTATGTGCATAGAGCAAAGTTGATGGTGTGGAAATAGATCATCATCCCATTGTTGTTTTAATTAAAATGTCTTGGTAAACTTTTTAGATGGATTTTGACACTTCAAGTTTATAATTTTGAACCCGAATAAGGCAAAGATAATGATGTGGTAGATTTTCTATCAAGAGCATATATGGAGATTCAAAATGTACAAGCTTTGTTTATCAATCATCATAAATTAGCTCAATTACAAGGAAAAAATGATGAAATCTCTCAATTAAAGGCTCTAATAAGTACAAATAGGGAGGCAAAAGTAACAAAAAAAAATTATCATCAAGGATAACCTTCTTTGCTTTGTGACAAGTGACCAAATGCAACCATATGTTTTGAAAAGTTTGCAAAGACAATATATTGAATATTTTTATACTCAAATCTTTATTTTGACACTTGGTTTTCCACAAATATTTGGGCCTACTCAAGCAAAGACACTATTGGCCAAATTTGAGATACACAATACATAATGTACTATAGTCTTGTGCAAAATGTTTAGCAACAAAAGTTTCTTCTAGGAAACCACAAGGGCTATTAAAACCTATTACCGTTACTCCTCAGTTTGAGCTCATTTCATGGAACATAGTAGGCCCGTTGCCAGAATCAAAGAATGAAAACAATCATCCTCATTGTCACATATTATTTAACCAAGTGGTGTAAGGTAAGGGTAGTATCAAACACTACTACAACTGTTATAGAAAGATTTTCATTGGAAGTAGTCACAAGGCATGGACATCCTAATTCAATTTTATCAAATCAAGGGAGAATTTTTGTTTCAAAGGTCATGCAAATAGTTTGTTCTACACTTCAAATTAAGCAAAAGTTCACATCTCCATATCACCCATAGACTCTTGGCATATGTGAAAGATTGAACCAAGTAATGAAGCAAATGTTGTCCATGTATGTCAATGCTCTTCGTGATGATTAGGATCTATTTCTACAATATGTTTTGTATGCTTACAGGAACACGATTCAAGTTTTTGAGATTTAGGCAATCACACCTTGTATAGCCTCTTTGGGGAGCACACTAGGTAAAGGATATGCAGGCTATCCAGAATCCCATAAGCACAAAGCAAGAAAATACCACCTACCCTCAAGCTATAAAGCATTGAACTTGCCTCTCATTTTCAATCCAATATGATGGTACTTTTGTCATTTCAATTAAGTTCTTGAGTCATTGTTTAACCACACAATACTGTGTTTATGAGTCCAAGTCTCAATCTTGGAACCTAATTCACTTGTGTGACATTCTACCTTCAACTCTATGTCTTCATGAGTTCAGTCTATACCTTCAAGTTGCCATAGCCATGCTCAAATCCATGCATTACAACATGGTATCAGAACCATGGTGAGCATGGCACTGATCACACAACTCCCCTTTGCTCTCTCAGTTCCTCTTCACGTTTGGTTAGCTCATTGTCAACTCATGAGCTCGGTTTTCACCTCTATCTCCTCTTGGCCTTCTATGGTAGCCATAGCCAGCAGGACAGACCTCAGTTGGAGCTTCTAGATCTCCCTCTACAGGTCATATCTTCCAATGATTCCTTCTGGAGATATCTTCCTCTACTCATGGCGCTTTCTCCTGGCAGTTCAAAGGTTGATATTGGTAATTTGTAGCTCCAGCATTGTGTCTACAACGATTCGATGGATGATATGCACCTGTTGTTCATACTACTAGCGTGTTGCATGCAGGTCGCGATCTTAACAACTACCATAGGGCAACTGAAGAACCACACCCAATCTCTCCCACTCAAAGGGTTTCCCAAATTGCTATCTATGTAAGCTACAGTAAGCAAAAAATCAGACCCCTATCTTGAAAATCCTAATCTACCATAGCCAATTTTTTTTAAAGCTTTTTTCACTTCACCTTCCCACTTGCTCCAACACTCGGAAGTTCCTACTACTCAAATTTGAAGTTCCCAGCATCAAATCAAGGAATGGAAGATTCAGCTTTAGAAGATCTTGAAGGATTTTTGAAGATTTGAAAGACTCAAACACGGTGTCTATTGACACTAATCTAGTACTCTTAGCATTTGTCTTTTGACACAAGCAACTTTTCTGCTGCTCAAATCTGAGAAATTTGTGCTGATTTTCTACTGCTCCAGTCATCCAACATGGGTAAAGATTTACCGGCATATCGATTTAAAGAAGTCGTGTGTTTAAAGTCGACAAACCCACATCAAACTCATCCTAACGAAAAAGGACCTATGGGCCATTACCAATGGACAAGAAAAGAAGCCTCGAGATGTAACCCTTGCAGTTACTTGGCAGAAGAATGATGACAAAGCACAGACCATCATCAAATTGGAGTTGAATAATAGCTACATCTATCATGTAGATGCCTATGACACGTCCCATGACACTTGGGATAGATTAGATACCTTGTTTGGTACATAGTCCAAGTCCTCAAAGTACTGTTTACTGATTGAATTCTTTCGACTTAATATGAAGCCTAATACATCCCTGGCATCTCATCTGAACTACATAGAAAGTCTCCCAACCCGGCTTGCAGGGATAAATCTCAAAATGGATGAAGATATTTGTATTGGTATTTTACTAAAAAGTTTGCCTTCTGATTATGATAAAGTTTCAACCACCTTAATCAACATGTCAAATCCTAAACCGATTGACATTAAGATCTCTCTATTGGAAGAAGAAAATAAGATCAAAAATAAAGAAAAATCAAGTATTTCTAAAGATGAACAAATGTTGTATATCAGTAATAAGAACAAAGAAAAAAATGACCAACTATTTTGTGACTTTTGCAAAAGGACCAAACACACTGAGAAGTTTTGCCATGCCAGAAAGAGATCTCAAAAGGCCTACCTTGCAATCTAAAAGAATAAGAAGATCATGGAGCAAAGAAAGAATAATAATAAAATGAAAAAGAAAACCATCAGGAGCAGAAAAAAGTCTCACCAATCCTCCTATTCCCAATTTTCTGAGACTTTTTTAAAGCCTTGTATAACCTTACCCTAATACTTCTGTCATAAGCTTTGTAAACTCCTCATGCAATTTAACATTACAACCTGTGTACACTTTGTGAGATCCCTTTTAGAGTCTCTGAATATCCACCTTATGTTTGATACCCACACTTAGCTTTTTCTATGACACCCTCTAATATTTACCATTTTTGTGTTGTACCCAAACTTTACAGCAGGTGGTGACTCACTAAAGCCTCTACACACTTTGTGCCTTTCTAATTGCGATTGAGGAGAGGTGTTGAGATTTAGACATTCACACCTAATATAGCCTCTTTGGGGAGCACACTAGGTAAAGGATACGCAAGCTATCCAAAATCCCATAAGCACAAAGCAAGAAAATACCACCTATCCTCGAGCTATGAAGATTTGAACTTGCCTCTCATTTTCAATGCAATATGATGGTACTTTTGTCATTTCAATTAAGTGCTTGAGTCATTGTCCCACCACACAATACTATGTTTATGAGTCAAAGTCTCAATCTTGGAACCTAATTCACTTGTGTGACATTCTACCTTCAACTCTATGTCTTCATGAGTTCACTCTATATCTTCAAGATGCCATAGCCATACTCAAATCCATACATTTCAACACAATAATCTACCAAGATTAGTCTATTCAAGCCCTATGCAAAAAGAGAACCTAAAGTACCAATGGAGATTCAGAATCTAGCAAATTGACCCTAGATTGCAAGATGTAACAAAATGATTATTACATTTGCAACATTATCAATCTTTGATGAGAGTAGCTACAACCAAGAATATCATTATAGCATAGTCAAGATTTAAGAGGAATTATGACTAAGGATAAGTACATGCAACATATATAGTCAGTGATGAAGTTTTTATTTATTACCCACATCGCAAACAAGATAGGTCAAAGAGCTTACTTCATAGGTGGATGGGCCCACATATAGTGGAGAAACAATTGAGCGCTACAACTTACCTCTTACCTCACAAAACCTAGGGTACAATGACAACTGCACGCGTCCAATAGATAAAGATACTCCCAAAATTAATGAAAAAAATTAAAATTATACCCAAGTGATCAATACAAGGATGACAATTCCAATATAAAGCCAACTACGAAAACAAAAAAAAGGTTGCAACAAATTCAACAAGGTAGTTTACAACCAACCCCATGTGAATCACTACTTATGTTAGTTGAGGTTAACCAAAAGAACAATCAAGAACCCTACAAACGCCAGGAAGCATGCAACACTGTCAATCTAGACAAGGGGCTTCATAGGACAGCGCACAGAGCAGCAACGAGATACGGAGTTCTGCAAGCACAACTGTCTGGCGAGCCTCCCACTGCACAACTCACCCGCATCTCTTCATCTTCTCACACGAATAACAAGACGCCTGCGAGGCAGCAATGCTGCACGCTAATTCCAGGCTGCTGGAACCAGGCGCGAAGATTGGAAGACATTCGAATTGCGCCAGATTTGTCAGAATCAACTGACGAGGCACGCAATTATCCTTACCCAGGATAGGGCACATTCACCCGACCAGCATCAAGCTCTCCAGTAGAAAATTTCTCACAATGTGTCCTGTCCTATGCCACACATTCGCCTCCACAATACAATTAATCTCTGCAACCCCAACACCTACAGCCACACAAGCAACATGGTGGAGGAGAGGCACTCTCAACAAAACTCTCTTTTCTCTATTCCTCCTGGATTCGAGCAAACACAGACAAAGAAAATCCACGATACAGGACTATCCGGAGGGTTGCAGACCATCCACCACAAAAAAAATTCATATTCCCTATGATAGACGATACACGGACTACAAAACCTCTGGACCATTTTTACCCCCAAATATTGCGCAAGGTGTCAATGTCACAGATCAAGAATCAATAGTGAGCAGATTTCCCATAGCTTCTTGGGACACCACAAAGTAATTCCAAGATAAATCAGCTCAAGATCTCAACTACCAATCTAATGCCCACGACAATTCCCCACGTCAACGATGTGAATCGTTCCCCCCTGTGAGGTTCCCCATGAAAGATCCAGTCCATGTCATGACAATGTGGAAGAAGTCAATCCCCTCCCCTGTCCTAGGGGAAGGTGTGGCAAGTCCCAGCTTTTTCACACCACATGAAGGTCCAAAAGTTGGTCATGGGAACAAGGGTTGGTTTGGTGAATCATTCATGTAGCTTATTTTCCTAACCACTGTAACCAACCAACCACCAAGGTAGTTATAGGTAGTTAATAACCAACTCAACTCATCTATTTAAGCAAGGCCTAATGAGAAAGCAAGTTCACTTGCTTCAGCTCTACTTGATGTCTCTCTCTCTTTGAAGTTATCTACTCTCTCGTGTTGAGCTTGCAAACTATGTGTTGTTGATAGGAATTTTACCATTCCAAACAATCTCCTTCCGAATCTATAACAGGGTTTCTAAATGGTGTGTTCTAGTGTGAAAAGTACTATGGTGATGGTAATTATGAAAGAATTGAGAGTGCTGCCTTTATGGTGAGTTTGATCAGACTGTAGGTTTTATATATGTGCACATGCCATCATAAATTATTAGATTGTTGAAAGAACTTTCATTGTATCTTCTCAAAAAGTTAATGAATAAAGCAAGATGATTCTCAGAGTGATTAGCCAGACACAAGGTTGTGGAATTAAGTCCTCCAGCACCATAGAAACAAACTTACTATGGTCTGATAGCTCAAGCATCCATGCATCCACAGAGTAACATCACTTGTTCATGGCCATTGCTTGAGGATGAAGGGAATGGCAGTGATTGCTGGATCCTGAAATGAGTGAGAAAAGTACTAACACACCACACTTTCATGTAAACTGACATTAGAATGAAATAGATAGGACATTGTACAAAGGAATCAACATAAATGAAGATGAATCCCAACCAGTTGACACGTCATAAGAAATTGCAAGGCATTCAGTCAACTTAATTCGAGGGAAGGTTACAATAAAAATATCCTTTGGAAATTGGAACGTATGTAATATTAGCTTCATGGAGATGATCTTCAACTGAAGACCCATTTGACCTTGAATAGGCTTATATGAGTACTACAATCGATCAATGTCATTCTTTTTAGCTGATAAGGGAGCCGTGCGGTGGTCCCATCAAATCTCAAGGTTCATGTTGCACCCCTTGTTCAAGACCCACATATTTGATCAAGATGGACAAGTTTGATGTTCTAGTCGGATGTTTCAAAACTTTCCAAGTTTTCACAGCAGCAAGGGCACGGACTCAACTTGTCTATGTGAATAATTCTGTTTCACAGTCGAGTTACGTGAGTGAGTGGCAGAAGAGCTTGAATGGAGTACAGTCAAAAGACACATTAAACTGCACAGGCTTCAGATGAGTGTAATCCATCAGTAACTTCCACTGTGTTAGTATCTGGCTGACAAAAATGAAGATAGGAGTTAAACAAATAACCAGAAGACAAGCTTTGGTGAAATTAGTTATAGATGAAGTGAGAACCACATACCTATCCATGTTTGCTGTCTATGAACGTCCCTAGCCTTTTTTCTTTCTCAAGTTCTTCCTTTTAACAGCATCAAGCAGAGTGAGAGGTTTTCCTTGCCTTACAAACGGTTCTTTTCTGTCTCCAGCGTCTCCTTTTCGTGATTCAATATCAACTTTCTCCAATCGTTGAGACAGTATGGTTGCTTCAGCTTCTGGTGATACCCTTTCTGTGTTGAACCTGTAGTCATTAGTCCTCCCTCCTTCCTACCCTCCCTCAGAAAGAGAACATGTAAAGTGTAGAGACTGTTCAAATCTCACCAACAGTTCTGAATGCTGCTAAGCTTGTTGTGGAAGCAACTGATAATGACGTACCAATCTCATTCCTATCACAAAAGACTTGCATGGTTATTGCACAGATTGAACTATATATATGAGCCGCTAAATTCTAATGCAAGGAAAAGCATTCAAACCCCACCCTTGTTTGACAGTGGAATCTGTTGAGCTCATGGATCTTTTGGCTTTTGAGAGCCTTTGTAAACTAATAAATGCTTGAGCTGTGTCTTCTTCTTCTTGTTCTTCTGTACTATCATCACTTCCACTGCTGGTGGAATCATCAGTATCTGACATAGCTGTGTTTGCATTCAATTCGAGAAATAATGGCTGCCTCATCTCACTGTCTGTACTACTGCTCTTTGTGTTGCTAACCACAATGTTCTCCAGACAAACACTCCGATGTCTTCTGATCTTTTTTTCTGCTCTTTCCATTTCATAGAGTTCAACCTGCCATGACAACACTACCCTCAGTTCTACCGTGAGTTTGAACACAATCAATTTGCAAACTGAAGTTGCAAAACAGATGGCACTCCCTTAGCCAATGGGTTCGTGAAAGAAAGAACATTTTAAGCTAAAGTAAACAGCTGGCATTCCCTTTATCGATGAGATTTGTAAACAAGAGTACATTTTAAGCTAAAGACAGTTCGCAATGAAAAATCTATTTGAAATTATAATGTGCACAAGTCCCTGATTCTCTTGGACTGGCCCAATAATATTATGTCCAGATTTACTTCCGAAGGCACCAATCAATGTGCAACTTTTTGCCTGCCAACCCCAGCCTTTTACTACTACTAATTGATCACATTATGATTATAACAAACAAGCAATGACTAGAAAAAGTCACCAGCAGGTTAGACTATGTACAAAAATTACCCAAAACTTCCACTAATATTTCAGTGACTAAAAACCACCTGTCCAGGCCCTTGTTGTTTAGTGGAAAAGCTGCTATTCCGTGCACTTTTTCTAGCCTACTGTTGATAAATTGAAAACCAAAATCACGTCTAAACTTGTGTGTTGAGCCAGTAAAATTAACGGCCTGCATTGACACCAAATTATCATGCATTTTGGCCACCCAAAAAGATTTATCTTTGAAAAAGGCATGTATTTTATGCAGTTAAGACAAATGCCAAAAAATCCCATGTATAAGGACATGTGCACATCCATCACTTTCACTTTTATCTCTCTCTGATCATTATCATTCATTCCACTTAGTTTGGAGTGTTCTCTTTCCCCTCTCCCTTTCCTGCTGCCTACACCCTTGGAGCAAGGTTGTCACATCCAATTATGTATTGTCTGATGTTAGTATTGTACTAATAGAACTAAAAGATCTTCGATTACGTCCGGTGCTAGGTTTGATGCAAAAAAATTATATAAATAACAATAAAGCCTATACTTAATGTTGAGACTTAAAACAATAACCTTCAAACACTTCGCAGCTGGAGACATTTATTGCAGGAGGCGGCCTTGCAAAAGCTGATTGGCGACCTTGTTTGGAGTCATACTTGGGTTCTTCCCAGACCTCAACTTCCCAGGATCTTGTGTTATAGTTTGAGCAGTGTGTTCTACATGCAGCCAGCCACTTCTCTGATGGATTACATTTACACCAGGTGTTCAGCCACTTCTCTGATGGATAATGCCTATGCCATGGTGTTCAGTGAGATCAGCTTAGGATCTCTTCCCCTATGCATGCTTGTGATGGTTGGGGTTGTAAAATATTACACGGCGCAGCGAACAGAATCTGAGAAAGAGATAGAGAGTACACAACAGATAAGAGGAGAATCAGTAAATTCTTTAACTCCAAACAACTGATACAAAGATGGCTCTGTCCACCCGTGCGCTTCCACCGTGTGAAGCTTAGATGGCAATCTAGACAGAAGATAGGTGAAGAGCTTAAGGCTAGCTGGAATAACAGCTCTGATTGGGTGAAAGATGAGTGTAAGATGGCTGCGAAAGGGTTTAGCTTTTATAGCCCGCGAAGGTCGTTAGGTCGGCCTGCTGACCGACCTACCATATGAGCCTCCACTAGTCGGCCAGGGAATATTCCAGGGAATATTCCCTTTACCATCGGGCCGGGGGCGCTGCCCCCGGACCCCACAATAGGGGCCCCTTTTAACTCCCTTATACCGCAACTCGATGCAATGCGCCTCGAGTTGCTACCAGCTTAACCACTCCGTCTAACCCAAAGATTAGACCCACAATGGTCACCTTTTTGCCATCCAGTCACATAGACCTCATCTGATATACAAGTCAGGACTCCACCAATGTGCGGGCTCACACTTGGCTTCTCCTCATAATGGGGGCCTTACAACTTTGAGCACCATGGATCATTGGTAGCACCTAATGAGGGTGGGGCATTGATCATATCTAACACCCCCCCTCAATGTCCACCCATAGGTGAACTATCTCCTTGGCCCAATGCCGAGTCTCTGAAGATAAACTTGAAGCAGATCCTTCGTAAGTGCTTTGGTGAAGATATCTGCTCCATTCTCCTCTGTTGGACAGTAGACCAATTCCACTATCCTATCCTCCATCAAATCACGCACATAGTGATACTGGATCTCTATATGTTTGGTGCGTGCATGAAACACTGGATTTTTGGCAATGGCGATGCAACTCTGATTGTCACATCTCAGCACAGTTGGTTCTTCATCTTGCACTCCCATATGCCATAGAATCCTTCTCAACCATACGGCCTCACATGTAGCAAAACAAGCTGCCTTGTACTCTGCTTCGGTAGAAGACAATGCCACTGTTGGTTGTTTCTTGCTAATCCAAGAGAAAATTCCTGAACCCAAAGAGAAACAATAACCAAAAACTGACTTCCTGGAATCAATGTCTCCTGCCCAATCTGAGTCACAGTTCCCCACAAGAGAAGTTCCGAAACTGTATATGATACCATAGTCAAGAGTTTTCTTCAAGTGTCTAAGCACCCGCATCCCAGCCTTCTAATGACTCTCATGAGGTTTGTTTGAGAACCTGCTCAAAACACCAACAACAAAACTGATATCTGGTCTGATGTTACACAAGTAGATCAGACTGCCGACCAACCTCCTATACCTCCCAATGTCTGCTAGTGCTGATGTATCCTCGACGGATAACTTTGCATTCACCTCCATAGGTGTAGCTATCTCCTTGCACTCGGTCATGCCAAATGCCTTCAAGATCTCCCATGCATACTTCTTCTGAGAGATGAAGATCTTTCTTGGCTCTTGCCAGACTTCAATCCCCAAACAATAGTGCAGCAAGCCCAAGTCTGTCATTTCAAACTCAGAACTCAAAGTCTTTCGAGTTTGGTTGATCATATCTTCATAGTCACCTGTAATAAGAAGGTCGTCCACATATAGGACAATCACTACAAACTTTTTACCATCCCTGTAAACATACAAGTTAGCATCTAAGGCACATCTTTTGAAGTTTAGGTTTAAAAAGAACCTATATATTCGTTGGTACCATGCTCTGGGGGCTTGTTTCAGCCCATACAATGCCTTCTTCAGTTTACACACTTTGTTCTCAGAATGGGGGGCCTCAAACCCTGGTGGCTGAGCCACGTATACCTCCTCCTTGAGGTCACCATTTAAGAATGCTGACTTAACATCCATTTGGTACACTGGCCACTTCTTGTGGGCAGCCACTGCAAGTACCGTGCGAATAGTGGTCATTCTGGCAGTTGGGGCAAATGACTCTTGAAAATCAAACCCTTCAACTTGTGAAAATCCTTGGGCAACCAATCTAGCTTTGTACTTTTCTAAGGTACCATCAGCCTTGTACTTTACCTTCCAGATCCACTTGGTGCCAATAACCTTCCGCTTTGCTGGTCAATCCACTAGCTCCCAAGTGTCATTCTTCATTATGCTGTCATACTCCGCCTGCATAACAGCCTTCCATGATGGATCTGCAAGTGCTTCTTCTAAGTCAGTTGGCTCCTTTACTTCTCTCATAATCTCAACCATCAAGGCCATATTGACTATGTGAGCAGAAGCCCTCCTTTGCTCCTCTATTCTCTGAGACCTCCTTGGTCCGTCTGCCTTCTCCTCAACAGATGCAGGCATAGGATTATTATGGTCATAGAGCTACTTCACCCAGCGCGGCAATGGCTTTTCCGATGGGGTGATGTCAGGTTGGTGAACCTTTTCCTCATCATCTGAAGATGATGCTTCCTCCTCCTTAAGGATAGGGATAGCTCTCGGGACAGGTTCATAGTGGACTACTTCTTCGCTTGATAATAAAGTGGAAGAACTTGCCTTCTCCTCCTCCACTGTATGCGGCTCCTCCTTGAACACCACATCACGGCTCGCGATGATCTTCTTTGCCTCTTGGTCATATAATTTGTAAGCCTTTTGCTCATCACTATAACCCAAGAAGATACATTTTCTGCTTTTTGGTTGTAACTTGTTTCTCTTCTCATCTGGAACATGTGCATAACATTCACATCCAAATATTCTGAAATGTGAGACAGATGGTTTCTTACCAGTGTAAGCCTCATGAGGTGTTTTTCCCTTGAGAGCCTTTGTATAGCTCCGATTTAGAATGTAGACTGCAGTATTAACAGCTTCAGCCCAAAAATGGTTAGGCAATCCCTTGCCCTTTAGCATGCATCTTGCCATCTCCACAATGGTGCGATTCCTGCGTTCCACAACACAGTTCTGCTGAGGTGTGTGAGGCGTCGTCAATTGACGCTTGATACCTTTGCTCTTGCAAAAACCTTCAAACTCCTTTGAGTTGAACTCACCACCACCATCTGTTCTAAATTTCTTCACACTTTTCCCTGTTTCATTCTCAACAAGTATTAGCCATTCTTTAAACTTACCAAAAGCTTGAGCCTTATCACGAAGAAAGTACACCCACATCTTCCTACTGTAGTCGTCGACAATCAACATAAAATAAGAAGATCCCCCCAAGGCCTGTGTAGGCATCTTACCACACAAGTCAGCATGCACCAACTCTAGAGGAGCCTGTGCTCTATTCTTGCTTTCTTCTAGAAATACCTTTCTCTGTTGCTTGCCCATCATACAAGCTTCACATGGTTCCTTCAATTCACTTATTGTAGGTAGGTGAGCAACCATACCTTGCTTTTGCATCTCCTTCAATACTGCAAATCCGATGTGTCCAAACCTTTCATGCCAAAGCTTACTTGTGCCCACTCCAGCGGTGGCTGTAAGAGCACTTAGCTCATACAAGTTGTTCCTTCTTTCTCCTTTGCCAACAATTGCACCAGTACTATCAATAATTTCTGCACCTGTCTTCTTGAACCTCACTTCATGACCAAGATCAGTTATGGCAGCAACTGATAAGAGATTTCTCCTGATTTCGGGAACATATAACACATTTGAAAGCTTTTTGACTTCACCATTTGCAGCAACAAAAGAAATAGTACCTGTGCCCGCAGCAGGGCATTTAGCATCATTTCCAACCGTCACAGTGATGGATTCTTGTAGAGGCTGCATAGAACTGTATAGACCTTTCTTGTTGGTCATGTGACGGGAGGCCCCACTATCCAACACCCATGAGTCAGTGGTAGATTCTTCTTGCGCTGAGGAGCACACTTCCTCAATGGTCGCCATGAATAATTCCAACTCTGCTTCAGCCGTATTGGCTGTCTCTTTCCCTTTACTTTTAAGAGTACCATTCTTTTCATCTGCCTTCTTGACACGACAATCTGCAATTGCATGTCCTTTCTTCTTACAGTAGAAGCACTCTCCTTGAAACTTCTTCTTGCAGCCCTTCTTCTTTTTGTCACCATCATTTTTTGTGGAGGAAACACCTTTGCCTTTTGCATTGGCAGAGAATGCAGTATCTCCATTGTTGCTTCCTTCTCGGGCTTTCAGCCTCAACTCCTCCTCCATTAATAATGCATAAAACTCCTCAAAAGTCAAAGCTTGAGATCTCACCTGAGTATTAAGGGCAGTTACTAGTCCATCAAACTTTTGTGGACAAATCCAAAGACACCTCCGAGCTAGCTCTTCACTAGTCTTTTGTATCCCAACGCCAGCCATCTGGTCGCGCAGATTCTTAATCCAAGTGATGAATGCTTCAACCGTCTCTCCTTCAGCAAACTTCTCCGCTGCTAGTTGATTCTCCAAGTTTTGAATCCTTGTTTGGTTTCGTGTTTCATACTGACTCCTTAGTACATTCCAAGCATCTGACGCTTTGGTTGTATTCTGAATCAGAGTCGAAACACTCTCAGAACAGCTTGTAACTAAGGCACACAATGCATCTGCATTCCTTCGTTTCCAAGCTCGTAGAAGATCTGCATTCGGAGGAATCATCACACTAGGATTTGATGGGTCGGAGGTAGACTGTGGTTCTGCGTCAGTCCCCAGCACAGTCTCTAGAAGCTCATAAGAATTAAGGATAGTTGTAATTTTGAACTTCCACAAGGTGTAGTTTGTACCATCTAACTTGCCTTCGCTGAAGGTTGGTGGACGAATCCTTAGTGTTTGAATAGCCGGTACAGCAGCACCACCTCCTGCACCGCTTCCTGATGCGCCAAAACCGCTTCCCGGAGTCGACATAGTTTCTCTTTGCTGTTGAAGCCTTTGCCTCTTGCACGCTCTCCGATCTCTAGAGCCCCTGGGCTCTGATACCATGTAAAATATTACACGGCGCAGCGAACAGAATCTGAGAAAGAGATAGAGAGTACACAACAGATAAGAGGAGAATCAGTAAATTCTTTAACTCCAAACAACTGATACAAAGATGGCTCTGTCCACCCGTGCGCTTCCACTGTGTGAAGCTTAGATGGCGATCTAGACAGAAGATAGGTGAAGAGCTTAAGGCTAGCTGGAATAACAGCTCTGACTGGGTGAAAGATGAGTGTAAGATGGCTGCGAAAGGGTTTAGCTTTTATAGCCCGCGAAGGTCGTTAGGTCGGCCTGCTGACCGACCTACCATATGAGCCTCCACTAGTCGGCCAGGGAATATTCCAAGGAATATTCCCTTTACCATCGGGCCGGGGGCACTGCCCCCGGACCCCCGCCAGGGGGGCCGCTGGCCCTCCTGGGACGCCCCAGCCAGGGGCCGCTTCCGCGGCCCCCGGACCCCACAATAGAGGCCCCTTTTAACTCCCTTATACCGTAACTCGATGCAATGCGCCTCGAGTTGCTACCAGCTTAACCACTCCGTCTAACCCAAAGATTAGACCCACAATGGTCACCTTTTTGCCATCCAGTCACATAGACCTCATCTGATATACAAGTCAGGACTCCACCAATGTGCGGGCTCACACTTGGCTTCTCCTCATAATGGGGGCCTTACAACTTTGAGCACCATGGATCATTGGTAGCACCTAATGAGGGTGGGGCATTGATCATATCTAACAGGGGTATGTGGTTGTTTGATTCTTGTAGATCTTGAATGATTGCACTTCTTCCTTGACTTTGAGTTCTTCCAGTGGTTCTTTTCAAGCTTCACACTTTCTTTTTGGTGGCGAGGACATTAGCCATTGCTTCTCAGTAACAGAAAATCAGTGGCATACTCTCATGATGTATGCACACCAGACCGGACTTATTCATCTCCATTGATACCATTCCTCTTGCTATATGTGGAGATTCAAAGGGGGTGCCAGATACAAGTTTTCGTCTTGAGGGCTTACAATGATTTGCTTTGGAGCTTCTTTCCAGAGCTTCCTTCATGCTAGTTACCTTGCAGCAATCAAAGTGCAGGTGATCATGCTTCTCAAGCCCCACTCCTCTATGAGTGCATTCAGGTGTATTTACCAGGATCAATGATGTTTCTTGGAGCCTCTTTGAGGCAGAGTCGCAGACACAAAAGCAGCCTACAAGACTTCTTCAAAAGTGAAGTATCAGCCTTTGGTGGATCTCTTTCCCAACTCCTACTTCGGATCTGGTGTGTTCAGTGCCACATCCAAAATCTGAGAGGGGTTAGCAGTACATATTGTATGTCATCTCCTGGTTGTGAGATCTACCACTGAGTCAGTGGGGACATCATGGAGCTCTAAAATTTAATGTCTATTTGTGGATGGTCTAGTCAGTTTTTTACATCATGGTCAGTTGTAGTGGCAGGGCACTTTTCAGTCTGCCCTAACATTTTAGGTTGCACTTGGGGTTTTCTATAGCACTCTCTCTTTCTTGCCTTCTGGCCCAAACACCACATTGTGGATCTGTGCCTCTCAGAAGCGCCTTCACTCATGCATCTCGCACTTACTCAGGGCTGCCATCTTGTATTCTGTTCAGTGCTTCTGGCATCTATGGACATTCTTGAGCTTTTGGCTTCATGTCTTCATTCCTTCTTTCACTGCCATCCTGGCACATCATGCTGACTAGGAGGACTGCAGCTCTCTCCAGTGCTGCCCACATTATTCCTCCTGTTGCATGGTGTCACTGACTACCTGCTACCCAAAAAGTTGTGTTTCGCTCCCTCCACTCCTGCCCTTCATCAGACCGGACAGTGCAGTCATCTTGAGCCACTCCAGCCCCACCAACTCCTTGATTCTTCTCAGCCCCAGTCCCAGATACACAGAAGCTGCCACATCTGATGTGATCATTAACGGACACACATGGCCCCATTGGCTATCACATCCATAAACTGGGATGGCATGGGTCTGTGGTGTGGAATACCAACCCTTCTAACATGAGTTTGGCCCAATATGCTGCTGTTGCCCATCCTAGATGTCCAAGAATACACAACAGCAGTACCTCCTAAGAAATCAACAAACCAGTAATGCTGGAACAAGCTTGCTGACCTGCATTCCTCTACCTTAGCAGTATACAGACCCCACATCATGAAGCAAACATTCACTGAGTAGAAACATTAGCTTAACTTCTTCAGAGTGACTCAGTCAAGAGCTATCCCAATCACTCAGGTTCAGCCTTGCCATGAATAGAATGGCCAATAGCAGTACAAATGAACTTAAGGAAACCTCCACAGTTATATGATCCAAAATGGAGTGGACTTGAGATTATTTTGTAAGGTCCATTGCTTAGACTGAAAATCATAGACTCAGGTTTGAGTGGCTTTTATCATAATGTATGCTATGTTTTCTTACTGAAGTCTCTATGTGGATACTATTGCACATATGTTTAACAGGAGTTTCTGCAAGCTCTCACATTCTGGAGTTTTTTACTTCTAACAGTTATTCAACTTTAATCAACCTAGATGAATAACATGCAAGCCAATGACAATCTTCTCCTGTTCTCTTCTAAACACTCAGGCTCCTGTATAATCAATGTTGATGGCATTTATGGCTTGTTTTGAATGTTTTCTATCTTGTAGCCAAGAAATATTTTCCAATATGTAGCCTATCTGATTCTATGGTTCATTAACAAATTGAATAAACTGCGTCATATCCAGATTTAAGGTTCCTATTTTAACCAATTTTCACAATATCATTTATGGTCAACAAATGAGGCATTCCCTGTAAGCCGGCTTGGATGTATAGCCCATGAAAAATATCCCTGAAGTTCTAAGTAAACTGTACTGTTTACATTAATAACCTGGAACCAGTGTGATAGTAGTTGATTACCTGACAATCCAAGATTATAGTGGGGATTCATACACTTTGAACTAGAAGGATTTCCTACATACATGCTTCATCATGGAATAAAAGTCGCGTTTCTTACAGCTTTCCTTAACCGGGCAGTAATATCTGCAACCTTTGTGTTTGCTATCTTCACGCAATGCCTTACTTCATCAAAAGAGACACCGATCCCTCCTCCTTTCTGAATGGCACAGATATCACCATGTACATTCATCATCACAGTCATTCTCCCCTTCATAATAAGCTCTTCTCTATAGCTGGGATCCATCACCTGCAAAATCCTACATCGTGATTGTTTATAAGGCCTAATAGCCAAGATACAGTAAAAGCAAAAGAGACACAAAGGGAATTTCCAGTAGCCATACCACAAAGGTTCCATCTCCAAGAAACGCAAATGTCATAGCGACTGGCAAGTAGTGAACAGTCAGACGAAGAGGCTCCCGCATCTGCAATGCATATTTATAAGCTTCTTGACATACTAAGACACATCTCTACCATCTTGGGGAAACAACATGATACAATCCATACTAAGTACATATAATTATCGGTTAATAAACAAATGCATGACATCATCAGTTAATCGATAAACAAATGAGACAATTTCACACCTCAGGAGGATGGATAACCACTTCCTGTGCATCTACACCTCCCAGACTGCAATCAGGCACACGAAAAGAAAGCAAAGCAGCTAATGCAGCCATGTTGGCCGAGTCTATCAAATTGCTGCACAAGACAACAAAATTAGAGGTGCTGCAGGCAAAGCACAAATTGTAGACAAGCAATTATTATGTTCCTACATCATGAATACATGCAAAGCAAATTTGAAAACAAGCAAAGACATACAACCCACCCGCCATTATCGAGTATACAAATATCGATTCGTAAAGACCAAACTGCTTTTCCTGCAAGCACACATAGTGACTCCGTATCAACTGCCCGGCTTTCCCTGAAATTCGATACACCATCATGGTGATTTTCAGTTAGAAAGGCATCTCAGCCTTAACAATCATCGAACAGACAAAAAAGTAATCAAGATCACAACCTCAAGACACGATCAATAATTCGTCCAAGCTCCACAGCACTTTCTCCAGGTCGTCCAGTTTCAAAAGCAGGATCAGCCATGGGTGAAAACTCTGTGTACACACTAAGAATGCCCTCATTTGGGTGGTCTGGGTAGGGTTTCACCAGTTGACCACTCACCACACACATAACACGAGTCTGGCCCAGTTGCACCTCAACTGCACCATCCTCCCTGAACCACAAGTAATGAGAAACAAAACGAGTTTCAAATCATGCTAAAATCACAAACAAGCCAATGGCAAGGCCTCTATTTATTACTAAACTGGAAGCATTTGTGGAACTTAGTTTTCTGATACCTTCCTGTTCTAACTGCTGCTGAAATCCTTACACTCACAAGTAATGAAAAACAAAACAATTTTCAAGCCATGTTAAAATCACATTACTAAACTGTAAGCATTTGTGGACCTTGATTTTGTTAGAGAGAATAGACAGTAAAACTCATTTATTCCAGAAACACTCGTTTATTCCAGTACGTTCCTGCTGAAATCCTTACCCTCTGTCTTCTAAAACACTATCCATATCCTGCATTCCTTTTTGTCCCCTTTCCTTCCTCTCCCCTACCTCCACCTTCCCACATGGAATCACCTTTGTGGATCTAGTTACTTGTACCTTTCATTTCATTTCACATTTTCCTCAAGAAATCCGCATTGAATTCTTGACCTCTATGGTCTTGTAGGTGCACCTAACCCTTACTACACATCAATATAATCCACATTTCATTATGCTTCATTTTTATAAGAGAAGTATGTGAGGATCGAATAGCACATGTGAAAGAGTGGCCTCTAATCAAGCGCACAAAGAATAAATGAATCCAAATACCAAATGAATGCTGATGATCTGTATGATAAAGAAGAGATACATTGATGATGAAAATGAATGACCTAATACAATAACCTAAGATAGGTAGAGCATTGAACGATCAAAACTTGCCTCTAATTTACAAATTTTTCTAGGACTTTTTAGCTCATTAAGACAGGCCCCAAAAGGCATTTTAGCCGGTTTGTACAACATTATAGACATTCTTCGTGCTTCAACAAGTTCTATAAAAGGAACTGTGTGCACACTGCATACCACGTTCAACCCTATGTGCCCACAATTGCTCCAATTTGACCCTCCAATTTCATCTGCCACCTGACAATGATGCCTTTAGTGACAAGCCTCATTTTAGCTGGTCCAATTTCATGACTTGATCGAATCTCATATAACAAGTGCTTCAATCTCAAGGCATTTGGCACCTAATAGTTGGTCTAGAGGCTATGTCAGACCTTCAACTTGCCCACCCTAACCATATTCATAAATGGAAAGCTCGCAATCCTACAACGAATGTCAAAATGATACATGGGGTATCCCCCAAGTTCTACTCACAGCTTTAGCGCTTTCCCCTAGCATCTAATCATTGGAGTCATCTTATTGATCATTATGTGGCAAGAGATTGAACCCAACATATTAATCTCTATCATAACCTGCAAGAATTCTCCATCAAGGAAAAGGATAATCTGAAAGTCAAGATGGCTGAGTACAAGCAATTACTCGCCAAGTTCACCATCACTAGCTCCCGGACTCAATTCATGATCAGATTATATTATTTCTACAAAAGCTGCAGTCCAGATACTTTCACTTCATGCAACAAGCCATTTCCTTGCCCAAACTACCGACCTTCAATGACTTTGAATGTCAGCATTTGCACAGCAATCAAGCTCTAGCATCCTCTTGTTCGAAGGGAACGTCCAAAGGTGGCAAAAGCTCCCAAGATAGGAGGCAAGTCCTAAAGAGAGTGGCACCCCTCTTTCGACAAAAACAAAGAACCTAAATCAATTTAGAAAAACTTGCTCAAAAAGAATAGATATTATGCTCATGATCAACACTAGAGTCATTGGACCATAGTTGTCAAGAAACACATTTCCTAACCATAGGAAATGTTGGAAACATTCACCCCCAACATTAAAGTTGTCTTGTTCTTTTTTACGAATTGTTTTTTTTAATGATTTATTATTGCTCCGACTAATCGTTAATTATAAACCTATTGAAAATCATTGCTAATCCTACCTTAGCCAAGTCACTATCCAATCGTGTGTGAAGAAAATGCCCTAACACAAAAACACAAATAACATCATACGACAAAACACAAACTGATAGAAGAACACAATTAGGGCTAGGGTAACTCAAAGACAATGAACGCAAAGAATGAATGAATGAAATGATATGACTACTAAATATACAATACTCATGCAGCAAACACATTATGCAATGAAGGAATACTATACCTCGAGCTCCTATATCTCAGGGATAATGAGTTGGAGAGTGTGTCGTACTCCGAACGGATCCCAAATCACAGCAAGGCAGCCTCTGGATGTCGAACCCAGTAAAGGCAGCCAAGGAAGGTTGGATCTGATGCAAACGACAATGCAAGAGAGAGAAATACTAAAAACCCAAGTGAGGAGAGAGAAAGACTAAAAACGCAAGTGTGAAGAATGCAAGTGAGGAGAGAGAAATACTAAAAACGTAGGTGAGGAGAGAAAATCTGCAAACGCAGTAGGGAGAAGAGAGAAAACAGCAAACGCAGGCTGCAGGAGAGAGAAAGACTAAACACACAGGTGAGGAGAGAGAAAACAGCAAACGCAGGCTGCACGAGAGAGAAAACAGCAGGAGAGAAAATCTGCAAACGTAGTAGGGAGAAGAGAGAAAATAGCAAACGCAGGCTGCAGGAGAGAGAAAGACTAAACACGCAGGTGAGGAGAGAGAAAACAGCAAACGCAGGCTGCACGAGAGAGAAAACAGCAGCGGCAAGCAGAGGAGATGATGACGACAGTTGAAGAAGAGAGAAAATCTGCATGGCGGCAACTAAGGCCTGCAAACGCAGCAGTATGGTGGCATGGTAGGCTCTACGACAACTGGATGATGGACAGCAGCAATCGCCTGGCTGAAAACAGTAGCAAACTAATGATGAAGGGCTGGAAACATGCACGAGATGTGTGAAGACTACAACAGACTATTTGGACTGCGATGTCCTCCACGAACAGGGTATGGACAACAAGTTGAGAACACCTGAAACCTGTAAAAACGAGATTGGGGCTGAATGGAGGGCAATATACCTATTTATAGAAAATTTAGGCCCTCCTAAGTGGGTTTGTGCTTATGGGATACAGACACTCCCTAGAAGCGCACTTCTTTTTACATAAACAAGGTTTCTTCCTTAATTAAGCATGTTTTGGGGCTGTTTAAGTGAAGCTAATGCATTTTTAGCTCAACACATCCTCTCAAGCCCAATAACGATGCCACGAGAAGGAGACCGGCTAAGCCCTTTTTTTTTCTTTATCTTTTATCCCAAGGCATCCCACCCCAAAGCAGCCAAAGTATTGGACAAAGGGTGCAGGTCGACTACCCAGTGGCCTAGTAAGACTATAGAGGCGATGGATATCTTACCAAGGGAGCCCAAGTGATCACCCAAAAGAGGCCACGGCATCGGACAAAGGGTACACGGTGGCTGCCTAGTGGCCTATCATGTGAGGTGCCTCCTCCAACAGACCCAGAGGAGTCCTCTTAGTAGTCGACTGAAATTCATATCCATACACATCACCATCCCGTCTCCCCATGGGAAACCTTGGACTTGGTTGAAAATGGGAATCTTAGTTCTGCTTCACAAGGGAAGCGTGGACAAGTCACCCCTAACAGCAATCTAATGCCCACCTAAGAAAGACCACTTTATAATCAATCAAAGACAAAACTGAGAGTAACACCGCACTTGGTTCAAAGAGAGTGAGAGACGGGGGAGAGTGTGACTCAATCCCCCTACCCATAAGGTAAAATCTCAGCTCTAGCCCCCTAAAACGATGTTAAACTTGGTAACTAATCCTATCGATATTGGGAGGGTTACGATTTAATCAGCTCTATCTAATGTTGAAAAGTTACCCTGTAGTAATATGTTACGCAAAAAGATCAAGACAGTGGGTGTTCCTTAGTCGCGGAGAGACAGAGTGTATCTTAAGGTTTTTAGATAGATATATATGTGTAAGTACAAGTGCTAAGGGTGTGTTCACACCCAAGCACATTTAAAGGCACGAGGACATTTATTCCCAACCATCTCCCACCTAAAGGCAATGTGCCTTAAGAGAAGAAAAGAATCAGCTAAATCTAGGTATGTGCAAAGCTGAAATATATATATCCATCCAACTCCCATCATCTGTCGGGAATGAGCAAATCGCTCTGCTAGAAGATCCTTCGTGAGAAGGTCTGCAAGATTATCATCTGTATGCACTTTGACAAGCTCAGTGCTCTTGCTGTCAAGTACATCTCTAATGAAGTAATACTTCACCTGTATGTGCTTTGTCTTTACATGAAAGACAAGATTCTGTGCTAGCATGATAGCACTCCGACTATCACAATGGAGAACAGGTAACTCTATGATGCAAAGCTCTCCCACCAAACGTGAAAGCCATAAAGCCTCCTTGCATGCCTCAGTGGCAGCCACATACTTTGCCTCTATAGTAGACAATGCAACACACTTTTATAGCCTGGAAATCCAAGAGACTGCTCCTCCTGTGAAAGTAAACACATACCCAGAAGTGGACTTCCTGCAGTCCGCATAACCAGCATAGTCTGCATCCCTAAAGCCAACAACAAATGCCTTTTGCTTTCCAAAGCAGATGCACAACTCCTTTGTGCCTTTGAGATATCTCATAATACCTTTCACTGCATCCCAATGCTTTTTGCCAAGGGTTGCCATGTATCTGCTAACAGCTCCCACTGCAAAGGCAATGTCAGGACGTGTAGCAACCATAGCATACATCAAACTACCAACAGCTAAAGCATATGGTATCTTGGCCATTTCAGCCTTCTCATCATCAAATGTAGGGCTTTCCTCTGACTGACTTTCACATATGGAGGCAATAGAATCCCAATTGTTTTTCCCCTCCTCCATATTGAAACGCTGCAAAACCTTGGAGATATACTCCTGCTGAGATAGATAGAGTAAGCCTTTTGATCTATCTCTAAGGATTCGCATGCCAAGAATGTGATTGGCATCACCAAGATCCTTCATGTCAAAGCTGCCATTAAGACTTTGCTTCAATGAGTCCAAGGCATGAGTATCCCTGCCAACAATCAGCATGATATCAATATACAAAACCAAGATAATCAAGCTGCCATCTGCTGCCCTTCTTGGTATACAAGCAGTGGTCTACTTGACTTCTATGGAAACCTTGAGACTGCATAAATGTATCAAACTTATGATACCATGCTCTGGGTGCTTGTTTCAGCCCATACAAACTCCTTTTGAGTTTACATACTATCTTTTCTTTCTATTTTTCCACAAACCCTTCAGGCTACTGCATATATATGTCTCCGTGCAGATCACTATGTAAAAACGCAATCTTTATATCCATCTGTATAAACTCCATATCTTCACCTGCAACCAAGCCCAAAATGGTTCTCAATGTAGTCATCTTGACTACAGGAGAGAAAATCTCATCAAAGTCAATTCCATGCTTCTGCTTGTACCCCTTTGCAACCAATCTTGCTTTGTACTTTGGTGAGGAACCAGAAGTGACCATCTTGTAAACCCATTTGCATGGAAGGGTTTTCTGCTCTTTAGGCAGCTGCACCAAGTCCCAAGTGTCATTTTTCTCAAGAGATTCCATTTCTGACAGCATGGCTTTATACCATTTCTCAATGTCCTATCTGTCCATTGCTTCCTTGAAGCAAGACGGTTCACCACAGTAATTGCACCAGGCACAAATCTGTCAGGTTGTCTAGTAGCCCTAGACGATCTCCTAACCCAATGGTCATTATTTGCTGGCTGTTCCTGCAAATTTCCATTTTCAGCATGCTGTCCTGGCATTTCAGCCTGCAAATCAACATTAACAGCTTGTTGTCCTGGCTGTTCTTGCACATGTAATGGCTCATTTTCATGGGCAATAGCTGGCTGATCATTTCCAGCATCATTTCCTACATTTACAAGTTCATTCACAGCAGATATTTGCTGCTGTACAGCGGGTATATTTTGCTGTCCAAAAGGTATTTCTTCCCGGAATACAACCCTACGGACCTCCTCAGTCTTTTCGGGCTGTTTATGCATGCGATCTTCCCGAAAGATAACATCATTGCTGCATACTACTTTCCTTTTCTCGGGATCCCACAATCTATACCCCATTTCACCCTCGTCACCATATCCTAGAAAAATGTATTTACAAGACTTTGGCTCAAGTGTGCTGCGTTTCTCTTTACGAATGTGCGCAAAAGCCTCGCAGCCAAACACTTTCAAATGAGTATACGAAGATGTCTTGCCCAACCACGCTTCTTGGGGAACTCCCCCCCTCCCCCCAAAGACCTATTTGGTGACCGATAAATTAAGTGAATGGCTATCATAACAACCTCTGCCCAAAAACCATGGGGTAATGCAGCATGAGACAACATCGTACGGACCTTATCCTATATGGTCTGATTCATCCGCTCTACAACTCCATTTTGGGGTGGATTATGAGGAGCAGTGAGCTCCCTCTTTATTCCTTTGCTGTCACAATATGCATAAAAGGGCTTGGACACATTTTCCCCACCATTGTCAAAGCGAAGACACTTAAATGTCTTATCTGTCTGATTTTCAGCCAATGCCAAGAATTTTTTAAACTTGTCAAGCACTTCATCCTTGCTACGAATAGGATAAACCCATACCTTCCATGTAGCATCATCGACAAAGGTGACAAAATATTTCTTTCCCCCTAAAGATAATCCTGGCATCTAACATGCATCTGAATGTACTAACTCTAGTGGAGAAGATTTTTTAGTGAAAGAGACTTTTTATGAGACGTCTGTGCATGTTTGCCATAAATACAATGATCACATTGCTCAAAATCAGCATAACGAAGACAAGGCAAGTAACCCAAACGCGAAAGTACTTTTATTCCAGTTTAACTCATGTGTCCCAACCGGCCATGCCACAAAGAAACACTTGGCTGCTCGATCATGGCAACAACATGGTCACGCGCACTAGATACATGAAGTGATTACAAAGTATCACTCTTGCAACCTCTGATAGGTCACAGGCACGAAGATCGAGACAGTGGATGTTCCTTAGTCGCGGAGAGACAGAGTGAGTGAGAGAGAGCAGAGCAGAGAGTATGCACGTTTTTAGGTACAATAACAAGAGTGTACCTATAGGTTTTTAGATAGATATATATGTGTAAGTATAAATGCTAAGGGTGTGTTCACACCCGAGTACATTCAAAGGCACGAGGGCCTTTATTCCCAACAAACCCAACTTATTAGGTCCACCCAGCCATAGGCGTCCAATCGTCAAGATCAAAGCCTCCCACTTTCCTCAATGGGATTTGCTTAGTTTTCTAATTAGCAAAGCATACTACCACACTGTTTGGACATATAAAATCAGCTTTCTTTTATAACTCCGTGAAATTGGGTTCGTTAAACTCAATCTTTAGCACGTAACATTGGGCTGTATGTGATCGCACTCCATCTGCGGTCAACAAGGAATTTTACTGGCTCAGAGTCCCCCCTAAGCTTCCCTATGCCTCCAGAGCCGTCCTATATAATAAGGGCACTTACCACTCGGCCCTTTGCCCTCTCAGGTACTGGAGTGATCAAAAAGCAAAAACACCTCTCTCTCTCCGGAGTATAGGACCCTCACCTCACAGGTGAGTTATTCCACACTCCGCAGAGTGTTAAGGAGCATTGGGTTGGGGACCCCAACGTTCCGAACCAACATAATCCTCAACTCGTCCCTCTGTGTAAGCACGGAATCATAAGAACCATAATTCATCATTCACAAATCCAAAAGCAGTCATAACCATAAGACATTTTAACACAATTGTCAATGCGATGCATGGAATCTATCCCCTCCATCAATTTCCGAGTTCTTTCCTAAAAAACAATTAATAATACTAACATGTTTTTGTAAATTTAAGTATGTTTTAACTTATCGTAATCTATATAACAAACTAGCTTATTCCTCATTAGGAAATTGTAGTATTAATAGCTTAAAAAGTAATCTTTTTTTTATGTATTGAACTCGATTATCTCCGTTCGGCCATCCATCATGATTACGGTTTATGGCCGCATCCTTGATTTGTTGTGGGACAGCTGGTTCTTCGGTTTGAATGGGTTTAGGGTTAACCTCTGCTTGCGCTTCAATATCGTATTGAGTTCCCTTAGCAACGGCCACTTCTTCACGTTGGGGAGCTCTCTAAGCGTGACCTCGCTCGACATCTCGACGTCTCTTGGGAGCAATGGAAGAAGCTGATGGATTCGAGCAACGCTCCCGCGTAGGCGTAAAGAGAGAGAGAGAGAGGTTCGGCTGGTTGCAGCAGAGCTTCGTCATCAACCAACAGAGAGACTTCTGCCCGGGTCATTGTTGTATCTATGTGTATTCTTGACGTGACGCTCTACCCCTATTTATATAGTAACCGGAGGGGGTAAAAGGAGGACGTTTGCTTTTTAACATTTTTTTATGACATCATCGATGATAAAGAGGGAACGCTTTCTTTTAGCGTTTTTTACGACATCATTGATGACGTCAAGGAGGGGCTCCATTTTCGTAGCGCAAGGATACCAATTTAACGAATATATGGACGAGCACCACACGTCTCGTCGTCGGGTGGCGTCACTCCAAGGCTCACGACTAAGGTGGCAACCAAGGCATAGACCTTGGTATCTTGGCCTTGGCATACTTGGCAACGGGCTATAAAGGCTTCGTTGGCACCATTGGCTGCACGTGAGAAGCTCCCACTAGCTTGTAGAAAAATCTTCCCGGGAGATCACCTACCCCGGCAGTGTCGTCACCCAAGCGCACTTAACTGTCAAGTGACTATCCACTAAGCTAAAATCGATGCCCTCCTTTTGTGTATAGCCCTTAGCCACAAGTCTAGCTTTGTATTTGGGTTCATAGCAACCAGAAGCGTTTTGAAACGAAACGTCAAAAACGTATTTGGTAAGTTTCTTTCAAGAGGGGGTAAAATAAGAAACACGGATTTTTTTATATAGGGAAATTTGATAGTTTTGATTGGGAAAAGAGGTTCTAAACCTCTATGGAACTCTCTCTTAAACAAAGAATGGCTAATTGAGCTTGAGTGATAATAGAGCCAATTGAGAATAATACATTATACCTTACATATCTATGATCCATTATTGACTTGTCACTTATGTCAAAGTTAGTCTTTGGACAAGTTATACTATGGTTTATTACTCAAAAATTATGATTCTTACATATCATACAAAGAAAATTAAAATTAACATGTAAATAGCCTATATATAATATGGACTGAGTCAATTTGCAACATCATGTTTCTCATTTCAAAACAAACTAACAAAATGTCAAAATCAAGAATGAATCATAATATATCATAAATAACTCATAAATGAGACTAAAGTCGAATAATATTCAAATCTCAAGACAAGAATAGATACTAGATTGACAAAGCCCAATAAGTAAACAAAATTACAAAAAAATTAGTCTCTCATCCAAAATCCTGAGCCCTCACAAGTCATTACACATCATCATCATCATAGTTAACATTGCCCACTAGGTTTTGTCAAAAAAACCATAGTTTGAATTCCAACTCACCAAAAAAAAAAAGGTTAAAAACGCTCATGTTTTTACTCTCAGAAATGTTTCGTGCTTTAAGAAACGATTCGTAAGTTTCAAATTCAAAGAAACGCGTTTCTTAGCTGCTTTGTTTGGGTTTGCCATCCACACATTTGATTTTATAGACCCATTTGTTAGGAATGGCTTTTCTATCCTTGGGCAATGTAACCAAATCCCAAGTATCATTCTAATATAATGACTTCATTTCTTCCTACATAGCTAGCTCTTCTTTAACTCACATGATAAGGCCTCTTTATATGTAAGAGGCTCGCCTTCATCTGTGAGTAAAATGCAGTCCAAAGAAGGATCAAATCTATCTATAGGTCTTCTGACATGTGTAGACCTTATTACCCAATGATCTGTGTTATCAGGTAATGGATCCACATTCAAGGGAACGTCAATGACCTCATTGTTTGGCTGTTGAACTGCATGTTCAGGTTGCTGTAATACAATTTCAGGCTGCTGTAATTCATTTTCAACATGCCGATTTTGGTGCTCAAGCTGATGTTGAGCATCCCCTTGCTGTCCATTTTCATCTGGCTCAATAATGATATGCTGATTGTCATAATCAGCATCAAAAGGAGCTGAATTTTCACTGGTTGATGGCTGTTCAATTAATTGATCATGCTGAAATTTAACTTTCTTTTTGTCTGAGTCATTCGATGTGACATTTTTCAACAGCTTTGACTCGTTGAATACCACATCTTGGCTACATAGCACCTTTTTCATGCTTGGAACCCAAACTCGATAGCCCATTTCACCTTCATCTCCATAACCCATGAAGATGCCTCTATGAGATTTCATGTCAAGTTTCGTTCTACTATCAACAGGTACATGTGCATAGCATTCGCAGTCAAAGACTCTTAAGTGGCTATATGAAGCATGTTTGCCAGACCAAACCTCTTCAAGGATGCCACTTTCAAGTGCACGATGTGAAGATCGGTTGCAAATGTGCACCGTGGTTTCAAGTGCCTCTCCCCAAAACGATTGTGAGATATTAGTTGTGGACAGTATGCACCGAATCTTCTCACATAACGCGTGATTCATTCGCTCAACCACACCATTTGATGATGGATTGTAAGGAGCTGTAAGCTCCCATTTAATCCCATTGTCATCACAAAACTTATTGAATTCTTTAGATACATACTCTCCCCCATTATCTGTTCTTATGCACTTTTAACTTTAAGCCTTTTTTAGTATTAACCGATGCATAAAACCTTTTAAAAGCATCCAATGCCTCACTTTTCTGCTTAAGCAAGTAGACCCATAGCTTCCTAGAATGGTCATCAATAAAGACACAAAATAACAGAAACCGCTATGAGTTTTTATTGGCATGGTGCAAACATCAGAATGGACTAAATCCAAGATACATACCTTCCTAGAGGCTCAATGAGAGTATAGACTGTTTACATGTTTACCAAGAACACAATGATCACAAAAGTCAAGCTTTGAGTTTTTTACATCAACTCTTCCAAGTGACGAGAGTGCCTGCAAACCCTTTTGGCTCATATGTCCAAGACGCTTGTGCCATAACTCCACGTGTGACTGTACTTCAGCAAATGCAACAAACTTTCCAGGAAGTGCCTTGCAATAGAGATAATACAGTGTCCCCTTTTTACCACCTCTAGTGACTAGTATAGATTCTTTCTGTATTTTTCACATACCACCACCAAAAATAGTGAAGTAACCTTTGTTGTCTAGCTGCCCAACAGAAAGCAAGCTCTTCTTGATGCCAGGAACATACCTAACATCATGAAGAATCAATTCCTAACCATTTTCTAGAGCCAGGTGAATGGTGCCCAATCCTTCAATATCATATGCATGATTGTTGCCAAGGTAGACTTTTGCAAGATTACCTTCTGCATAAGTAGCAAAACACTCCAAAGATGGAGTTACATGAAAAGAAGCACCGCTGTCAACAATCCACGATTGTGACAAACCATCATGAGCGGACAATAAAGCATCTATCACATCTATTTTAGTGATATACATGTCTTCCACTATCATAGCAAGCGGATCTGAAAATGCAACCAACAAATCAGCATCTTTATCATATTCTATTTCCTCAATAACAACACTAGATACCACATTTGCTTTTTCTATCTCTTTAAGGGTAGAGCTGCCATCCTTGTCATTCTTTTTGCCTTTTGCATTAGCCTACTTCTTATGTTCTTGTTCCTCTTTAAAGTACTTGCAATAGGGCTTGTTATGCCCTTTGCGACCACATTGATAACATCTTGCTAATTTCCTTGCTTTTGTTGCGATTTTTGTTTTTATTTGCAGCATTATACCTTTTTTCAATTCTTCCTCTTACATTGTAGGCTGATCCTCTGTTTTTCCCACTTGCCTTGCGTCTAATCTCTTCATTTAGAATAGAACCACGCACACCATCAAATGTCAAGTTGGGGTTATTGCTCAATGATGCAACCAATGCTTTCCATGAATCAAGTAAGATCATGAGCAAGAAGATAGCCCTCAATTTAGGATCAAAAGCTAGCAAATCTGCATCCTGTAACTAACTCAAAATACCAGTGAAAGCATTCAAATGCTCTGAGGCAAATTTGGACTCATCAAGCTTCAAGTTGACCAACTTCCGCATGAGATGTACCTAATTGACAGGAGTTGTATTCTCATAAGTAGCCTTGAGTTTCTCCCAAACTACATAGGCAGTATCAAGCCCCTTTATATCAACCAAGAAAACATCTATGATGGCCATTTTAATGTAAATAATGGACTTTTTATTTATTTTAGCCCAATCCTCATCTGACAAAGCAACAAGCTTATGTTCTTCTAAAGCATCATCACAATCCTTTAGAAAGAGTATACCCTACATACGATCTTTCCAAAGATCAAAACTATTTCCGTCAAATTTACGAATCTCAAAGAGATTCTTTGTGTCAAATGTAGATGCACTACCAGCCATCTTCAGCAATACACAACTGCAATAAAGGGCCGAATGCTTTGAGCCAATAGCAAGATTTCTAAATTGTAACAACAAGTATACACTCTTGTACTTCCAAGGTGTACAAGAAGCAGATGTATTGCTGCAAATTTCAATCTGAAGTACTGATTACAGCATATGCACGAATCAAATCTGATACATTTGCATTAAGGATAACTCCCACTTCAGTAATACATCACCAAAATTTCCAAATGCAATGACCCAAATGCTGTATTTACCACTGTTTCACTACATAATGAGTATTCAGTAATACATGTACCAAGAGAAGCTGCCCTTTTTCAACATTTGAAGCATCCAAAACTAAGAAAAGCTCTTCTCTCAAAGCTTTCTTAAAAGCTGCCCAATCAGCATCTCTTCTATGTAACTCATCAATCCGATCATGCATTCTCAAAACGACTCAAAAATACATCACCACTGTGAAAAGCCCCAAAATTTCTGCAGTAAATCTGCTCCAATTGCATAAATACATCTTCCTAAGCATCAAGTACGGGCTAATGTTGCAGAAATTTCATGATTTCTGCAAAAGCCCCAAATTTTGGGGTCCAAGAGTGCACAATTTCCAAGAAATTGGCTCAACCAAGCAAAAATTTCACTTGCATTTGAGAATCCCCAAAATTTTTAAGGCTTGTGTACTCAATGTCTGCAATTTATGGTTTAGAAGTCACTCGAATATGTGTCAAGTACCAAATTTGGGAAAAGCCCCAAATTTTAAGAGGGAAACTAGTACAAATTTGGGCTCTGTGCTTGCTTACGTGAACACCCGTAAGAGGGGGAATAAATCATACTGGAAAATTTTCTAATTTCAATTTTAAAAAAACGGGGCGTTGACCTACCCGTCGTCCGTGCGAGTGCATGACGTCTGTCGTCCGTGCAGTCTGACACCCTATCCCCGTCACGCGTAAGCCTTCCATCGTGTCGTACACCTCCAGTCCCACCACGCAACAATCACCTCCAGTCCCGTTAGTCCGTCCGTTGCACCTGTACCCGACTAGTTACCTAGCCCGTTACACCTGCACCGTTCAACTGTTGATGCATGTCCCGTTAGCTGCACCCAACTAGTCAATCACTTGATACCTACTCGTCTACTCCTCAACGGCCCGACACACCGATTGCGTGCTTGCGTGAGCCATTGGCTCTGATACCAATTTGCAGAGTCGAAGCGGAAGCAAATAGAGAAAGAGAGCTAAGAGCATGCACATTAATCGAGGAGTTCAATGACACAAAGCTAAACAGTGTTTGACAGTGAAAGAGTGAGATTAAGTCGTCAAATAGGTATATACCAGTGTGGTATATACAAAGAATAAAAGAACATAGTTATACTTAGGATACGGTACACTTACACCCCTTAGGGTGGGTTCACATGTGTGAAGTAATATATACACGGGAGAGTGCGTAAAGGGCTTTTATACCCAACAAAAATAAACTAAGTAATGGGGACATTATATACCAAGTCCTGCTGCAAAGGCAGATAAAATCAACTAGGGACTTTTTCTTTTTTTGTTTTTTCTTGTTCTTTTAAAGGGCTTTGTAGTTTTGATAGATTTAACATTAAGGGTTTCAAATCAATTTTCGTCATATTGAATATCTGTGCCCCAAAAAACGGCAAAGTGATAAGGGATGGTCAAACCTAAGCCCTTCACAAAATAAGCATACTATCCCTACCATTACTGGATGTCCGTGACTAAGGTATGGGTGACACA
The DNA here is from genome assembly GCF_053477565.2 of Lygodium microphyllum. Lineage (NCBI taxonomy): Eukaryota > Viridiplantae > Streptophyta > Polypodiopsida > Schizaeales > Lygodiaceae > Lygodium > Lygodium microphyllum. The sequence goes on along the minus strand of NC_141145.1, from coordinate 61,030,717 downwards.
AATATAGCAAAGGTATGGGTGACACAAATATAGCAAAGATGTGAAGCAAGCAAGACAACCAAAGCAAGCAATATAGGAAAAACTGCCTTGGAGACTGCCATATGCAATGCCACGAACAAGGTGGATCCATAGTCGACCACTCTAAAAGACCGAAAGGGGATAGATATGCAAAAATGCATATTTACATGAACAGAAGGCCAGTGCATGGGGTAATGCAAAGGAAGATACAAGATGTCATGCTCACGCAAAATGCAATGCAATGGTGCCACTTAAACAGTGCCTTCATAAGGGAACTGTACACTTGCTCAACTGCCCTTTTACAATCATGTCGTCCTGACAGTGCGGATGAAGCTACAAATGTCCATAAGTATATACAAAAGAATAAATAAATGAATGAATGTCTAAAACCTATAAGCATCATCACTGTCACTATCAAGAGAAGTAGCCACTCTCTCTCAAACTAGAAGGAAAAGAAAAAGGGAAGCACCCTCTCCTCGTTAATCTGAAGAAGTAGGGGAGGGTGTACCCAAGCCGATCATGGATAGAAGGTACTAAAGAACCAACCGGTTTACTGCTTCAATCAAATGTCTGCAAAATTGTCTGATGAAGGCACAAACTCTAGGTGGATAGTGCCTAACTCAACCTACTCTCTGGAAAAGTAAAAGTGGAGTCCCACATGCCATGTCCATGGTGTGATGATTGGATTGCCGACAAGGGCAATGGCACTCTAGTTGTCGCAGTAGACAATAATGGAAGAGTCACAAGGGAAGTGAAGCGTTGCTAAGAAGCTCCTCAAGTAGATGGCCTTGGTGGTACCATCGAAGAGAGCCCTATACTGAGCCTCGATTGTGGAAGCCATCGCTGTCTCTTGCTTATGGTTGGACCAAGAAATGGAAGTTGTGCCCAAGGTGAAGAGATAGCCGCCATGGGGACGCCGCCGGGTGTCAAGATCTCTTGCCCAATCAGAATTAGTGTGCCCCTGCAAACATAAATCAAAACCATAAGTGAGAATAAGTACACCATAAATAACGCAACACACGAAGACATGCAATCCAATGTGACATCCTAGGTGCTGTGAAATACTGATTAAAAATGTTGACTGAGTAAGCTAAGTCTCGCCTAGACAACAGCGTCTCGTTCAAGGTGGCAATGGATGTGGGCCCACAAAGATCAACATGAATCAATCTTAGAGGCGCCTTAGCTCTATGCGTAGACTGCTGAGGGAATGGGATACGATACTGCTTCTTGAGCTGACATGCTTATAGACATCTCGAGCTAGCTTTAGGTAAGGAAGGCTCTCAACCATCTCACAACGAGACAACTCATAAAAAGAGTTATAGCCAAGATACCCTAGGCAGAAATACGAAAGATGCTCATTGTTCGTACACTCTCTAGATGTGGCTAATGCCTGGAAGCTATGAAGCACATAGCGCTCAACTATCGGCTCAATAAGAAAATGGGTCATGCGGTATAGACCATTAGGTTGTGTCTCACTGCGAGCAATCATTAAACCAATCTGAGAGTCAAGGATCTCGACTATAGTCGCTTTATAGAAAATTGCTTGCCCCAACTACAAAGGTGCTAAACAGATAACAAGTTCAACCCAAGCTAAGGGACATAGTATACATTGTCCAACGAAGCGAGATCCGAACCCTTAGCAGTGGCAAACCTAACACAACCTTGAGCCTAGATCTTGACCGAGGAGTTGTTTCCTACACGAACCCGCCTGGAAACAGGGACTTGGGTACGGAAAATGTCCTCTATAGGAGTCATGTGATGTGTAGCTCCACTGTCCACAATCCAAACTGGTGCTGATGTGCTCGGTTGTGATAAGTGGGCCTCTACAGTAACCTCATCGGGAGGTAACTCACAGATGTGGACGAGACTCGCATCGAATGTCTCTACAGAGACGATGTGGGCCTCTACAGACTAGTCAAACAAGCCCTCTGGAGTTGAGAACGTTATCGACGACTAAGATGGCTGATCGGTGGCAGTGTGAATTTGACCTTTCCACTGCCCCTTGCCATCACCCTTCCTCCCCTAATGGGGGTTGCCCGACTAAGGGACGAGGGTCTGTGACTTGGGGTTTTGGTATTGTATCTCTTGCCTTTGATCAACACTCATCATCAAAATGGCCAGCCTTTTGACAATGTTGACAATACATATTCTTCTTAGATACATTCTGCCACCCGGGTTTGAGTTGAGACTAAAAGGTTCCTTGTAATTCCCCTTCTTGTTTTTAATTTTGACTTTGATTTTGATTTGAAGTTTGATTTTGTCTACCCTTTACTTGCTGCCCCTTTTGAGAATGAGCAACAAGAGTCCCCCTCTGAGGGATTATTCATATGAAACTAATAAAATAGTCATGCATAACACAATAGCTGAGACACTCAATTTCATAAAATGTAGGTAAATTGGACAGAGAAACCACTTGCTACACAAAATTGAAGTATTTATGCGGTAATTTGTTAAGAAACAATATAACTTGATCATCAAAGAACTTAGGAGTCCCTATAGTGGAGAATTCACCAAGGTGATGCGGATACTCAATCAACTTGACTTTCAAGTCATCCCGGTCTGAGATTTTGAAGTTCTGAAGCTCATGGTCAAGATTTATTCGATAGATCCTATCTCAAGCCGCATAGCGGTCAGTCAAGTGTGCCCATTGCTATGACACTAAGTCAAAATACTAAAGCTCAGAATCAAACTCAAGCAATAAGCCTTATATCAACTCGACAATAATGGAGACATTCCTAGCCTTCCATGAGCAGAGGACCTCGTATGGAACAAATGCAGGATCGGGTTGGAGTTCCAATCCCTCCGCAAGATCTCATAGATTTTTTAAGTCAAGAACATGTCTCATCAAGTTTGACCAAGTTGTAAAGTTTGACCCATTAAAACGTGTCTTGTCATTGATGCATACTTAGTGGAAGATGAGGTAGAACCATAAGGTGTCGTGAATGTGGGATAAGATGGATGTGAAGGATAAGATGGTGGTAGTGCTAGTGGTGGAGGCGTCTAATAAGGAGGAGGAGGGGAAAGAGGTGGATAGGAAAAAATAGACTGAGTGTCCAATGAGTGTCAATTGATGTGAAGACACTAGAACATGAGTGTTTCCATAAGGTGGAGGCACTGGGACACGTAAGTCATGTCCAAATGTCGACTAGTACATAGCATAATTACCAGAGGGTTCATTAGATAATGCCATGGAGGCAAAATGTGGCACCAATTGATCCACACTTCGGGAGAGACTAGGGGGAATACCCAAGCTGCAATCATCCCGAAAGTGTGTGAGGAAAAGGTAGAACACCACCCGGCTGAGAAAGAAATGAGGTTCTAACGACTGTGCCTAACTTTGAAAAACCCCTCGGTGTAGTGAATGAGTACATTTGATCCTACATGAGATGCAACATGCAGTGCACGTAATGGAGACTGAAAGGATGTGGCAACAAAATAAAAGGGTGGGATGGGAGGAAGATTAAATGGATTTGTGATAAGTATAGATGTGGGAAACAATGTGGGCTCCTTTTGTCCATTAAATGCATTAAATTGAAATGATGATGATGACAATGCACCTACTTTATTTTGACCTTTGAAAACAAAATTGTTTAAAGAAAAAGAAGGGGAAGGAGTACTCACAGTTTCTTGTTTCAATTGCTTACCTAGTCTTGAGTTCATAAAGAAATATTTGTCTTCCTCATTACTCATAAACTAGAAATTGTTTTGCATATGTTCTTCATTATGAAAATCATCCATACCAATAGGAGAAGCAAAGCATCATTAACAGAATTTAAAATGGAAGACATACCTAGTACCAAAGAAAATAAGTGTAAAGGCAATGGAGTGTACTCTATGCCAGTTTCCACTTGCCGATAGCCAGTCCTAAGTAGGGATTATACCCTTCCTACATGGTCAGTAGATCGGTGCACCAAATCTAAAGGGTGAAATTCAGACTCACCTTCTATCTGTTGCTAGGCTCTATGTTTCAAAATGAAATCATACTCAGCTACAATGATCTCGTAAGGTCGTGGAACTCCATGGTAGTCCAATGTCTCTCCGGCCATGTCATGAGCTTGTGAAGCAAGCTATGAGGCCCACTCTGACTCGTTCCTCAATGGATTTAGCTCAGATGTGAGAAGTGATGCGGAACTAGTGTTCGAAGTCATCAGTCCTATTGTTCCTGCTTCTTGTGTAGAGCTTTCAAATCAAGGCCTAGGTTTCTCTCAAAGAACTCGGCTCTGAACCATGTGAATAAAATACCCTCACAAAGAAACACAAATAACACCGTACGGCAAAGCACAGACTGATAAAAGAACACAGTTAGGGTTTGGATAACTCAAAGACAATGAACCAGAGAATGAATGAAATGATATGACTATTGAATATACAATACTCATGCAGCAAACACACTATGCAATGAATGAATACTATACCTCGAACTCCTATATCTCAAGGATCACGGCAAGGGCAATCAGCTGGAGAGTGTGTCGTACTCCGAACGGATCCCGAATCACAGCAAGGCAGCCTCCAGATGTCAAACACCAATAAAGGCAGCCAAGGAAGGCTGGATCTAATGCAAACGACAGTGCAAGAGAGAGAGACTAAAAACACAAGTGAGGAGAGAAAATTTGCAAACGCAACAGTGGAGAGAGAAAACACCAAACGGAGGCTACAAGAGAGAGAAAACAGCAACAACAGGCAGAGGAGACAATGGTGACAGCTCGAGGAGATAGAAAATGTGTAGGGCGGCAACTGGGGCCTGCAAAAGCAGCAGTATGGTGACATGGCAGGCTATATGACAACTGGATGACGGACCTTTTTGTCGTACAGCCTGATGTTTTTGTCAATCTCTTTTGGCTGATCTTTCAACTTCAGCTTGATCCTTGGACCTGTTCCTACATGCATTTATAGCCTGGCCTGCCCTTGCATGTGGTAAGTCACGACTCATGACTAATTACTCTTTCTTCTCATATTCTTTGCAAACAGAAATTGTGTAACTGCTGTACATGAACCATGACAGGCTAGAGCCAACAAAAGCAATCTGATTTCAGATTTGTGATTGCTGCCTGCTCATAGGTGAACCCAATTTATTTAATGAATCACACCGAACATGTGTGACTCAACTTGCAAGTCCTGAATTCCAAAAGTGAGAATCTTATAGATACAATAACAAATTATCTATTTTTAATTTTCCTATTCACATTCTTCTTTTCCTATACTCTCTTTCTTTCCTCTTCTATTGGTTTGAAGATTGGACACAACCACATTCCATAATGCCAAGTTCCAATATCCATGGTTTATTAAGTTTTAACTACTTTTCTATTTGTTAAACAGCTCAGATTATCATCATGCCAAGGAAGGGCACTCCTTTGTGGAGTAACGTCACTATAGATGCTTCAAGATATGGTGGAAGTGGGAAAACAAAATGGATGTGCAAGTTTTGTGTAGAGTGTCACCATGGTGTGGCACAAAGATTGAAAGCTCATTTCTCACGAACAAAGGGCTTTGGGATTGGACCTTATTCAAGTGCCCAAAAATGTATGAAAGTCTCAAGTCATGGAAAGCCCAAATGTTGGGCATTCTCGTTAAGTGAATGCATGGGATGTGAGCCAAAGCCAAACCTCACAACGATTCTAGCATCTTAGAGGACCTCTACTGATGTGGACAATGAGGCTAACTCTATAGAGGAGTCCCAAGCTACAAGTTCTTCCTCCATGTGGACCACGCCCTCAACTAAAAGAACTACACTACCTATACACAAGCAAGGAGACATGAAAGCTTCATTGCAGAAGACAAGGATTAAGGAAGCTCCTAGAGAGATCACAAAGCTATTCATACAATGTGGTTTATCCTTTCATATTCTTTGCCATCTCTTGTATTGGGTATGAATGGTAGGGTCCGACAGCAAGAAATGGCATAAGGCTATGATGTCAAAGATGGAATCTCTCATGAAAAATGGCACTTGGGATTTGGTGCATTTGCCTAAAGGGCAGAAATTGCCACCATGCAAATGGGTTTACAAAATGAAAGTCGCTTCTGGTTCTTTGCCAAGGTACAAAGCACGGCTGGTTGCTAAAGGATACAAGCAGGAACATGGAATTGATTTTGATGAAATGTTTTCTCCTATAGTCAAAATGACTACTTTGCGAACCATTTTGGGCTTGGTTGCATCTAAAGATATGAAACTTATACAGATGGATGCAAAAACAGCTTTCTTACATAGTGATCTGCATGAGATCTATATACAACAGCCTAAGGGTTTTGTTGCAAAGGGGGAAGAGCACATGGTATGTAAACTCAACAAGAGTTTGTATGGGCTAAAATAGGCACCACGAGAATGGTATCATAAATTTGATACATTTATGCAATCTCACGGATTCCATAGATCTCAAGTTAATCACTGCTTATACACCAAGAAGGCAGCAAATGGCATTCTCTTGGTTTTGTATGGGGATGACATGCTGATTGAAGGCAAGGATATTCATGCTTTGGACTCCTTGAAACAAAGCCTACACAATAGCTATCTTGGTGAGACCAATCATATTCTTGGCATGCATATACTTAGGGACAGCTTGCAGGGCCTTCTCTATCTGTCACAGCAGGAGTATGTTACTAAGATTTTACAACGTTTCAATATGGAGGGGAGGGGAAGCCATAGGTGTACCGTTGCCTCCATATGTGAAACTTAATGCAAATGACAGCCCTACATTTGATGACGGAAAGGTTGAGATGGCCAAGATACCTTATGCTTTAGCTATTGGTAGCTTGATGTATGCTATGGTTGCTACATGCCCTAACATTACATTTGCAGTGGGAGTGGTAAGTAGGTACATGGCATATCCTAGCAAAAAGCATTGGGAAGCAGTGAAGGGTATCATGAGATACCTTAAGGGCACAAAGGACTCGTACATCTGCTTTGGAAAGCAAAAGTCATATGTTGTAGGCTTCACAAATGCAAACTATGCTGGTTATCTTGATTAAAGTAAGTCTACTTCAGGATATGTGTTCATGTTTACAAGGGGAGCAGCCTCTTGGATATCCAAGCTGTAGAATTGTGTTGCATTGTCTACTACAGAGGCAGAGTATATGGCTGACATTGAGGCATGCAAGGAGGCTTTATGGCTTTCACGTCTGGAAAGAGAGCTTGACATTACAGAGGCTTCACTGTGATAGTCAGAGTGCTATCATGCGCACGAAATCCTATCTTTCATGTAAAGACAAAGCACATACAGGTAAAGTATCATTTTATCAGGAATGTACTTGACAACAAGAGCATTGAGCTTGTTAAGGTACATACCGATGATAACCTTGCAGACCTTTTCATGAAGGATCTTCCTGCAAAGCGGTTTATTCATTGCCACCACATGATGGGGGTTGGATAGTATATGTGTATCTCAACTTTGTACATACATAGACTTAGCTGATTATTTCCTCCAGCTTTAGGCACGTTGCCTTTAGGTGGGAGGTTGTTGGAAATAAAGAGTCACTGTGCCTTTTACGATGTTCATTGCTGCCCAACTGCAATATTTCTTGCATGGATTGGACCTCAATATCCGAGTACAGTTGAGTAGTATCCCTCTAGCTAATATAGATATTGCTATAACCTGAGCAAAGGAAGTAAAATCCCACTTACAAGCGGCCTATGCGTCAAGGACAAATCTAAATTCGAGCCTTAGTCCTGGAAATAATTTGGGACTGGTTAGTGGAGATCAAGGTATGGTCGGTATCCCTGGGACCAACCCAAATGGTAGAGGAAGCATGATACAGAATGTACCCTTGTTGCCAGCTCCTCTAAATGTCGTTAAGCCAACAGCTAGCCAAAGAGCTCCTTTTGTAAATCAAGGGTCAGTACAAGTAGCACCCCCTTTGCAAGTTGTGCAACCTTATGGGAGGTAGCTCCTGAAGTCGAGTGTGCACGCACCCTTACACATGTACTATATATATATATATATATATATATAATCAAAAACCTAAAGTGATACTTTGAGATTGTACCCACATCGAGTCTTGTGCTCTCTCTCTCTCTCTCTCTCTCTCTCTCTCTCTCTCTCTCTCTCTCTCTCTCTCTCTCTCTCTCTCTGTGCGAACCACAGCATCACGCCTCCACTAACAATTAGATGTCTGATATGGATGCTACATGTCTTGGTTATGCTTGATGGACACTGGGCTTTGCGTTTTACTTGCATTTGAGTTATTCTAGAGCTTTGGATATTAACATTGGTTGTCAGTTACCTACTTGGATGTTACAATGGATGCTTTGCCGACTACTTTAACTTGGATGCTCCGGATGTATACACTTGGATCTTGGATATCTGATGCTATGTACCTGATATATCTCAGCTTTGCTTACTCATTCTGCATCTAACTTTGTTCTAGTGGGAGCCCCTTCATTGACTTTGATATTACATACAGCTCATGGTTATCCACTTGAGCTTGATTATTGACACAATGGGATATTCACTTTATGTACATTGTTACAATTATATCATGATATATTAGTACTTCAATTGTGCGCACACGAGCAAAACTAGATACACTTACACATTCCCTCCCTCTCTCTCTCTCTCTCATAGGTTGGGGACCCAGGACATGCATTTCTCTCTTCTCCTCCTCCTGAATAACCTCTCTCTCTCTCTCTTTGTCCTTTTCACCCCCAAATTATTTATAATCTCTCTCTTTCTCTCTCTCTCTCTCTCTAACAATGTATTAGTAGTTCTCTCTCCTTACCTTATTTACATCACTAGATTAAGCTTATGTGCTTATTGTCAATTATGCATACACCTAGCTTGGCTCTTTATTGAGATTTTACTTAGTCAGTCCTGCATTTGGTTGGTCTCTTCCATTACCCCAAGACCTGCTACATGCATGATCGTCATGCCAGTTGATTGTATTCCACACTAACAGATTGTAGTTGACAGCTTTGGGTGCTTGTTTTATGTATGCTGGCTGCTAAAGTTTCTTACATAACCCATGTGATGCAAGATATCAATTAGCAGTTCCAATTTGCAATGTATCAATGATAGCTCATTTTTGGCTTGGTTTCTTACTTCTGTAATTTATTTACAGCAAACTGTAATTGCAGATTTTGGCAGTTTTCTTTAGGGCAGTCACTTCCGTTGATAGTCATTTGTTCATACTTTGTGGACAGCTTGTTGGTTCAGTAGTTCCTCTTGTTTTTCAGCTCGATCTAGCAATAGTTTTGGGGCTGATTTGCAAGTTTTTACAACAACATGTTTTGCCCTTTTGTGCATTTACTTGGCCTCAGTATGGCTGGTAGTTCCAATGATAGTGCTATCTTTAATATTGACAAGTTGGATGGCACCAACTATAGCTATTGGAAGGCCCAAATCTGGCAAGTTTTAGTGCAAATAAATGTAGGTTAAGCCTTTGAAACATGAGGGTGTCAAGCCTGAACGTATTGATGCAGAGGATTGGGCTGAATTAGATGAGCTATATAAGTCCACCATCATATTGTCTCTCTCTAAGCAAGTGTTTTATAATGTTGTCTCTAATGGGCAGTCCGTATGGAACTTATATGAAAAGATTCGCAATGTCTATAACAAGCAGAGCCCCACTTCTCAGATGTATTGGCTAAAGCAACTTATGGACCTTCGTATAAAGGAGGGCACTTCCATGTTAGCCCGCTTAAATGAGTTTCTTTCTATTCTCAGCATTTATCTTCGCAGGGGATTAAATTCAAGGGCAATCTCCCCCCTTTGTTCCTCTTGGTTACACTACCCAAATCATGGGATACATTTCGTATTCCTATGTGTGTAAACATGTCTACTGATGGGCTAAACTTACAAGGTGTAGAGGGTGCACTCTTGAATGAAGAGGTTAACAAAAAGAAAGTCGATGCTTCCTGCACCTCTCATGCTTTGACAATTAGAGCCAATAATGGTAGGCACGGTAATGATTGCCATGAGAGAGGCTCTCAACAGTCTCGTTCTCAATCACATGGACAGTCTCATAGTAGTAAGTCTCATGGCCATAAATCTTCCTTGACCTGTCATTTGTTGGAAATAAAGGCCCTCGTGCCTTTTAATGTGCTCAGGTGTGAACACACCCTTAGCACTTTACTTTCATATATATATATATATATATATAAAAACCTAAAGTGGTACACTCGTCATTGTACCCAAAAATCGTGCACACTCTCTACTCTGCTCTCTCTCTCACTCTCAGTCTCGCTGCTGCTAACGAACACTGACTGTCTCAATCTTCGTGCCTCTGGGTTACTACAAACTGGTATCAGAGCGGGCAAGAGACAGCTCAGGTGTTGCAAAAGTCCTAGTTGGACTCGACGATCAGCAATCGGCAGTCGACTGGTGCAAAAGCGACTGCAACTGAAGAACACCCAGGGCAACTAGCAGAGAGCAAGCGAAGCACATAACGGGCCAAGCGACTGGTCGGGGGTCCAGTGTAGACCACGGCGACAACAAGCTTTGCTGATGGGCGACCACGTGACTGTCGACCAGCGGACGAGACGACTTCAACGGGCGACCAGCGGGTGGCAGTTTGGCAGGCGACATGTCACGGACCTGAACAGCCATTGACCCACCATCTTTCTCCTCTTTTTCAAAATATTTGAGATTATTTTTGCCTCCTCTCCTCCGAGTGTTCACGCGCGCAAGCACAATGCGCAAATCTGTGTAGGTCTAGGCCCAAAAACTTGGGGCTTTTCCCGGATTTGGGAACCTTAACACAAAACTTGACAATCTGACTCAGAAATTGTAAAATCGGTGCACATTTGCCCGGGAATTTTGGGGCCTTTCACATTTTAGTGAAATTTCTTTTAATTTCACTGAAATTAGTGCACACTGGACTTGAAAATTTTGGGGATTTGTCCAAATTTGGTGCGAGCAAGACACAACAGTGATATTTGTCTCAAAAATTGCAAAATTTTGTGACATTTTGTCTCCGACATTTGGGGTTTTTCATGTACATGCAAAATTGGGCTGAAATTTACCCAATTTCTCCACATTGATACACTTTGGACCCCGTGCAATTTGGGGCTTTTGCAGTTTGGGTAAAATTTATGCGTTGTTTGGTCATTTTATATACATGTGGGTTTAATTCCATGCAGTTTGGACATCTAACACTTGGAAAAATTTGGGGGTTTTGCTGAAATTGCTCTATCTTGGCAAATTTGGCATATTCTATGAATGACAAAGAAAATACAAATGTGTAGTTAATGCTTTGAGCACAAAAATTTTGGGGCTTTTGACCATGTGTGTCAAATTTTATGCCCGTGGGTACATGTACAACAGAAACTGCAGCTAAAATTTGGGATTTCTTATGTAATGTGATGTATATGCCCTTGGAACAGCTATAATCAGTTGTCGAATGCTGTAGCACATGGTTTGGTTTAGGGTTTACTCTTCATGATGTATGTCATGTACCAACCAGCTCTCACGAAGAGCCTTATCTTTGCTCGCACTTTGAATTATGCAAGTTATGTAGTTTCTTTTGGTGATTCCTCATGGAAGATTACCCATGGGAATCTTGTCATTACGCACGTGGTGCTAAGTCTAATACTCTCTACCCCTTGCTTCTATCTAGGTCAATTGACCATGTTTTTGGCGGTGGATACATTTCCACATGTATCTCTTTGGTATTGTCGCCTTGGGTATATGTCCTTAATGTTGAGCTAAAATATGCATTACTTGATAATTAGCCTCTTCAACAGCCCCAAAACACACTAAAAAATGCTCTTTTAGAGTAAAAACCCTAAAACGAGAAGCGATTCGAGAAAGTTTAGTGGAAACCCTAAAATGGGGAGCGGTTCGAGAGAGTTCAGTGGAACCCCTAATTTTTGGGGCGCCCTTCCACATCTATAAATAGACAGACTGCCCCCATTCAGCCTCATTCCATCTGTGCAGGTTTCACACTCTCCAATGCAGATTTCAGCTATCAATCTATCTCCACGTGGCTGTCCAACCCTCGCAACTACTGCCACCTCTCCCTCCAGCCTCGCAGTGCCCTGGCGCCTTCTTCCAACAGTCGCCCACTATCATGCGCCATCTCCCAAGCTGCGTTTGGCCTCCAACTACCATCGCCAACATCTCCAACATCAGCCGACATCCTATAGCCTGTGTTTGCATCCTTCTGGAGCCGCTTGGTGTCATCTCCCCACTCTGCACTTGTCGCCTCTGTCTCTGGCAGCCACTGGTGTCAGCATTTTGCGGTTTCCTCTCTCTTCATTGTCCGATTGGTGGTCACAGACTTGGGATCCGTCTCAGGTGGACGTCACACTCCGACATTGCTCTGCCTCTGAGCACACTGTACACTCTTACATTCATTTACAGCATTCATTCACTTCAAAGTTGTGTTCTCTCTCTCCCTTCTTCTGTTTGTGTTTGAGTTTTGAGTTTTGCGTTTAGGATTTGAGTTTTGCCCTCTATGTCCGTGTCTGTCTCTTTGTGTTTCTGTCGTGGTCGTACACTCTTGTGTATCCTCAATGCAAATCCTAGCAGTTTTCTTCACCTGGTATCAGAGCCGGTGCTCTTATAAAGAGTATCCTACGGATATTGTGGAGAGCTAGTCTTTGTGTGAGGCACACAATACGACGCTAACATCACAATGTCCCAAACACCTTCTTCTCCAGTTCCTATGATGCCTTATCAAGCTTCTCCATCATTGGAGGCCCTGAGACGGCATTATGGACTCGATGAGAAGAATGACACTCCACCTTCACCAGATTTCACTAACATGACAGAGAAGGACTTTGAGGAGTACTATCGCAACAAGTACGGTGATGTTTACACCCCTCCTATCAGTTTTGCTACCACATTCGGACCGGTTGGTGAGGATGGCCACCTCTCCGATCATGGAGGACATACGGCATTCAGAACGCCTACTGATCATTCTTCATCATCTCAGCTAGATCCAATGTCAGGTTTATACAATTCTTTTGTGTTGCATGAATCAAAACCCTCGCATGTTTCTTCTTTTGAGGTACAAGATCCGGATGGCTTTGCGTATGTGAACTTCAATAGAGGGGGCTCACAAAGTAGACGGAATTCAGGTACATCTACAGCTTTTGTTTCATTTGAGCATATCACACACACTTCTCACTTCCCTCCCATCCCACCCTCTTATATATCACACCTTGAACACCTCTCATCATCTTTCCAAAACCTCGGATTACACTCCACATCTGTATCACACACCCTAGGGGTTGGATCTTCCATCTCCGCTCGTAGCACCTTTTCCTTCTCCACCCCATTCTCTACCTCTCTGCACCATGGTACTTCGTTAAGGGAAATGCCACCCTTTAACACAGTGCCTCTCACCTTTCAGCAAATGAGCACACTCGTAACTCCTGGGTCGACTCTGATGGGCATCCCCCTCACTATCCCTAGCTTCATATCTCCCATGACCACTCATACACAGGGGTTTCCATCCTCAGCTTGTGGTGCGTCTTCACACTCTCCTTGGGTTACACCTATGCAAGGATTCCCATCTTCTTCTCCCCGTGTTCCCATCCCACCTCCTTGGGTTCCTTATGTGGCTCCCATGCACATGCCTAGTCAGCCCATCCCTACCTATGGATCCACATTGCACACTACCAGCATGCCTGGTGGGCACTGTGGTGTAGGGACCGGTTAGGCACGGAGATCGAGATAGACTGTCCTACACACAGTGAGAGAGACAGAGAGGATGAGAGAGAGCAGAGTAGAGAGAGAGCACGTTTTTAGGTACAGTGACGAGTGTGTACCTTAAGGTTTTTAGATAGATATATATATGTAAGTACAAGTGCTAAGGATGTGTTCACACCCGAGCACATTTAAAAGGCACGAGGCCTTTATTCCCAACAACCTCCCACCTAAAGGCAATGTGCCTTAAGAGGAGAAAAGAATCAGCTAAGTCTAGATATGTACAAAGCTGAAATACATATATCTATCCAATTCCCATCAACTGTCGGCAATAAGCAAACCGCTCTGCTGGAGGACCCTTCGTGAGAAGGTCTGCAAGGTTATCATTTGTATGCACATACTCTGCCTCTGTAGTAGACAACGCAACACACTTTCGTAGCCTGGAAATCTAAGAGACTGCTCCTCCCGTGAAAGTAAACACATACCCACAAGTGGACTTCCAGCAGTCCACATGACCAGCATAGTCTCCATCCATAAAGCCAACAACAAATGCCTTCTGATTTCCAAAGCAGATACACAACTCCTTTGTGCCTTTGAGGTATCTCATAATACCTTTCACTACATCCCAATGCTTCTTGCCAAGGGTTGCCATGTATCTGCTAACTACTCCCACTGCAAAGGCAATGTCAGGACGTGTAGCAACCATAGCATACATCAAACTGCCAACAGCTGAAGCATATGGTATCTTGGCCATTTCAGCCTTTTCATCATCACATGTAGGGCTGTCCTCTGCACTAAGTTTCACATATGGAGGCAATGAAACGCCAATTGTTTTCCCCCACTCCATATTGAAACGCTGCAAAACCTTGGAGATATACTCCTGCTGAGATAGATAGAGTAAGCCTTTCGATCTATCTCTAAGTATTCGCATACCAAGGATGTGATTTGCATCACAAAGATCCTTCATGTCAAAGCTGCCATTAAGACTTTGCTTCAATGAATCCAAGGCATGAGTATCCCTGCCAGCAATTAGCATGTCATCAACATACAAAACCAAGATAATCAGGCTGCCATTTGCTGCCTTCTTGGTGTACAGACAGTGATCCACTTGACTTCTATGAAAGCCTTGGGACTGCATGAATATATCAAACTTATGATACCATTCTCTTGGTACTTGTTTGAGCCCATACAAACTCCTTTTGAGTTTACATACTATTTTTTCCTTCCCTTGTTCAACAAACCCTTCATGCTGCTGCATATATATGTCTTCATGCAGATCACCATGTAAAAACGCAATCTTTACATCCATCTGTATGAGCTCCATATCTTCACCTGCAACCAAGCCCAAAATGGTTCTCAATGTAGTCATCTTAACTACAGGAGAGAAAATCTCATCAAAGTCAATTCCATGCTTTTGCTTGTACCCCTTTGCAACCAATCTTGCTTTGTACTTTGGTGAGGAACCAAAAGTGACCTTCATCTTGTAAACCCATTTGCATGGAAGGGTTTTCTGCCCTTTAGGCAGCTGCACCAAGTCCCAAGTGCCATTTTTCTCAAGAGATTCCATCTCTGACAGCATGGCTTTATACCATTTCTTGCTGTCTTGTCTGTCCATTGCTTCCTTGAAGCAAGACGGTTCACCACAGTCTGTCAACATGACATATTCAGCCACATTAATTGCACCAGGAACAAATCTGTCAGGTTGTCTAGTAGCCCTAGACGATCTCCTAACCCAATGGTCATTATTTGCTGGCTGTTCCTGCAAATTTCCATTTTCAGCATGCTGTCCTGGCATTTCAGCCTGCAAATCAACATTAACAGCTTGTTGTCCTGGCTGTTCTTGCACATGTAATGGCTCATTTTCATGGGCAATAGCTGGCTGATCATTTCCAGCATCATTTCCTACATTTACAGGTTCATTTACAGCAGGTATTTGCTGCTGTACAATGGGCACATTTGCTGTCCAATAGGTATTTCTTCCCGGAATACAACCCTACAGACCTCCTCAGTCTTTTCGGGTTGTTTGTGCATGCAATCTTCCTAGAAGATAACGTCATTGCTGCATACTACTTTCCTTTTCTGAGGATCCCACAATCTATACCCCATTTCACCCTTCTCACCATATCCTAGGAAAATGCATTTACAGGACTTTGGCTCAAGTTTGCTGTGTTTTTCTTTACGAATATGCACAAAAGCCTCACAGCCAAACACTTTCAAATGAGCATATGAAGGTGGCTTGCCCGACCACGCTTCTTGGGGAACTCCCCTCCCCTCCCCCCAAAGACCTGTTTGGTGACCGATAAATTAAGTGAGCGACTGTCATAACACCCTTTGCCCAAAAACCATGGGATAAGGCAGCATAAGACAGCTCTGTACGGACCTTATCCTGTATGGTCCAATTCATACGCTCTACAACTCCATTTGGGGGCAGATTATGAGGGGCAATGAGCTCCCTCTTTATCCTTTGCTATCACAAAATGCCTGAAAGGCCTTGGACACATATTCCCCAACATTGTCAAAGCGAAGACACTTAAGTGTCTTATCTATTTGATTTTCAGCCAAAGCCAAGAATTTTTTAAACTTATCAAGCACTTCATCCTTGCTACGAACGGGATAAACCCATACCTTCCGTGTAGCATCATCGACAAAGGTGACAAAATATTTCTTTCCCCCTAAAGATAATCCTGACATTTGACATACATCCAAATGTACTAACTCTAGAGGAGAAGATTTCAAAGAAATAGACTTTTTGTGAGACGTCTGTGCATGTTTGCCATAAATGCAATGATCACAATGCTCAAAATCAGCATAACAAAGACAAGGCAAGTAACCCAAACGAGAAAGCACTTTCATTCCTGTTTGACTCATGTGTCCCAACCGGCCATGCCACAAAGAAACGCTTGGCTACTCGGTCACGGCAACAACATGGTCACGCACACTAGATACATGAAGTGGATACAAAGTATCACTCTTGCAACCTCTGGCAATAACCCTAGATCCCTTACAAATCTTCCATTTTCCATCACCAAAGGTAGTATGAAAACCATCATCATCTAGCTGCCCCATGCTAATCAAGCTCTTCTTGAGCTAAGGTACATGCCATACATGCTGAAGTGTAAAGACAGAGCCATGCTGAAAATGTAACTGCACACTGCCAATACCTGCAATCTCACATGCATAGTTGTCCCCAAGATGGACAACACCATATCAACCCCCTATATAGACGGAAAACCACTCAGGATGAGGGGTGACATGAAAGGAAGCACCTGAATCAAGAGTCCAGGTATGCATATCATCATCTGTATCTGCAAGTAAAGCATGTGTACCAAAGTGTGAAGAGACAAAGAGTACATCACTCCCACTATCACTGTCACTATCACCGTCATGAGTGACTACATTCACCTCTTCAATTTTTACACTGCTCTTCTTAGGCTAACTGTCCTTCTTCTCTTCCTTGCTATCATCTGTCTTCTTGCCTTTTCCTTTCTCTTTCTTTCATTTGTAGCAGTCACGTTTAAAGTGACCCTTCTTGCCACAATGATGACATTCAACATCTTTGCCACGTGATTTACTGCGTCCCTTTGCCCTTTTGCTGTGATCTGCCCCTAGTATGCAAAGCACTGGAAGACTTACTAGATGCATTGTTCTGCCGATTCATCTCTTCCATAAGTAGAGCGCTCTCTACATCAGCATACAAAAGGATTACATTAGAATTGCTCATAGCAATCCTAAATATATCCCAACTCTCTGGTAGAGTGCAAAGCAAGAAAGTAACCTTAAGTTCCTCATCAATCATGAACTTCAAGGCAACCAACTGGCTGAAAATGGAGTTAAACTCACTCAACTGAGTAGACATTGCTGCACCCTCTTTCATACGCAAATCTATAAGCTTTTTCAGCCAATACAATTTGCTTGCAGCACTCTTTTGTGCATACAGTTCTTCCAGTCTAGTCTGTGGTGAAGGGCAAGGCATCAGAAATCGATACCTCTATGGTTGAGCAATGTACATGAAAAGCCCCAAATGTCGGGGATAAAATGTCACAAATTTCTGCAATTTCTCAGGCAGATTTGCTTGTCTTGCATCAAATTCCCCAAATCTGGGAAAAGCCCCAAATTTATGGGCCAAGATTGCACGAAAATTGGAAGCTGTGCCTCCACGCGTGAACGTCTGTCAGTGGGCAAAAGGAATTTCAAGAAGAAATTGATTTTGTCAGAAATAAGGCGGGTCGCGTGACTGATGGCCCACTGGCGGCCGTCCCCTACCTGTCGCCCATAACGCGAGGACAAGCCTCACATATTCTTGGGATACACATTACGTACGATCGCTTTAAGAGGCTCATTTACTTGTCACAAAAGAAGTACATCCAAAAAGTCCTTGAGCAGTTTCATCTACAAGATGTTAAGCCTATTAGCTGTCCTTTACCTTCTCAAGTGAAGGTTAGTCATGCCGATTATCCACAATCTGATGAGCACAAGGCCAAGATAGCCAAGATCCCTTACGCCTCCATAGTGGGCAATTTGATATATGCCATAATAGCCACTCGCCCTATCACGAGGACGTGGAAATTTGATGCTTTGCTTATGTTTAATTGACATTTGATTAAAGGATTAAGCAAATGTGCAATTAAAAGATGCACACGTGTTGCACATGTGAGGTGCAAGCTACTTTTTCACAGTTGAAGGCCAAAGGACCCTGTGAAAAGATGGGTGTCAAAGGTAAAAGTTGTAACAAGTTACACTCGTTAAATTATAGGTGAATTTTGGTGTCAGTTTGTCCCCCAGGACCATTAATTGGCCATTAAGTGTCAGTGGTGACACTAGGGACTAGGCATTAATTAATGGATTAATGCTTGTCCAAGGGTCAATTAATGCATGGGACTACTTTGGGTTGCAAAGGGCCTAGCCAATTAATTTTTAGATGGGCAAGGTCAATTTTTTAGGCATGGATTAAGGGCTGAATTAAATTTCAAAATTAATTAATTCTGAAAATTAATTAAATGGCTGAAAATTGCTGAAAATGGATTAAGAAAGCTGCCACTTGGCAAAACTTTCCCATGCAAGTGGGGGAAAGGCTAAATAGGGCTGAAGGGAGAGGGAAATCTCGTTTTTTCATTTTGGAGCTGTTGAAAAGAGGTGTTGGGCTGTTGCTGCCAGCTTTTGGGGCCAATTCCCAACCATTAGAGACCATTTTGGTGATGGAGACTGCATATTCTTGACCTTGGAAAGCTGACAATTGCTGCTGATGCGCTTTCTCCTGAAGATCACAGTCTCTGATGCTCCTATTGTTGTTGGTGCATCTGTTTGGGGCTGGTACGGCGGGGCAGCAGCTGATTTTGATCAGTTCTTCGCGACAAATCTCAGAATTTTCTCTCTCTACAGCATTCTCTCATCTCCTTCGGCCTATGCTCAGCCATTCTCAGCAATTCTTAGCCATTTGGAGGAGATCTCAGCCATTTTTGGTGGACTGTTCTGTACTTTCTACAGTAAACCCTAATTTACAACAAAAATTAGGGTTTAGTAGCCACCTTGGGATCCGTGCCAAAGATTGAAGGCTCAAGGGACTAAAATCAGCAACTGATAATTGAAGATTATCAAGGGAATTCAAGAGCCAACCCATCCCAAATTGATTTGGGGCAGCATTTGGCCAGCCAAGGGTCAAATTGGAGAAGAAATCCTGGGTGAATCAAGGGGCAAATGACCCAAAAGACTTGCTGGTCATTTATGACAACAAGAGCTATTAGTTAGTAGGAGGAGATTGAAGAATCTCGAGTTGTACTCCTTCCAATTGAATGAAAGCTAAAGAAATACCACAAGGGGCGCCAATTTTGGGGCCAATAGGGTGTCTACTCTCCAAGAATGTTATGGTAAAGTGTGTATTTTATTTTATGTGTATTTATTTATTGCTGTAATTAACTCTTAAATCAAGTTATCACCACCCATTCCAAGAAGGAAGGCTGGTTTCACACCCTAACTTATTATTGGCAATGGAAGATGTGGCACGCTATATGGCTACACCTTACAAACAGCATTGGAATGCCGTCAAGGGTATCATGAGGTACTTAAAGGGCACAATAACTATGCGCATCTATTATGGTGGTCAAGGTATGAGAGCCGTGGGATACATTGACTCTAATTATACAAGACATGCAGATAGTAGGAAATCCACCTCTAGCTATATCTTCGCCTTTGCTAGAGGTGATGTTTCTTCGATATCCAAGGTACATAAATGCATGGCCCTATCTACTACAGAGGCAGAGTATGTTGCAACCACTACTGAGGCTTGCAAGGAGACTCTCTGGTTCGGACCTAGTGGCAAACCTTGGCATTATTGATGTGGTCCCTACATTGCATTTGGATTCTATGAGTGCTATTTAGTTAGCCAAGAATCCGATCTTCCATGTAAAAACAAAGCACATCGAGGTGCATTACCACTTTATCCAAGAGTTGTTGAGGACAAGTCCATTGAGCTTGTCAAGATCTCAACTAACAAAAATCCTGCAAATATACTCACTAAAAGTCTCTCAACGGAGCGTTTTGCCTTCCTTAGCTTCCTTAGGAAGTTTATAGGCATTGGATAAGATGCCATCTTTTCTCATCCTGTTGTACTTATGTACATCTGTACTTTGTCACTTTTTTCTTGTTCTCTTCTCACTAGGGATACATTCACCTTTAAGTGGGAGGTGGTTGGGGGTAAAGGCGTCTGTCTAGCCACCCGTGTATTAGTTACACCAACAATATCCACACCATGTATTAGCTACCCGCACACCTATACACTGCAGGTGACGGGCATCCATCACTCACTTTATTCTTTATTCTTTCAATGACATGTGAATAAAGGAAAGACCACTCACATAATGTGACTGTTGAAGTTCCCACACCTTGTGTCTCTCTCTCTCTTGCTCTTACTCCTTCCACCATAGCTCTTGCTTCCGCTGTGTACTTCCACTTCAGGGGTCACTCTCTTCACTAATGGCAATGGATTAAATAATATCAATCTGCGAGCCAATAATTGCTCAAAAATACTTGGAAGACAATTTGGGCTAGTCAATTTAATTATTAGCTAGTGGAATCGTTTTTTTTTTTTCACTAAAATAATTTTTTCATTAATTTTAAAAATTAAAAAATTAATTAAATAAGCTAAATAATTCTAAAAATGAGATTAGAAAGTTGTCACTGAGCAAAACTTGCCCATGCAAGTGGGAAAAATGTCTTTGAAGTTAGTTTAAGTCTACTCCATCCATTGTGAGAGAGAAAAAGGTTGTTAGAGGACAAGAAGATGTTGATGCGATTTGCAACCACCAAGCACCATTCCTATAGCAAGTGACAACAATTTGGAGCCCTCCAAGAGCAAGTGACAGCAGCCCAAGGTCCACTAGTACAGGTGACGATATACAAGAGGGGATAGCAATCTTTCTCGTGGTCTTAAGTTGTGGGTAATAGCTCCCATGGATGTTTAAGCACAGGGCAGCAACAAATTTTCAGCATTTCTTGTGATAAAACTCTGAAATTTCTTTCTCTACAGCATTTTCTCTCATCACCCAACCATTTAAGTCATCAAAGGTGGAGACATTGAAAAATCTCTGCCATAAATCCTAATTTACAATAGAAATTAGGGTTTAATAGTAAACTCGGGATGCATCCTCAAAATTGAGAGTCTAGGGCTTAAATTCCAGCAATTGAAATTAAAATTTTTCAAGAAGATTCAAAAGGCCAGCCCTCCAATATCAAATTTGGAATTGAATTTGTTCTAAGGAGCAAGGTGAAGGCCAATCCCCAAGCAAATTAAGAGGCAAATTGGTTTGGAAGCTTGTTGGTCAATTTTGACAGCAAGTGGCACTTGGATTAGTGGAGAAGATCAGAGGATCTCACTTGCACTTCATCCATTTGGAATAAGAGTTAAAGAAATATGTTATGTGAACGTGAAATTTTGAGATGCTTTAATCTTATTGATAACATTTGATTAAGTTATTAATCAAATGTGCAAGGTTGTTTAGCACGTGATACATATGGCAGTTATTTCATGGTAACAGGCCAAGGACCCCAAGAATGTAGTGGGTGTTAAAGGCAAAAGTTGTGATAAGTTATGCCGACTAGGTTTTGGTGGCCAATTGGTATCAATTTTGACCCCAAGACAATTGTTTGGCCAATAAGTGTCAATGGTGACACAAGGAACTAGCATTAATTAATTAATTAATGCTAGTCTAAGGGCCAATTAAGGGTGGGAACCACTCCAGGATTGCAAATGGCCTAGCCAATTTAGCTATGGATGGGAACATTTAATTTTGGGTAGGATCAAAAGGGCTGAAATTAACTTTCAAAATTATTCAATGCTGAAAATTAATTTAATGGCTAGATAATGCTAGAAAGTGGGTTTAGAATGCTAGCACTTGGCAAAAATGCCTATGCAAACTAAAAAAAAAGTTTTTGGGTGCTAGAGAGAGACATTCAATTCATTCAACCTGTAAGAGACAGGAAGGAGATGTTGCTGGTCTGATCTACAGCCATTGGAGGACCTTGACCAAGGTAGGAGAAGACCAAGGCGACAACAGTACCACTCTCCCAAGAGCTAGTGACAATAGATTAGAACTACTAAGCAGTTGGCGACAGCATTAATTTTTGTTCAACACAGGCAACAATCAAATTTCAGACTTTTCCACGTGAAAATCAGAAATTTTTCTCTTCTAGCATTCTCTCGCCTCCTCCAGCTTGTGCTCAGCCATTCTCAGCATGTCTCAGCCATTTGGAGCAAATCTTAGTCAGATTTGGTGGACAGCAGGAAGATCTTTGCTATAAACCCTAAATTTCTACACAAACTAGGGTTTGACAGCCACCTTGGGACCTGTGCCATCAGTATAAGGAATTGTACACTGAAATCAGCACATGAAATTTGTAAATTGTCAATGGTTTCAGATGCCCAACCATCCATTGTAAATTTGGGACAGCATTTGGTCGATTGGGATCCAATTAGAGTACGTCCTAGGTGAAATTCAAGGGGCAAATTTGTTTGCATCAATTGAACCAACAAGGGGCTTTTGGATTAGCCACAGAGATTGAGAAATCTCGGCTTGTAATACATCCATTGGCCATTAAAGATAAAGAAATACCAAAAGGAGCACTAATTTTGGGGCCAACAAGGTGTCCAATGGCCAAGATTATTAAGGTAAATTGTGCATTTCAATTTATATGTATTTGCTGATTGTTGTAATTAAGTGCTTGATCAAGCAATTACCACCCTATTCAAGAAGGAAGGCTGGTTTCAAAATATTGCAAGGGGCACCAATTTTTGGGCCAACAGGATATCCATTGTCCAAGATTAAGGTGGTAACATTTGCATTTTCAGTTTATGTTAATTGTATGCTTGCTATAATTACTATTAAATCAAGCCATTACCACGCTCTCCAAGGAGGGAAGCTAGTTTCAAGGTTCCATTGCCACGATTTGAACCCAGGTCGCCTAGGTGAGCGCTAGGTTTCCTAAGCGGATTCCATCAACTCCCTTCAATTGGTGAGCCTGAGGCAACTAATTGAAGGTCAAAAATATTGTTGTAAGTACTAAAATTGTGTTCAACTGAGCATTCACAGCAAGAATGTCTTTAAATAGTGAGAGGGGATCATGCAAGGATGATGTCTCTCAATCTAAAAATTCACAAAGTGTTGGTGGAAATGCCATGCCTAATCTTGGAACAGGCATATAGCATGGACAGTAAGCTACAAGTGTTGGTTTAGACCAAAATGTGGGTCCTTCTAGGCCTATAGAGGCTAATAACCAACAAGAGGAAGAGGAATTTGATGACCAATTAAAGATCAACTAAGGACAGTAGCTAAAATGTTTATGCAATTGGCAAATGATTCTCAATCCATGTGCTTTTTGTACCCCTTAAAAGAGGAGTAGTGGGCATAAGCAAATGATGCTAGTGGGGCAATTGATGCATATGCGAGGCCAACTTGGAAGTGCCAATCCAATGCTTTTTGGACATTAGGGTAAGCTTGCAATGACACGGCAGCCATGATAATTTGGTGGTGGCACTAATTTCCATGCTATGGCAGGCCAGGGACCGCATATGGGGATATATGGCACAACCCCTTGTGGTATGCAGCAACCAATGTGCGGTATGCCAGGCCCAATGTATCCAATTATGGCTAGTAATATGCATAACCCAATGTATAGCAATGTTGGCATGATGTTGGGACACAGTGGCAAGTTTGGCAACGCATATATGTAGCCCATTGTGTTTGGGACTCATAGTATTAATGTTGGTCGTGCAAATACTCCGTATAGTGTTGGTCATGATGAAAATGCAACTAGTAATGCTGCATGTATACAATGTATGGGAAAATGTATCTTAGTATGGCACATAGTATGTAAATTCCCATGCACAGTCACAGTGCAATGGTCCAAAATATGCAAACAAGAATGTTCCCTGATGCATTTCGTGCTCCTAGCATGTCAAATACACACGAGGGGCTAGTCAATTGGATGTAACCTTGCATATTAGTTAAGTTGGAATTGCAACAATGTGAAAGTATAAAGCATCGCAATGCTTAAGAGGCAAGGAGAAAGGCCTAGAAGCTAGTAGAAGTTTCAAGGCAAGTGAAATTAGAGGTAAATTTTCCATGTGCTTCTTGGTGAAGCTTTATCAGCATCATTTCACTTATGAAAGAATGCAACTAGATGGACTGTTACACCTTATGAGAGGTTGTATGGTCATGAGCCTAACATTTCACACTTGAAGGTATTTGGCAGCATTGCATATGTGCATATACGAAATGAAAAGAGGAAGAAATTGGATCCTAAGGCAGTAAAGAGCGTGTTTTTGGTTTGTGACTATGTTGCATGAAGTTCTTCCTTATCTTCACTCTTTTCTCCTTGGGTGCTTCTTAGCTCCATTCCTTTGCAAAGCACCCACATTCTTTGCATATAAAGCATGTAACCAAGAAGAGAGAGAATTCTACATTGACCAGCAACTCAATCCCATTAGGAGCCTCAGTGATGCACTTTACCTTAATGTGTTTTAGTTAGAGCTGATTTTGGATTGGGCTCTTTCAGATTCAACAAAGCATTGAAGGTCTAGAGCATTGCTTGATGCTCAAGGGGGAGATTATATCTCCACTCCCCTAGTGATAAACAACTCGGTTATATAGTGGATCTCTGATGTACTTGGTTTGCATCCAAGGTACTGTATACTAACAATATCTCTGCCATTGGGATCACTATTCAATGTACTAGTGACTGTGAATTAGTATGCAAATGTGTCTGGTTTGCATCTAGTCTCTAAAACTATACATTTGCAAGGTTGCTCACATGTATGGAATACATGGAATGTACATTTTGATATGATGTACATTTGTAAGACATGTATAGGATACATGGATGGTATGCAATGTACATTTGCACGTGATACAAGAGAAATACAATTGCATAAGTACATGTGATTTGCAAATGATGTATGCTTTATATGAGTATCATATAGAACATCATTGCGATGAGGCATTGGTTATGCTTAGTTTATGCATTACAATGCCTTGGTGGATCAGAACAGTATTGGGTTTTTGCATGTGGATGCACCCCTTATGGTTTTGACAATGGTTATGATTCATGTGTGTGGATTACAACTAGTTTAAGTGAGTGGAATTTCAGATATACAGAGGGTATGAGCATGATTAAGCAATAGGTGCATATGTTTGACTATGATACTAGCATGTATTTCTAGTAGTGGCAACGGATGCTTTTGGCAAATTGCAGTGCAATCGAGGACGATTATAAGGTTTTCAAGGGGGTAGTTTGTCACGAGGACGTGAAATTTTATTGCTTTGCTTAGCATTTGATTAAAAGTTAACTAAATGTGCTAATGTGACTTGCAGATATGATGTGCAAGTTAATTATTTCACAATGCGGGACCCAAGACCCCAAGATATTAATTGATGCCAAAGCCAAAAGTAGTAATAAGTTATACCTAACAAATATTAGGTAGTATCAAGTGCCAGATTTGGGCCTAGACCAATTTATTGGCTACTACTATCAATTGTGGCATTAGAGACTAAGCATTAATTAATTAATTAATGTCAGTCCAAGGGTCAGTAATTGCTCAAGAATATTCGGAAGACAAATTGGATTAGCTGGATAATGCCAATCTAAGGGTCAATATTCTAAAAATTAATTTAATAAGCTCGATAATGCTAGAAAATGGGATTAGAAGGTTGCCACTTGGCAAAACTTGCCCATGCAAGTGGGAAAAATGTCTTTGGGGGCTGGGAAAAGTCTACTCTAGCCATTGTGAGAGAGAAGGAGGCTACTAGAGAGCAAGGAGATACTATTGATGTGATTTGAGGGGGCACTAAGGACCATTCCTATAGCAAGTGACAGTAGTTTGGAGCCTCCAAAAGCAGGTGACAACAGCCCAAGGTCCTTCTAGTGCATGTGACAGCTTACATGAGGGAGGTAGCAATCTTTCTGGTGGTTCTAAGCTGTAGGTGACAGCTTCCATGGCTGTTTGAGCAAAACAACTGCAGTTTTTCAGCATTTCTCACGATGAAACTTTAAAATTTCTCTATCTACAGCATTCTTTGTCATCCCCCAGCTATCTCTCAAGTTATCTCAATAAAATCCAACCATTTGAGTCATCAAAGATAGAGATATTGGAAAATCTACTGTAAACCCTAATTTACAGCAAAAATTAGGGTTTGACAACCACTTTGAGATGTATGCTCAGAATTGAGGGTCTAGGACTTAAATTCCAACAACTGAAATTGAGGAATTTTAAGGAGATTCAAGAGGTTAGCTAGTCAATATCAGATTTGGAGTTGAACTTGTCTTTCAAGGAGTAGGATGAAGGCCATGTTAGCAATCATGTTTATCATGCCTTGTCATCTCCTGCCTGTGAGCCTCAATCTGAGTCAGACGAGGACTTTAGAAGCTCTGACTTGTCTATCACTTGTTTTGACGGAGGAGGTAGCTCATTCTAGAGCACTCAGTTTATTGCATTTCAGTGCATTTTCTCCTCTAGTCAGGATTTTATGTGCATTTCCCAGGGCAGTTTCTGCATTATTCAACCTGCCGACCCTGCCGGACATTGTCCACCCTTTCTGGGATTTTTCTGAGCATTCTTGGCATTTTTACCAGTATAAAATGCTGGTCGGATCAGCATTAAATGCTGGTCGGACATATTTATGGCCTCAAATTTCAGGTCGGCCAATTTTTGGGTTGTTTGGCTATTTATAGCCATTTCCCACTTGGTAGTCAGTTGTATTATCATCTTCCCTCCTCTTTTGGCAGGTGCACACTCCGACTCTGTCATCTTCCTCCGTCTTCGGTGCTACCGTCATCATCAACCTGATCTGGTGCCCTCACTGACGCTTCAGGCTGCGTGCAAGGACTAATCAGTCCACAGTTTTGTATTCAGCATTCATTACAGTCAGTGCAGATTTCTTCCTTCATTTTCTGCTTTCTCTCTCTCTCTCCCTCTGTGTTCGTGTTTCTTCTTCCGTTGCGCACTCTCACATGGTATCACAGCCTAACTAAGAGCACAGAGGAGAGCTTCCATTGCAGAGGAGGACACCATCAAGTGCAGCCTTTCTTCCCTCCTTTCCAGCCCTTGGCGGTGCTGTTCAAGCTGAAACACAGCCTTCCATACCTGCGTTTTGTTGTTTTGCAGAATCAGGAGGAGTAGGCGACAGTTTTCTAGGTGTTTGCAGCCTGCGTTTGCATCAAACGCAGCCAACAGGAGGTGGTCAACATCAGCAGAGGAGAAGGCGTCATCATCTGGAGGATAGGCAACAGTTTTTTTCTCCAGGCGGCAACATTTTCTCTCTCCTCTTGCAGGCGACAGCATCTTGCAGGCGACAACATCTTCTGGGTCTTTTCTAACATAGGCGGCTCCATCTTGACTGTGTGTTGGTTGCAGATTGTTTGGTGATTGCAAATATATACGAAGATGTCTTATCACCAGTTCTTTGCTGATTCAGAGGATGAGGTCTCTATTCCTTTCTCTGAGAGACGGAGAGACTTTCGTGCTAGTTCAAGCGATGACCGGAGGTCACCTAGCCCATTTGACCGAGATCCCTCTATTCCCCGTTCTCTCCATGTTTCACAGAAGGCTCGTTCTGCTGGCCTTCATATGCCCTCCATGGCACCCTCTATACAGGTGCCCATACTCCCTTCTTTGCCCAAAGAAGACCAACTTGATGGTTTCAACTACTCGCTTTGGTCGTGTAAGGTGGAGTGTATCCTTGATACCTTCGATCTTTGGGAGTTTGTTACCCACCCTATTTCCCATCCAGTGGAGGATCCCACTGTTGGATCATCGATGGATCGTGCGGCCTTACGGGATCGGCTCAACTCACGAGCTCGATCTTTCCTCTTTATGAGCTTACAGGATTCTGTCCTAGTGCATGTGTGTAGGTTGCGGAAAGCAGCGGAAGTGTGGACAAAGCTTGCTTCTTTGTACCATCAGAAGACTTTTGCCCATCGGATTACTCTCGAGAAGAAATTACGGATGCTCGTTGTTGATGATTCTTCTTCCATGAAGGATCACATCAACAGGTTGGAGGATATGAGGGATGAGCTTGCGTCCCTTAGGATGATCTCTTCCGATGATATGGCCATGATTCTTTTGACTCAGCTGCCATCTCCCCATTTTTATGTCTTCTACACCAGCCTTCTTACATCGAGGACCCGTGAGAAGCTTCTATGGGAGGAGCTTGCCCCGCTTGTTTTGGAGCATGACGAGCGCGCCAAAGAGGTAGCCAATGGATCCACCTCCATCAAAGCTTTTGTTGCAGGTTCGAGAGGGGGGTCACGAAAGAAAGGGAAGTCACAGGCTAAAAGACAGGAGAGTTCTTCAGGTTCTGACTCTGACTTGGAGAAGCCTAAATGCCCATACTGTGGGAAGGGGACACATCCAGAGGAGAAATGTTGGAAGAAGTACCCTCACCTTCGTCCAGGAGAGAAGGATGGAGCTAAAACATCTGAGCCTTCTACCTCTACTCCAGCGGTTACCCATGAGTCAGTGTTCCTTCATATTGTTGACTTGGAGGAGCCTTCTTCAGTGGTTGCCTCATCTTCTAAGAGGCCTTGGTTGGTTGATAGTGGAGCTTCTAGTCATATGACTCCCCGAGGTGATTTGTTCCACGATCTATGCCCTTCTGAGGGTTCAGTCACTGTTGGTGACATTGTTTCGGTGCCTATTTGTGGTGTTGGCACTTTGCCTTTATTTCCCGACCGCACGTCGAGCTCCCTTTCCCAAGCTCTTTATGTTCCTGACTTGGGCTTTCCACTCCTCTCAATCTATGGCCTTACTAGGCTTGGTACCCGGGTTGTCTTCACCGAGCAGGCCGTTTGTATTGAGGATTCTTCTACAGGGGCTGTTATTGCAACAGGTTGGCAGGAGAGCGGGCTTTATAGGCTCCATTCCCCTTCTCTTATGCAGGGACCTCTGAGGCAGTTGTCTATTGCTACACCCGTTCCCACTTGTGCACCCTCTTTTCCACAGGTTCCTTCCCATCCCCCACCCTCTCCTCCGATGGTTCCCTCATACCCCCCATCCCTTTCAGAGGGGGACGATCTCGGTGATGCGGCTGTGGATTTCCTGGCCCCTACTGTTTTAGAGGGGGCTTTCCGGGATCGCGAGGAGTTTCTTCATTGGCAATCTTCATCGACGGACTTCATCGACCTTGGCATTCCTCTTACCACCCCAGGATCCGTTTCTCCCTTGGACTTCCACCACATCCAGGATCTGAGAGGGGGTGTTAGCAGTCATGTTTGTCATGCCTTGTCATCTCCTGCCTGTGAGCCTTAGTCTGAGTCAGACGAGGACTTTAGGAGCTCTGACTTGTCTATCACTTGTTTTGACGGAGGAGGTAGCTCATTCTAGAGCACTCAGTTTATTGCATTTCAGTGCATTTTCTCCTCCAGTCGGGATTTTATGTGCATTTCCCGGGGCAGTTTCTGCATTATTCAGCCTGCCGACCCTGCCGGACATTGTCCACCCTTTCCGAGATTTTTCTGAGCATTCTTGGCATTTTTACCAGCATTGCATTAAATGCTGGTCGGATCAGCATTGAATGCTGGTCAAACATATTTATGGCCTCAAATTTCAGGTCGGCCAGTTTTTGGGTTTTTTGGCTATTTATAGTCATTTCCCACTTGGCAGTCAGTTGTATTATCATCTTCCCTCCTTTGGCAGGTGCACACTCCGGCTCCGTCATCTTCCTCCATCTTCGGTGCTGCCGTCATCATCAGCCTGATCTAGTGCCCTCACTGACGCTTCGGGCTGCGTGTAGGGACTGATCAGTCCACAGTTTTGTATTCAGCATTCATTACAGTCAGTGCAGATTTTCTTCCTTCATTTTCTGCTTTCTCTCTCTCTCCCTCTATGTTCGTGTTTCTTCTTCCGTTGCGCACTCTCACAGGCCAATACCTGAGCAAACCAAGGGGCAAATTGGTTTGGAGGCTTGCTGGTCAGTTTTAACATCAACGAGCACTTGGATCAGTGAAGGAGGTCAGCGGATCTCAGTTGTACTCCATCCATTTGCAATAAAAGTTAAATAAATACTTCAAGGGGCACCAGTTTTGGGGGCAACAGGCTGTCCATTGTCCAAGATTAAAGTGGTAACATTTGCATTTTCAGTTTGTCAATTTTACACTTATTGTAATTATTGTTAAATCAAGTCATTACCACCCTCTCCAAGGACCGCGGCCGGTTTCACACCTCTCTCTCTCTCTCTCTCTCTCTCTCTCTCTCTCTCTCTCTCTCTCATTGAGTCTTAACTACCTAGGTTGTGTGTAAAAAAATGACTATTGCTGGAACTTCCTCCCACACATGAGCGCCTTGCTCGTGGTGGAGAAGCATGTTAATGGACATGCAAGCTATATCTTTATCGGCGCACAAGTGGAGTTGATAAGGTGTGTGCTCATTTCTCAGAAGAGGAAGGAAAAGAGGGGAGCTTTTGCATACGATTGCCGCCTAAGAAGAGACAAGAGCCCAAGGCACGTGCAACAAATCAAGACGCCTTGGCTCAATCAAGGCAACGTGTAGATATTGATCCTACCATACGTATTCCACGAGCATCTACAGCAGTATCTACTCCCACAACATCTATTCCCACTAGCATCCACGGATCGACGACAATTACACACTCATCCTCCCATGTCCAAAGTGTAAATGAGATCGGCGCATCTACTTTTGATGCACCACGCATAGGACAAGAGAATACCCTTGAGGCTTCATAGGATTCGAAGGAGGAGACCAATGTTGCTATCGCTCACTACTTCTATGTGGATTACATTCCCTTTTATACTGTGAGGTAAATTTTTAGAAATAATAAATATTCATAACTTCATTGTTTATTTATAAATGAAAATTCAAATAAATTTAAATGATAAATCTTTAATTATGATTTTGATCTTTGAAGTTTGTAATGTGCATGTACTATACTTCATGCATAATGCAATACTCCATGTATGATCATTGATGAATCATGACGTGGTGTTCAATTATCAATTAGATTGGAGTTCTTCAAGAAAATGCTACAAAAGGTTCCAAGTATGGCCCCTCCTACACACCACCATCATCAAAGCAGTTGCATACTACTCTCTTGGAGAGGGAGAGATGCAAGCTTAAGCAGGTTACAGAGGATACCAGGAGACTTTGGCCACGCCATGGTGTGACATTGATCGTAGATGGATGGAACGACAGTCATAGGAGATCCATTCATGGGCTAGTAGCATATCCACGTGATGAGATACATTTTATTTCATCGCATGATGCTTTAGGCATGAGTAAGAGTGCCAATGTACTAGGCCATAAGTAGATAGATAGCATTGAGATGATTAGGCCATAGAATGTTGTGGCATTCATGGCAAATGGTGAGCCAACAAATAGAGTTGTTGGTGCTATAGTTGAGAGCTACTACTCCCACATTACAGTTTGTTATTCCATGGCTCACTGTTTAAATAATCTTCTCAAGGATATTGGTAAGCTTTCTTGGATTGCACTAACAATCACCAAAGTTGTTGAGATGGTGACCTTTATGCTTAACCATAGATATTTTTGCCATGAATTTTCAAAGAAGTTTCAAAAGATTCTCCTCAAGTACTTTGACACTCACTTTGCTTACTTCTTCATGCTAGGTCGCTTAAGGGAGTGTAGTGGTGCAATGAGACAAGTATTCATCAATGATGAGTTTAGGAGCTCTCCTTTGGCTTCTACTCCTGCACGGATGTCATGCATAGCCACAACTGAGGACATGGGATTTGGGATGAGATGAAGAGGATTGATGTCACGGTTCACCCAATCATACACATATTGCACCTCATAGACGCGATGCATCCATGTATTGGCAAGATCTATAAGGCTATCGACAAGATGATTGAGCACCAACATGAGCTAGTGTCAAATGAGGATCAGTATGATGAGATCCACACCTTCTGTGTGACACAGTGGGATGCCTATCATCTCCTTTGCATGCAGCAACATACATGTTGTACCTTGAGTTTCAAGGTTGTGGGCAAAAGAATCACAAGGAGGTTAGTGATGGTGGCTAGAGGCGCAACTTGGAGCACATGGTTCCTGATATTGAAAGGTGCAAAGTGAGGAACAGCCTACATTGTATAGGCTTGGTCATGGTTCATATGGCTGTTGTGATATAAAGGTAGACAAGTTCATTAGAGGTAGTGCTTTGTGGAGGGAGGATTATGGATATAATGACTCTGAGCTTTAGCACCTAGCTACTCGTATTTTGAGCCAAGCTATTAGCTTCTCTTATTTGGAGCAATTGTGAAGCTCTTACAGCCACATTGTGTCCAAGGAAAGGAGCAGCCTTGGTGTATAGAAGGCTAGTGATCTTGTCTTTTTCAGTGTAAACTTACATGTGTTTTGCAATAGTATCACTGCAAAGGGCAATCCCTTTACTCAATGGGAGATGAAGCAAGAGGAGCAACAGACAACAAGGCAAGTCCCACACTCAAGATAGACTGAGGAGGCAACAGAGGAAAGCATCGATGATATGGCACTTGAAGACAGGTCTTGATATCCAAGAGGCTAGACAGAGCCTTGCACCTTGAGGCTTGAGGATATTCTAATATTGTCATGCGCAGCATGCCACATTGCCACATGGTCCATAGAGTCTAGATGTTTATGATCTTTCATGATTCATTCTATGTCATATGATATTGAGACTTGGAGTATAATGTTACATATATCTTTTTGATCCATCATTTGTTTCACACTATTGTTTATTGTCTTGGAGAGGCTTATTAGAATGCGACATCATTTGTTTCACACTATTGTTTGCCATGAGTGGTAGAATTGGAAGGAAAAAAAAATGATCCCAAGACAATTGCATTTTGTCACATGGCCATGAAAGATGATTGGTGAGAGGATGCAAC
Organism: Lygodium microphyllum; assembly: GCF_053477565.2. NCBI lineage: Eukaryota > Viridiplantae > Streptophyta > Polypodiopsida > Schizaeales > Lygodiaceae > Lygodium > Lygodium microphyllum. The sequence goes on along the minus strand of NC_141145.1, from coordinate 60,997,736 downwards.
TAGCCTAACGCGCATGAATCTCGTGGATAGTGTCCTCAAATTGACAGAGAAACATGAAGGCATGGCTAATTGGTCTTATGCACTACCCACATTGGACTTCATTCCACAAGCTCATCCAACCACGTCTTTGGTTTGTTTTGGGAGATTATGGTGGGGGGTACAATGAGGAAGCCTAGCTTATAGGGGTACCGATCACTTTTTCCTTGCTAAATCACCATTGGATTGTCATGAATCTCCTCATACTTTATAGGTGTATGCACATCCTTTTATCAAAACCTAGGGGAGTCCACCTCAAAATGACCAAACTCTATAGCATTCGTTTAGCTACCTAGTAATGAGGATCGTCTAGCTAACAATGATGTCACTTGCCACAATTTGGATAGCTACAAGGATCTTCTTAAGTTTGCTAGAAGCTATCAAAGGCAAGGAGCATCATGCCAAAGAGATGTCTCCATTTTCTAGTAGACGGTGACGTTAGGAAGAAGAGGGTGGCATGGTAGCATAGTACGGGGAAGTTTCAAAAACAAGAGAAACGAAAACGGAAAACCCGGAGTTTTGGAATATCAGCAAAATTTTGGAAACGGAGAAACGGCATTTCGGATTGTACACTAAAATACATACAATATTATGTGGGTATGTAAATATATCAATGCCTACAACAACATGTACCCAATTTTCATACAAAACTTTAAGTCTTCATGTCATATGATTGAAATCATGATTCATTACACATGTCATGACTCATGAGTAAAGATTGAAAAGTCAAGACTCAATGGTTGAAACTTAAGACAGCTTAACACAATTAAGACTCAATTTTCAAAACTTAAGGCAACAAAATGAATTATAATTTATGACTCATGAATCATCTATGATCTAAAGAGCAATGAAGATTGACATCAAGAACAATGGAGACTAATATCAAGAACAATGGAACAAGAATCAAGATGCATAATAAGTGAAATTAAGATACAATGATACATGTAACTACGTCATGTGAATAATATGTCAAAACTCCAAAGTCCAATGAGCATTGAGCACTATGTGGTAGTCTCTAGACTCTAAAAGTGAAATCAAGATACAATGATACATGTAACTACGTCATGTGAATAATATGTCAAAACTCCAAAGTCCAATGAGCATTGAGCACTGTGTGGTAGTCTCTAGACTCTAATAACTACTAAGTAATAAGTATCAACATCAATGAACAATCGGCAACTATAGTGTGGACAACAAGGCGCGATGTCTTTGTGAGAACGCATATCAAGTGGTATTTCACACGTGTTACACTCTCTAATTTCTCCAATCCACAATAGTTGCACCGCCACTTCTTTGATCCGTCAGAGCCCTCGTATCCTCATATCCCTGATTAAAGTGACGTGCCTCCAATGTGGATCCGGTGCCATGATTAGCCTTTAGGTAATGGGAAGAAGAAGAAAAAGAAAAAGAAAAAGAAGAGGAGGAGGAAGAGGAGAGGGAAGAGAGGAAGAAGAAGAAAAGAAAGAAGAAGAGGAGGAAGAGGAGGAGGAGGAGGAGGGAGTTGGACTGCCCCGATACAGACCATAAGATGCCGAAACACCGGTCTGCCGTTTCCATTTTGGTTTGAAACAGCCAGTCTGTTTCAACAACCCCGAAATGCCTTTTTGGGGTACTATGCATGGTAGCATGGAAGTTATGATAACCCACCTAAGGCTAGGAGGTATCTCAACAACCAAATACTTGAAACTTCTTGTATGTATATTTTAGGCACGGTATCAGTGTGGCCATGAGCAAAATGGTTCACTACCCCTTTTTTCTTTCAAAGCTCATGGAGTCGTGTCAAATGGATATATTATTTTAGTTTATCATGCCTTTATATACACTCTTACATTGCCTGATCGTATCAATGCAACATCCTTCATCGCTCAATTTTGTGTCTTCCTTTTCTACGTCTTTATCTTCTCGCACATTGATTGCCTTCAACCAAGGCAAAGTCCTATGATGAGCAAGATAACGTATGTCTTTATCTTCTTGCAGAGTTGATTACCTTCAAAGTTCCTATGATACGCAATGTAAAGAGGCTAAACTTATGAGCTTCATGCACCAATGGCAGTACATCCCCTTGGTCTCCCACCCCCAACAGAAGGAAAAAAAAAAGGCACACAAGGAAGAAATAAAGCAATAATGACAGAAGTTGGCAGATGCTCTCCTTCAATCACAGTAAGCCTGTACCCCAAATGAAAAATGATTCTAGCTAGGTTGCTGCAAAGGCAGATCCTACAATTACTTTGCCAAGAATCAGAAAGGAAAGATGCACCTTAAACCGAATGAAGCCAAAAAAGCACTTACTTTCTCACCTCAATTTGATGTGCAGGCTCCGCAAGTCGAAGGCTCGTCGCCCATCGATGCGTTGATCTTCTTTGAGGGCAGTGAGTATGAAGTCTTCCAGAAGACAATCCATCGCCATTGAACGCAGACTGTAAAACCTTCCCTGACTCCGACGCTTATTTGCTTCATATTTTCTTCGACAACTTTCCACCGACGTTTAATGTAAATTTGAGTTGCAATTTTTGTTTAAAGGACCAACGTTTAGTGTAAAACTAGCTAGTACATCATTGCCAAGCTCGCAAGGCTTCACCTACTTCTTTTTTTCAATATGAATATTTTTTGAAGGTGTATTGTGTGCATAAAAACATGAATCTCAAAGCTTTAATATCATTAAAGAAAAGCAAGGTCAAGCACGCATCGTGCAACACAACAGAAAGTATTATTTCAATTAGTAGTGTGCATGCTCAACACATTGTAGACGTTCTTTCAAAACACATTGCAAAGTACACATTGCACCAAGTAGCTAGCTGTAGCATAGCTAATGAAGGAAAGAAAATAGCATGTTAGAAACTATAAAACCCTTCAAAATAGTTTTCTCCTTCATACAGGGATATTGTTTGTGAGCATTGGAGCATCTATGGCATTGTGTAGCGACGATGCTCCCATGTTTTTTCCATATGAATGATTGCGACGATCACACTCTTTGAACTTCCTCTTACCTAAAATAAATATGTTAGTACCTTATAAATTGAAGCATGTATCAAAAAAGATTTGAAACGAAAAAGAAAATGTAGTTTCAATTACCTAAATTAGAAAAAAGAGTACGTACATCATCTCCATCAAACACAATAATGCCAAGGTGCAATTGATGAGCCCTAACCATGCATGAAAGATCTATGAATTCATGATGCTCCCAATATAGTGGGATACATGAATGTTTTTTTTAAATCAAGAATGCTTCTAATGGGGTGAAAACATAAAAACACTAGACGTAAGTCTCATGTTGTATCTCTACAAAGGCTGAACTAGAAAAATCCAAGTATGGGAGAGTTGGCAAGCACTCAACAACACAAGCAAGGCTCCTGCGTATAATGGGATCAAACAATAGAAAAATGTATTGTTCTTTGAGACCTACTTGAGTTTTCGATACAGGGTAATATGTGTATACGAGGGTAGACATCTAAAGAAGCCATTGAAAAAAGGTGAGATCTTGAGCACAACAAGGAGTGAATAAAAAAGTAAGAGAGGTCAAATTTTAGAAAGCATATTCACAACATACAAACACGTACAAAATATTGAACTCATAGTAAGTAAAGTCACATGAAAATTCTCATTGCAAACACATGAATGTTGAAGAAAAAAATAAAAGTAAACACGTGCATTAAATAATAAAACATATACATAGAGAAAACATTGCTGATAAAACTTTAAGGATGCCTTTTTTTGTAAATTGAAAATATTATATTAACTATGTGATTCGTAGGGCATTTTAAGAATTACAAAGGCAAGTGGAATGGAGATGGCAAAATATTTGTTTGAAAAAACAACATACTTTTTCCATAAACATTGAAACCCACATCTTGCAATTCCTCCTTGAAAGAGTGGAGTCATTTTCATTCTTTGCTTCCATAATTGAATACCAATCCACATTTGTAATAAAAGCAATTCAAAAGGGCAAATAAAGTTTGAAAACAACATAGAGGTGTTTGTAAATGTTTAGTAGTAACAAATTTCATGGCTCAAATTGATTGAATACACTAACCCATTAATGTCAACAACCCGTTGAACCTAGAAACAGACATTTTTGAAGATGCAACTTCCTTTTTCAAGCACTTGTTCAACATTCTGCTCGTTGTCCAATCTATTTATCTCGCTCTCCAATCACCTTGAATCATGCATCTCCCTCTTTAGCACATCATCGATCAATTGTCTTGTTTTATGCACCCCCTATACTACACCTTTTAACTCATAGTGCAAATCTCCAGCAATGCTATAGAGCCAAATATGTGCACTATGCAAATCCTGTAGTATATCATGTAGGCACACGAACTACATGAGCATTTCCTTTGAAAAGGATTGCATGAGATGGCCAAGTAAACCTGATAATTTCTTTAGTATCATTTTTTTGAAAAGCCCAAGAGAAAGGAGAACTATTAATCGCCTCCATAGTTATTTGACACTTGGGAATGCAAGGATGTGCATCTTGGCCCATCTCATGTCGTGGGCATGCTAACCCCATTTCCATTGGCACAAAAGACTTCGACCTGAGAAACATATAGATGCAACATTGTCATACATATCTCAAAACAATAAACGTCAACCTTTAATAGGGAAGCGTAGTAGAGCTTTGAACACAAAAATGTTAAAGAAACGCCCAAAAAAAAGGAAGGAATATATACCCCGATAAACGACACTAAGAAGATAAGCATTGCTAAGACATAGTTTTTCCAATATCTTTCTATAGAAATTACACAGCACAACTGATAGAATCTGAGTAAGGAGTAGAGAACACACAACAAATATGAGAAGAACATGCACTACTTTAATTTCAAACATTTTGATACAAAGATGGCTCTATTCACCCAAGCACTTCCACTGTGAAGCTTAGATGGCGATCCAAACAGATGATGGGTGAAGAGCTTAAGGATAGCTAAAAGAAATCTGACTGGGTGAAAGATAGACTGACCATGGCTTTAGAGGAATCTTCCTTTTATAGACCGAGAAGGTAGTCTGGCCAGCATGCCCAACCATATTATAAACCTTCCCTAGTCAATCAGGGAATATTTTCAAAATGTAACCAAATCTTTCATGCCAAAGTTTACTAGTGCCCACACTAACAGTGGCTATAAGAGCACTTATCTCATACAAGTTGTTCCTTCTTTTTCCTTTGCTAACAGCTTTGTCAACACTGTCAATAATTTCTATACCTTTCTTAGTGAACCTCACCTCATGGCCAAGATCAATTATAGAAGCAACTAATATCAGATTTCTCTTAATCTCTGGAACATACAGCACATTTGAAAGATCCTTGAGTTTGCCATTTGTGGTAACAAAGGAAATAGTACATGTGCTCTCAATAGGGCATTTTGTATCATTCCCAACCGTCATAGTGATGGATTCTTATAGAGGCTTTATAGATATTTCTTATCGATCATGTGATGGGAGGCATCACTATCCAATACCGATGAGTCAGTATGAAATATTTTTTATACCAAGGAATACACTTCCTCAATGGTCTACCATGAATAACCTCAACTCTATAGCCATATTGATTGTCTCCTTTCCTTTAGTCTTCGCAGTGCTGTTCTTTTCATCTCCCTTCGTGACATGACAATTTGCAATTGTAGGCCTTTTCTTCTTGCAATAGAAGCACTCTCCTTAAAACTTTTTATTACTATCCTTCTTCTTCTTCTCACTATTGGTAGAGGAACCACCTTTGTCTTTCACATTGGCAACAAAGAATGCAGTATCTTCATTGTTGCTACCTTCTCGAACTTTAAGACGCAACTCCTTCTCCATTCGTAATGCACAAATTTCGTCAAACATCAAAGCTTGGGGTCTCACCTAAGTGTTTAAGGTAGTTACCAATCCATCAAACTTTGGTGGATAAATTTGAAGTCATCTTTGAGCTAGCTCCTCACTAGTCTTTTTATATCCTAGTGGTGGCCATCTAGTCACACAGATTCTTGATCCGAGTGATGAATACTTTAGCTATCTCTCCTTTAGCAAACTTCTCTGCTATTAGTTGATTCTCCAAGTTTTGAATCCTTATTTGATTTTGCATTTCCTACTGACTTCTCAGTACATTTCAAGCCTTTTGATGCCTTGGTTGTATACTAAATTAAGGTCAAAACACTGCCAAAACAGCTTTAACTAAGGCACATAGTGCAGCTACATTTCTTCGTTTCCAAGCTCATGGAAGCTTTGCATTTGAAGGAATTATAACATTTGAATTTGATGTGTTGGGGGTGGGTTGTGGTTTTGAGTCAGCCCCTAGCACTATCTCCAGAAGCTCATAAGAATTGAGGATAGTTACGATTTTGAACTTCCACGGAGTATAGTTTGTATCATCTAACTTGCCTTTGCTGAAGGTTGGTGAATGAATCCTCAGTGTTTGAATTGCTAGTACAATACCACCACCACATGATGTGCTAGTACTGCTACTTGATGTAGCAGACAACATTTCTCCTCTTTGTTGTTGAAGCCCTTGCCTCTCTTGTACTCTTCACTCCTCAGAGCCCCCTAGGCTTTGATACCATGTAGAAATTACATGGCTCAATGGAAAAAATCTAAGAAAGGAGTAGAGAACACACAACAAATATGAGAAAAATAAAGACTGCTTTAGTTTCAAACGAACTGATACAAAGATGGCTCTATCCACTCGTGCACTTGTGAAGCTTAGATGATGATCCAAACATATGATAGGCGAAGAGCTTAAGGGTAGTTGGAAGAACTCTGACTGGGTGTAGACTAACTATGGCTTTAGAGGGGACTTCCTTTTATAGCTCAAGAAGGTAGTCTGGTGAGGGTGGGCCATGGAGCATATCTAATACTTTCACATTACACAAATTCATTGAATTGGGAGACATTGCAAGCACAAGTTAGAAATTGAAATATGCATAATAGAGATAGAGGATTTCCCATGCTCCATCTCTATGCAAAAGGCTAATCAATATGATAAACCATGATAATTATACATATACATATACAATCAACAAAAAGGAATGAGATTGACACAACATATATGGAAGTTCATGGCACACAAGATAGACACATAAACAAAAGAGAATTATAATATACCCTCTGAAACATCTCTTAATACACTTGTAAAGTGATAAGCCTTTTGAGATGATGCAAAATAAAAATTGTTTTAATTGAACTACCAAGGCAGAACATGAAACCATCTAACTTTCTATAACACCTCGAGGCACGCAATGTTGATGGTAGAATGAGTGTTTGCACTCCGATCTTCTAACAAAACCTTTATAGAATCAATAGATCTCGCTCAACTAAAAGCAACATATAGCTACCCATGAGAGAATACTAGTATCTTGAGGTACATCCCTAAGAAGGTCAATGTTTGCTCTTAAGACTTGTTAATTGTCTTAGCAAAAGCTAGCCTAATAGGAAATTGTCTTCTACACATGACGAAGGGCAACCCCACCAAAATCGAGATAAAGATAATCTTGGGTGTAAAGATAGTAACACCAACATTAGTTCTAGTAATAATTTAATCCTTCAACACCTTTCTATGAAACTATTTGCATATCAATCTTGTACCATTACAAAGGCCTATAGTAGGATTTAAGCTTCTTCATAACATCATTGACACTTTTTTTTTTCAAGATCAAAGAATGTGGTGAAAAACCACCTTCTAGGTCTATGGAGTTCAAATTGTTGAGATTCAAGCTCATTAGTCGTCTGTCAGTTGTCTACCTTAGTTGAATAAGGTTAAGTCATATTGACTTAACCATAGTTAGATCTAGGTCATTTGATTTTTTGTATGTGTGTTGTACACAGTTGACTGATTGTGTTGAAAAAATGGGATGAACAAGGAGCATGACACCTACCCTACCTGCCTGTGCCTTTGTCCATCTCTCTCTCTCTCTCTCTCTCTCTCTCTCTCTCTCTCTCTCTCTCTCTCTCTCTCTCTCTCTCTCTCTCTCTCTCTCTCTCTCTCTCTCTCTCTCTCTCTCTCTCTCTCTCTCATTTTGTAATATGGTATCAGAGCTTGAATGGCACCTTCTCTGATGATTTCCTACCGTATGTATTCATCTGAGCATGACAAGTTTTTTCAGGCAATCACAAGCATGTAGTTGAGCAATGGGTGTTCCTGATGTAACAAGTCCAATCAGCACAAGGATTGAATATTCATCAGCCACAATTTCTTGAATCTGAGGAATGCTAGCAAGGTTTCAAAGTGTGTCCACAACAGCTGCCTGTGTAATCAGGAGCAACCTACAATCAAGATTGTCATAAATCAGCCCAAATCCTATAGATTTTCCACCCCAAACTGAGTTCGGAAGCCAAAGGCAAAGACTGTCTGAGGATCTTTAACTTCATACAGCTTAGCAAGGTTCTCTTTCAATTCTGCATTTGAAACATTTGGCCACCCAGGATGAAGCACATCCACTATAAATTGCTTTGTGGGAAAGTAAGCGGTTAGTCATGAACTTGTGCGTATGCACGGTGCAAGATTTGAGACCCACCATGGCGAAGACGAAGGGAGAAAGTTGTCTTGCCTGATGCTGCAGCTAATACTCCACCTCGATCCTGCGCACTCCTTCCCTCGAAGCTTATATATGTTCAGCAGTGAGGCGCAGTTTGAGAAGCCTTTGGTGTATGCATGATATGTCCATTAGCATGAATCTTGCTCTTCCTCATGATTTGATTTGAAGGACAACAGATACAAGGAGGCATCAGCTAAAGCTCATAATAGTCCAATGTAATATTCCATGTTAGTGATTTAGCGAGGTTGCAGATTACATCATTTCAACTAAGCAAGTGGGTAGGTCAATTGCAGAGCCGATTTCAATGCTTACTCAGATGACCATTTATGATGTACTGTGGTAAAATGCAGTTTTTGACTGGTCAGGAGTGAGCAACTTCAAAAGAATCACCACAAACCTACAATAAGCTTGGACTTTGAGCTCAGATCAACTCTAACTTCCTCCAAGACATCAATTTGACTAATCTCAAATTCATTCAAGGATGTGAGATGCTTCTCTATACATGACAAAGCTGCTTTAGTTGCAAAAGTATCGAGTTTGATTTATGCGTTTCCATGCGGTAGCATGGCCCAGATTGTAAAGGTTGTTGAGCTTGAGAAGCTTGATGCATTGGTTATATCCACTGAATCCATCCAGAAGGGAATAAAGCTCATGTCCTGCCACTATGTCCAACAGTTGGTCTGTGAAAGGGATAGGAAAGTGATCCTTCTTCGTCTTGGAATTAAGCTTTCGGAAATCCACACATATGCGCAATTTGCCATTCTTCTTGGGTACAACCACGATGGGTGAAACCCATTCACTATTTGCCACTGGATAGATGAACTCGGCTTCCAGAAGCTTCAACAGCTCCGCTTTCACCAATGTGGAATTGCAATTGAATGGGAATAGGAGCACATGTACTGGCTAAGAATGCAATAGTGGTCATTGCTGGCAGTTATTGGTTGCACTACAGATCACTGAAGTATATTGCCTACTGGCATTTTGAGAAATTGACTGGTTTTGTAAAGGTGAAATGTTGTGAGCATTAAATGCTTAGTTTTGAATCGATTTACTATAGTTTTTGCAGTGAGGCTGATTGTTAACAGTTTTTGGCGAGCATATGTGGCATTGTTGCCTGAAGAGCTAGATAAGCATCGGTGTCTATTGAGTTATGTATTGACTCCTTGAGGTTGTGACACCTGGTTGTTGTGGTTTATGGCTTGTTTTAGCTGAGAATAACCTCGTTTCGATAGAAAATATACAGTTGGTTACTTACAAACTGTTGATTACAGATTGCCATCAATCATTGAATGCTACGTATGCCTACATATCTATTGATCAGACAATGCTACTTGGTTGGAATGCTATTACTTTCAGATGCTTTGCCACATGTTTGGAAATGTATGATTTTGTTGTGAATTAAAATCTACTGGTTTTGCAAAATTGAAGACCTTGAAATGGAAAACATAGGAGAGAAGGACACAATCACTTAAATAGTTGGAAGCTAGACTACAACAATTTCGTTCTATGGAAATTCAAGATGTCTAATTTCTTAATTGGAAGAGGCTATTGGGACCTAGTCACAGGTCTTGAAGATAAGCCCAAGCTACCGGAGGATAGACTTCCAACACATGATCAATCAAAGGCACACAAGACATGGTTGGAAAAGGCCAGTAGGGTCTTGCATTGGTTGTCATTATGTGTGTTAGACACAAAAGCTATGCAAATTACAAATTGTAATTCCCCAAAAGCTACTTGGGACTTATTGATGAAGAATTATGGGCATGTCACTCATGCGAGAAAGATACAACTGAAGCAAAAATTCAGCCACATATCTAGGAATGGAAGGTCTATTGAAGACTATGTTAGTGAGATAAGAACCATTGCAAAACAACTAGGCTCAATTGGAGTTGAAGTTGGGGATGATGATTTGGTGGCCACTACCCTCCATGGTCTTGGAGTAGAGTATAAGAAGTTTGATACTTCCATATCAGTAAGTCAAGAGTAGCTTGGTTTTGATGAACTTGTGGCACTTCTTTTGCATGAAGAAGTGAAACTTGGACTCAATACAAGTTCCAGCGGGTCTAAAAATAGCAGGGTCAGTGTCTTCTACTCAAATCAAAGGGGTAGAGGTGGAAGAGGAAGATAAAATTTTAGAGGAAGAGGTGCTGGAAATGCATATGCAGCCCGTGTGGATAGCAAGCTACTGGATGGCAAAATAGGCAGCCTCAAGCAAATAGAGGTGCCTCAAATGCTCGTGGAAGAGGGGGTTATTTAGCTAGAGGAAGAGGCACTTGGCAACAGCCTCAAATGAGTCATGGATAACAATCAAATGCAATAAGGATTGTCATTATTGTGGCAAATATGGGCATGTAGCTAAAGATTTTATAAGAAGCAGAATGATCAGAGAGTAAGAGGAAAGCAACATGGTCATTATGCTTCTTCTAGTGGTATGTAGGAGGATGAGAGAGGTTGTTTGCTATGCAACATGTGAAGAAAGGGTTGCCTACACAAGGCAAAGCAGATGATGTATTGTATATAGACTCAGGGGCATCTAACCACATGACTCCTCGTGGAGAGTGGTTTGACACATTGGTAGAAGGTCCTCATGGATATGTTTGCATAGGGGATGATACGTAATATGACATTATGCATACATGTACTATTCCCTTGATGATGCATGGTGACAGGAAAAAGAGTCTCTATGATGTGTTACATGTACCCTCCATAACCAAAAACTTGCTTTCTATGGGACAAATGGCTGAACAGAATCTACAAGTTAGATTCAATAGAGATGGATGCTACATTGGAGAGTATGGTCAAGGATGCAAAATCATTGCTAAAGGCAAAAGAAATGGCAGGATGTTTACATTGGATACGAAAATTCCTGTATATGAATGCTGCTATGTACTCACATGACAATGCTGCAATAAGGGACATTGAGATATGTCATAAAAGGATTGGTCATGTAAATGTTCAAAAGCTGAAGAATATATAGCATAAGCAAGTTGTAATTGGACTCCCTAAGTTCAAGCATGTGGAATTGGGACATGTCTGTTAGTCATGTCAATTTGGGAAGCAATTAAGGCTTCCATTTATGAGGCATGTAAGCACTATTACTAGACCATTACAAATTGTACATTTTGATGTATGGGGACCTTCACAAAATGCATCTCTTGGGGGATCACGTTACTATGTGTCATTCATAGATGACTGTAGTAGGTACACATGGTTGTATATGCTGAAGCACAAGAGTGATGCCATGGATGCTTTTTAAGACTTCAAGAGACATGTGGAGAAAGAATTGCCTTGCTACATCTCATGCTTGAGATTTGATAGTAGTGGAGAATATGCCTCTAAAGACTTTGATCACTTTTGGTAGCCCATGGGATTAAAAGGCAATTGACATGCAAGTACACACCACAACAAAATGGTGTGGCAGAAAAGATAAATAGGGTGATTATGGAATTGTCTAGAGCCATGTTGAATGAGAAAATCCTACCAAATGAATATTGGGCAGAGGCTGTAATGATTGCAGTGTATGTCATGAATCGTACACCAATAGCATGGATACATGAGGTGACTCCTCATGAGAGGCTTTATGGGATAAAGTCGGACATCAGCCATCTTAAGGTCTTTGGATGCTTGGCATATGTACACGTTCCAGATGAAAAGAGGAAGAAGCTTGATCCAAAAGCAGAAAAGGCCATCTTTATTGGGTATGCACAAGATAGGAAAGTATACAAATGCTACAATCCTTCTACTCATGAGACATTAGTCTCAAGAGATATAGTATTTGATGAGCTAAAATCATGGCATGAGAAGAATTTCACCTTGATGAATGATGATGATGCTTGTAAGGAGACTTATGTAAATACAAGTACAAATGAAAGTGCAAAAATTTCTGGGCCTTCTAAAGATATTACTACATCAGTTAGTCCTTGGACAGGTAGATTGAGGACTTCAGCATCTTTTTCCACTGACACGGGTATGTCAGTGAGGGGGAGAAATGTGGATAAAGGCAAAGGCAAACTTGATGAAGTTACAGGGCCACTCACTTGTGGTTATGATTCACTCGGCACTGACAGCTTGGATAGTGAGTTTGGTATTCCATTAGTTGTGACTCCTGGTGTGAGACATATATACATACCACCTCATGAGAGAGGAGAGTCTCATATTGCACCTCAGTTGAGGAGATTAAAAAGAGTCAGGAAGCCTGTGGATAGGCTTACATACAGTGGTTATATAGTGAGGCACTGTGCATATATGGCAAAAGTCACTAGCTTTAAGGAACCCACAAAGTTTTCTGAAGCTATTTTGGATGATCATTGGTGTAAGGCAATGGATGAGGAATATTCAGCATTGGTTGAAAATGACGCTTGGGATTTGGTTTATTTGCCTGAATGAACAATGGCTATTGGTTGCAAATGGGTGTACAAACTGAAGTGCAAATCAGATGGCACATTGGAAAGATACAAGGCAAGACTTGTGGCAAAAGGGAATGCACAACAATATGGTCTTGATTATGAGGAGACATTTAGGCATGTTGCTAAAATGGCAATTGTGAGAACAGTGATTGCTTTGGCAGCATCTAGAGGATGAAGTATGTATCAGATGGATGTGAAGAATGCTTTTCTCAATGGTGAATTGGTTGAGGAAGTATACATGGATCGGCCCGAGGGCTATGTACATCTAGATTTTCCTACACATGTGTGTAGATTGAAGAAAGCATTATATGGGCTAAAGCAAGCACCTAGAGCTTGGAATGCTAAGATAAGTGCATGCTTACAAAGACTTGGTTTCACTATGGGCAAGGCTGATCATAGCCTATTCACAAGGAAGACAAGGGTTGGTTATGTGATATTAGTCTTCTATATGGATGACTTGATCATTATAGGTGATGATGTCATGGGAATTGGAGAGATCAAGGAAATGTTACATGCTAAATTTCAGGTCAAAGATTTGGGCAAATTAAAGTATTTCCTTGGGATTGAGGTTGTCTCTACACCTCATGGTACTTGGTTGTTGCAAAAGCAGTATGCACATTACATGTTAACCAAGTATGGTATGTTGGATTGCAAGTCTTTGAGCACTCCATTGGAGCAAAATGTTAGGCTACTTGCAGATGTAAAATGTCGCTAAGTATAGACAAATGGGGGGTAGCCTTATTTACCTTACCATTACTAGACCGGATCTTAGCTATTCACTTGGACTGATTAGTCAATTCATGCAGAAGCCTATGAAGCCTCACTTGGATGCAGTGATGAGGATCTTGAGATATGTGAAGGCTACATCTATTCTATGAGCATGGTAAGCCTTTGGAGCTTACAGGATATACAAATGCTGACTAGGCAGGAAGTACCTATGATAGGAGATCTACTTGTGGGTATGCATTTTCCCTTGGTAGTAGTATGGTCAACTGGAGTAGTAAGAAGCAACCTACAGTTGCACTCTCTAGTTCTAAGGCAGAGTATAGAGGTGATGCATTAGCTGCATGTGAGGCATCATGGCTCATGAAGCTTCTTGATGTTTTGGGCATGCAGGAAGTTAGGCATGTCACACTCTATTGTGACAACATGAGTAGTGTGCTCCAAGCCAGTAATCCTATCTATCATGCTAGGACTAAGCACATTGAGGTACACTATCACTTTATTGGAGAAAAAGCGATTATAGGTGACATTGATTTGGTCCATGTTAGGATAGAAGACCAAGTTGTAGATATCTTTACCAAGTCATTGGGTAAAGATAAGTTTGTGCACTTTAGAAAGCTACTTGGAGTGAAGTACCCCACTTGAGCTTGAGGGGGAGTGTTGAGATTCATTCTCATTAGTCTTCTGTCAGTTGTCTACCTTAGTTGAATAAGGTTAAGTCATATTGACTTAACCATAGTTAGATCTAGGTCATTTGATTTTTTGTATGTGTGTTGTACACAATTGATTGACTGTGTTGAAAAAATGGGATGAACAGGGAGCATGATAGCTACCCTTCCTGCCCGTGCCTTTGTCCATCTCTCTCTCTCTCTCTCTCTCTCTCTCTCTCTCTCTCTCTCATTTTCTAATACAAATACTTGCTTAAGTAAAGGAAAGAATTTGCAATGTCCTCAACTATAGAATCAACACTGTAATACATATAACAATCCCCTGGCATTTCACACAAGGAAGCAATGCTCAATGCATCAACATCTTTGTTTTTAGAGGCCAAAATAGCTCATCCTTTGAAAAAAGATGTTGGTGCCCCAAGAGGAACACCAAGGAAAAAGGAATTCTCTTGCAAGAAAATCTATCTTGTAACATCAACAAGCTTGTTTATCATGTTTCATATGATCACAATGAAGAAAAGAACACCAGGCACAACAAATCCTCATGCAACATCATGTAAATCTTCCACGGATTTTAATAGAATCAACCATATTCTTCAACATCTTCACAAAATCCATCAATGGAACAAAGAAAGCAAAGGAATACACCATCTTAGAATGGAAATACATCACATAGTATTCATCTTCAATATCTTCATAGTCTTCTCTCTCAATCTCTCATATACAATCACTCTGTTTCAGTAGAATTGGCTATCTCTGACTCTCTCTCTCTCACTCCGTCAATAATACATCATATCCTCACTACAATCTCTCAAAAATTACTCTCAATAATCACTCTTAGGTCGTGGATACCCCTCCCAAGAGGTATGTCTGATATGAAGAGTCACCAGAGCCACTACAGTGTCTCTTCATAGCTCACTACTGTCACTTCACTCTAGTCTTCACTTGAGTCTTCAGCAGCTACTTCTTCCACTTCTTTCAGCTCTTTTGCACTTGTATTCACCTCTTTCCAAGGCTAGAAAACTTTCCCAAAGTCACACATACATTCCACAGAACACTTACAGAAGCATACAGAACAGCTACAGTACAGAAACAGTACAGAACAGAACAGAAGAGAAGACCTACAGAAGGTTACAGAAGGTTATCAAAACTTCATAACTCACTCTCAAACTATTTCAAACTCTCACAAACCATTCAATAAACTTCCACAATATCTCATTCTTCATCAATCAATACTTCATCCCTCCTTATAGAAGACAATCAAAACAAAATAGACTAAAACAGAACAAAACAGAAGGTATACAGAACCATTCAAAACCTATCAGAACATCACATAACCATCAACAAACATCATGAACTTCCAAAACACAATCAATATCATCTAAAACACTCTCAAACCACTTCCAAATCAACCAATCATCCCATAAAATCAACCATTCAGCTCTCAAAAACAACAAAAATCAGCCAAAAAACAAGTCATTTCAACACTCAACATATCCCCACACTTAATAAGGAAGCGTCCTCGCGACCCAGGAAAAAGGAAATACAAGTTCAAGGAAAAGCTCAACTTTGATCTTCAATATCTTCTCAAAAATAATCCATCCACCACGACCCCAACTTATAACCTGTTTCTGATATAAAAATACAAAGAAAGGAAAATCCTTTATACATTAACACCCCTTAGCAAACAAGAAAATCACAACAAATTTGTAAAGGATATAAGAGTTTACTTCTTCTTCATCTGCATCAGCTTCAACTCTCCAACCACGACCCCATCTCTACAAATCTCCAAAACATAGCTCGTACACGAAATCCAATAGGAAACCACCACGTGCGTTTGACATAAATGAACTCACAACACAAACACTAATACACAACACAACCATCTGAATGACTTCTTCAAAAAGAGAGGTGTTCATTAAAAGCTTCCACCATACATTGGAAAGGCATCAATGAAGATGATCCCTCTTAAAAGATTGATGCTGTCGGAATCGATCCATAGATAAGGATTCATCTACAAAGTTTTTAGGAGGATTTTGGAAAAATTGGAGACAGCACATCCTTTCCAACAGGACCAAGTATCTGCTAGGCAAACAGAGGGCATGAAAATACAGTATCTCCAGCTGTTGGGAATCAATGCTAACATTGACATTCATGCACAACTTTGGAATAGGCTTTGAATCAGTATGAGAGTGCCTATGCATATACGCCAGGTACCAAGCAAAGTGAGTAGTTAATCTCACTGAGGGATTTGCAGACTGTGAATACTGTTGGGCAAAATGAACATAGTTTTGATAAGCTTGACTGGAAGCTGTCCATTCTCCCGGAATTACTGGCCAATTAATCTGCGGTCCTGTAAGGCAATCATCCGAACTCCATCCCCTTCTTCTGGAAATCTGATTATCAAAACCGTCACAGTCACTAACCAACTAAGGTGGTTGAGATATGGAAGTGTTAGGAGAGGGTAGTGGAATAAGGGAAAGTGGATGTGGGGAAGGATAGGAAAAATCATAAAAGGAAGAAAAGGTTAAAGAAGGAGTGGCAGAAATTTGTAAGGAATCACTAAGGAACGGTGTTAACTGATAAATAGGAAATGTGGAGGGTACATTTATGAGGGGTGAAGAACAGGGTGGAGAAGGGAAAAATACCCTATCCTCAATAAAGGAACAGTAAGTGAAAATAGGAATTTGAGGGAAATTTGAAGGTTGGAAAAGAAGGGGTAAAATTATTGTGGAATTAGTTTGACAAAGGGAAATATATATAGCATAGCGGTGAGCCAATTGTTGGTAATAGAGGAGGGTAGGAACAAAAGGCCCTAAGAGAGATCGTCTATGATAGGCATCAAAGAAGGTAGCATCAAACGGATTATGTTTGGAAAGATAGGTTAAGAGATCCATCCTCAGTTGGTTAGTACTTTGGGCAAAGATAGGAGCTGTGTTTTGTCTTTGATTTAGGACCATCGAATCAATCATGGGATGCTACGAATTATCATGACAATCAGCTACTTTGGAGGAATAACTTTGGAACATATCAGCTATGCGCAATTCCAAATGATTGACATATAAAACAGCCTGTAAGACCACATCCCCCACATACCATGCCATATCTACCTCATCTGGGATTAATAAATCTCCTCGGAGATACATGTATGACATCAACATGGTGTCTGGCGTGACAGAATCTTCAAAGACCATTCTGACTACCTCTGTCAACAACTCAGCAGACCAAGCCCCACTCCAGCCATCCTCTGGAAAAGGTAAATCCATCGTGGAAAGCTTCATATAGAAAACCAACTTCTGTAAGTGGTAGTGGACAAAGAAAGAATGGTCGGGCAAGACATATTTCTGAAACTGCTCAAAGGTAGACCATAACAAGTCCATTTTGGACTGCAATCTTTCCACTTTATCTTGGAATAGAGGGCACAAAGTAGCCTGTCTCTGTAGGGCAGCCAAGTCCTGCTGTGAAAGAGAAGGAATTAATGGAACAGGAGGGCTTGGAGGAACAGAGCGGGACTTTGCAAGCTGATCTTGCAACTGCTGGATTTGGGAGGCTTGGTTGGCCACTGTGTTATTAGCCATCTGTAAAGCTGAAAGCTTGTCATCTAAAAGAACTTGGAATTCTTTCGCTTCGTTGGACATCTTCTCCTTCTCTGCTGAAAGGCTAGTAACCTGTGACTGAGCCTCGAATAACTGGGTCTTCAATGAAGAAATCTCATCGCTTTGAGTGGCAACAAGTTGGGTTTGCTGTTCCATTTGCTTAAATAGATCTGCTAGGGTATCCGTAGCAGAAGCTAACTCAGATGTTGCCTTATGCAACTGGTCTTTGGACTGCACGAGCTCCTCATAGAAAGATGCGTACAGCTATTGAACACAGGCTGTCACGGACAACTCAATGGAACTTTGAATATCCTTGCAGAGGAAAGGAATGGCATCTCCTGAAACGAGACTGTTCAGGGAAGGAACTGAGATCTCCAAGGATCCTTCTCGATGTGCTCTGAACAAGTTATTGCAAGTGAGATACCCAGGGAGTTCACTGCCAGAAGTAGTAGGGATAGGCACTGAGGGAAGTACAGCAGGGGCTTTATCCACTACCCTCTTCAAGCGTTTGCGTTGTATGACCAGGGGAGGCGGAGAATCATCATCCTCAATGTCAATAGGTGCTGACTCGTCTGAAGGTGGAGGAGGAGGTACTGGATCTGATGGAGGAAGTGGAGGTACAGTCTTCTGTAAACCTGAATAGGTCAAGAAGGCAGACAAATATGATCCGTAGGTAACATTGGTAACATTACCCCTCGTGACTTTAACAAAATGCTGATCCATTTTAGTAAGGAGGTATGTGCTCCAATCAATAGCAACTCCTTTCAGCACCATCCTGGAAGCTGTGAAAAGCTCTTTGGACAAATAGTGGGATGGCGTTTTGGCAGGCATGAACCTGTCCTGAAGGAACTGACACATTGTCTTCCATACGGGATCAGTAATCATAGAAAAAGAAACTCCTGAAGAGTTTATCACTTTCTCAACATCAAGGACTTCCCTTGTCTGCTTCTGCAACAGCTTGAGAATCTCTTCATTAGAGAAGAGCTGACGAGTGGTCACAAAAGGTTCTCCTTTGAAGGGTAAAGACAGAGCCTTCCCTAAGCCTCGAGATGTCAAAGTCATAGACATTCCTTGGACGACGCCTGTCTTCTTGCTGTAAGAGGCCAGGAACTCATCACATAACGACGGATCCTCGGGAAGCAATGGAAAAGGAGTGGCCACAAAAGCAGCAAGTCCTGCCTTCGTAAGAGGCTCAAAAGTAAGGAGGGAAGAGTAATCCCTACTAACTAATGGGACGTACTGGATAGGGGGAGGAGCATGAGAAGGCGCCATTCAGATGGTTACACACACACCACAAACACAGACAATCAAGGAGAATGCCTGCAAAGCAACAGACAAAAACCAAGGATAAGAGAATTACCAATCAAACGTGACACGACCTACTAACCCCAAGCAAACCACATCCTAAAAAAAATTTGACATGACCTCGAGACAAATGCGACCGAAAGCTTCATGCGATGCATCAGACAAACACCCTGAACCCCGTATCAGGCAATAAAAGAAAAAAACTGCATACCGTACCCATAACCGTGACTAAGACATGAAACCAAAACCATACCATATCCGACACATATCAATACAACATCTGTGATAGAACCAAGACTGGACCATGGAAAATAACACTAATGACTGCGCATACCCATCCCACGAAACGCTTCATTAAAAAGGGAATTAAGTGCAGTGAGGGGGGAATTAATTTAATGAAGGGTTGATTTTAATCAATTATTAAAAATGGGTGAATTTTTATTAGGTGATAAACCTTAACAAGAAAATAGCGGTTCCTTATTAGTTATTCAATTACCAATTATTAGGTTAAGCGGTGCAGTTATTCGATTCCCGGACTTCGATTCCCGACTGGGTCTCTAAATGCAATTCATTGATTACAAATTAAGGTGATGTGGAGCGCTTTTTTGCCAGCGCGTGCTCATGTGACGGCTGGTTTATTTTAATTAAAAATTTAAAGTGCATCTGTAGCGCACGTAGCGCGTGCTAAGTGAATGGCTGGTTGATTTTAATTAAAAAGTATGTGTGTTGAGCGCGAATGCGCGTGCCATGGTGGTAGTTAGGTTTGATTTAGGTTAAATATTGGTTTGTTGGTTTGTGTGTTTTTTTTTTCTGGTTGTTTTGTTTTTTTATAAAAAATATTAACCGTGGGTTGTGGGGTAGCTTGTGTGTATGTTTTATGTTGTTTTTTATTTTTAAACAAATAAAAAGGGAAATACCTGGTAGTGGGTGTATGAAAATGCAAAGAATGCGCTTCTTCGCTATCCAAAAATATCTGGATTTTTTCTCGATACGGTTAGTTGGTGTGTTGAAGGAAAAATGTTTAACTGATTATTGTATTGTATTTTTCAAGAATTTAGGGGGAAAATTAAATATTATGATAGCTAAGAAAAAGATACCAAAAACAAATAAAAATGTGAAGGGAAGTGTTAGGAATTTTTTAGAAATTAATTTGAAAATTTTTAGTATTTTAAATGAATTTTTAGCATATTTTTGGGTATTTTGAAAGATTTTGGAATTTTAAAATAGGCAAAAATATTTTTTTCTGAAATTTAAAGGTTGAGAAAAAGAGGGCCATGGATTGCAAAAATAAAAGGAAAGGTTTCTAGATTTTCTGTAATTTTTCAGAATAGAAAGTGGGTTTTTAATGATTTATTTATATTTTTCAATGTTTTTGTGTGTTTTTTAGGCGTTATTTAAATGGAAAAAAAGGAGTTACGGGTGTGGTAATGAAAAATGTGGGAAAAATACCCAGCAACAGGCTGCGTGGCAGCTGCGTGGTCAGCAACCAATGATCAAAAGCCGACAGCCGCGTACAATCAATCACGAACAGTCACCCACACGCACAGACACACCCGCGCGTGTAGCTGCGTCTCGAAGGTGTCGTGGTGCTGCGGTGCAGTGGTGCAGCAGGGTAGGACAAGTGCGTACAGGGGGGTAGAGGGTTTTTGTGCGTAGGACCGGGGGCTTGGGCGAAGATGGGTAGTGATGGTGGGAAAGGGGAGTGTACCTTGGGGGGGGTTTAGTGGGTGGGAAGGGGGGTTAGTGGGGGGTAGTGTGAATTTGGTGTGCCCGGGGGTGAAGGGGGGTGGGAATGGTAGGGCACGTGGAGGAGGCCACCGTGGTGGGAGTTAGGGTCAACGAGGCTGGAGCAGGGCGGCCACGTGGCGGGCACACGGTGGCGGGCGCAGGGCATGCGAGGCACCAGTCGGCGGGGTCCAACGAGGCTGGAGCAGGGCGGCCACGTGGCGGGCACACGGTGGCGGGCGCAGGGCAGGCGAGGCACCAGTCGTCACGACGTCGTGGGCAGGCAAGAGGGCACGTGAGCGGCGAGGCCAGGCAGGAGGGCACGACGCTGTGCAGCGGGTAGGAAGACGCCGACGACGTCACAGCGGGGCGTCGTCAGCAGACACAAGGCGGGGGCATCGTCAGGCGCCTCGTCAACGAGGAGGACGCACGGGCGGCACAGGCAGCAAGAACGCCAGGAGGCCACGTCGGCGGCACGGAGGGCAGCCAGATGGGCGGGCTCAGAAGGGGGAGGTAAAGGAGGGGAAGGAGGGGAAGGGTGAGAGGGAGAAGACGGGAGCAGAGGAGGAGGAGGGAATGGAGGAGGAAGGGAAGAGAGGGAGTACGCAGGGAAAGGAGAGGGAGAGAGGGGGGGAGGCGGTTAGGGAGGAAACGGGTCGGGGTAGGGGGGGGATAGGGAAGGGTAGGGGTAGGATTATGGGCGGGAGGGGCCCATGGGAGGTGGCCAAGGGAAAAGGTAGGGATAGGGGTCATGGGGTGGGTAGGGGCCCATGGGATGGGGGGTGCCCGAAGGGTGGGGCACCCAAAGGAGGAGATGGGCATGGACAAGGGGAGGGTAGGGGGAAATGGGTGCGTATCCCCGTCCCGCGCACGTGCGCGGGGCGGGGTAAAAAAATTTGCCATGACGGGATTGAAATGGCACCGGGATGATGGTACGGGTCATCCAGACATGACCGGGGCGCGTGGAGATGCGTAAAATCGAAAAAGGGCGCGTTCACGCGCAAAACGGGTGCGTGAATACACGTAAAAAGAAAGAAAAATTAATAACTCCCAATCCGGACATCAAAATGAAATAGCGTAAAAACAAAAAGTGGGCAGGACGACAGGGAAAAAACAAGAAAAATATATGACGGAGGTTCCGGGAGGGGTAAAGGGCGGTCACGTGCAAAAAACACAAAAAACGAACAAAAAACGCAATTTAAAAATTAATATCGAAAAATCCGTGCATCGGAATGAGGTGCAAAAAAAAGGAAAACTATGCAGAAAGATGTGCCCGACAATCCTATCACATCAAAACATAATTCCGACGGAGAGAAGATGCATTCACATGGAAAAAACCCAAAAAACAAACCCGAAAATGGGATCGGAAATTAATATCGGACAACCCATTCACCGGAATGACATGCAGTAAGAAGGAAAAATGTCCGCAGGAAGGGGTGACACAGGGTTATCATGTTAAAACGCAGTTCCGGCTGAAATAGGAGGGGTTCACATGTGAAAAACTCCAAAAATACTCCCGAAAACTCATTTAAAATTTAATAAGTAAAAATCCGAAAGTCGAAAGAGGGTGGAGGAAAAAGGAAAAAGGTCAGGGAAGGCACAAGGGACACGGCTGTCAAATCAAATTGGAATTCCGATGCAGATAGGGCAGGTTCACATGGAAAAATAGCAAAAATACACACGAAAAAGTCGTGAAAACCCGGAAAATTAATAACGGACAAACCGTGTATTGGAATGATGCGGAATAAAAAGGAAAAATATCAGGGGAAAAGCGCTAGTCAGGGCTATGACGTCAGAGCATGATTCGAAAGCAAGAAAAGCGCGTTCACATGGAAAACCGTCTAAATTGCGTAAAATGCTTCAAAAATTAATAACTCAAAAAACCGTGCACCCGAACAAGGGTAGGTAAAAAGGAAAAATGGACCGTTCAATGGGAGGAACAGGGCTATAAGGTTGGATGAGGACTTTGGTGAACGTAGGATGCATTCACATGGCAGGACCTCAAAATCAGGGAATGAAGGAAAACTGCAAGGAAACAGCCCCAAGGGTGGGTGGAACATAACCAGAAGGGTGGGAAGGGATCCCATTAGGGTAAAAGCAAGGCATGGTATACATGCATGAACAAGATAAGGCATATGCAGAGGGGTATGCAACATAGATGCGCAGGGACGCGTCCCCACACTTAAGACCTTAACGGATAGGGTTAACCGAGCAACAGGGACCTAGGACCACGCCACAGATCATCCACTAACTTCCCCACACTTAAAACATGACCGGCACGAAGAAACCAAAGTGTAGGGTTAGAAAAACTTGGCCCGTTTCGTCAAGAATCAAGGTTGAGTGTTGACGGCACGTCCAGTGTGGTTGTCGGCGCTAGAGGGACCAAGGCATATTCTCGGCACACCTCCATCATGGAAGGGACCACGCGGCAGCACCCAGGGAGATAGCTGATGGAAGGAATCGCAGGAAATTCGTCGATGATGAGGGATATTGCACTCAACTCACAGTCACTCAATTGGAATGAAAGATCAGTCACTCGCCCCATGACTGATATCACTCGAAGAAGAATGATTGAAACCCATATCTCATACCCGGTTTAGAAATCGACAAGGGAGAATGGTGCAGAAGGAGTATGCCAGGGTGCACGGTTGATGGTGCATTAGTGCGTCCAACCCGTTTGGCATAAGTGCAAGGAGAAAGGCAAGGGAGCCTTACAGTGCAGTGCACAGAACAGGGTGATATGTCTTGTGATGACGGCAAAGACCCATCTCGTGGGTACACAGGGAAACGTGAACATACCTGACTCCAAGTGTCGTAATGTCCCTCAATCTCACCTCTCGGTAATTAATTGAAGAAACTCCAGTCACACTCAACCCACCCTCTGTCTCACGCTCTGTTGATAGTTACAGGAGGGCAGCCTTTTCCTGAAACCCATTGATATAATCCTCACAGTCACTTGTGCAAAGATTGTATGCCTTGTGCGCATTTGATGGTGCAATTGTGCATCCCGCCCGGTGCCGGCATACGGTGCAAGAAGGAAGGCAAGGGAGCCTTATGGTGCAGTGCACAAAAACAAATTGTGCTTTGTGCATTGAGAGGCCCATCCCGTGCGTGCAACACTTCATTCACACTTCTCTCCTCTCATTTGATTTGAAGGGAAAAGACTGGTCTCTCGCCCCACCCTCTGTCTCACTCGCTGGTGATAGATATAAGAGGGCAGCCCATACTCACTTCCCCATCCGGTTAGGATGAAAGCTCAAATCACTCGATTGTTTGTCGATGAAGATCGCGTCACCAGTTGTTGAAGAGGCGTACCCAGGGAGGTAGCCATCAAATCAATTATTGTATTGGACAGGAACACGTCGTCTGCTAGAGGACAGGTAATCACTTTGTAAAAAGACCCAGGACACAGCGTACCAAGGGAGGCAGCTTCGGAATTGGATCCGAGGGATATCAATCAATGAATCCACTTTCTGGACTGCTGGGTGTTACCACCTTTTCCACAGCCAGCTTCTCGCCCAAGGGTGTTTATCACCTTTTCTTGGAACGAGGCCTGCTATGACATGGAATTGCTTTCTTTTCTCTCATAACAGATTTGTTTATTTGTTTTTTTTCTTTCTTCTTTGGGTTTTTTTTTTCTTTTTTCTTATTTTCCCCTATTCCCGAGGGTGTTTCCACCTTTTCTCGAAGAATAGGTCGGCATGACAGGGACCTAAGTCCTTTTCTCCCATAACCGATATATTTTGTTTTGTTTTGTTGTTCTCTCTTTTTTTTTCTCTTCCAGTTGAGCAAGGGAATGGTAGAAAAACCATGTCTCAAGACCAACCTCGCCACTGTCGCTGGTGGAAAATAGAGGATAAGAAATCAAGACTGGAAGGGGGTTTGGAGGGGACAGAGGGTTGCACCCTCTTCATCAGAAGTGATTGAAGAACGGCTATCAAAAGTAGCATCATAAGAAGTACAGTGCCGCGCCAACGAGGGAAAGGATCAAGTGTCCGTAATTGTCAAGATCCCCAAGGAGGGAAGTACTTCTTCAGGCGATATCCATTGATCATAAAGGGATCATCAGAGGCCTCAACGGTCTGCACTTGAACAGAACCATTAGGGTTGACTGCAAGTACTTTATAGGGGCCCATCCACCGCTGTTGGAGCTTGCCAGGAAACTTGCCAAAGCGTGAATCATAGGCTAGGACCAAATCACCTTCTTTGAACTCTTTGTGCTTGATGAAACTGTCATGGTAAGCCTTACGTCGGGCTTGCGTGGCTTCCATGCACTGTAGAGCCATCCGACGAATTTCGTCCAAACATTCCAAATGCAGGAGACGGCATTGCAGTGAATTATCTTCCCCCAAACGCTCTTTGATAGCCACTCTCAAAGAGGGTAATTCTAGTTCAACAGGAAAAACAGCTTCTGTACCATACACCAGCTGGAAGGGTGTTTGTCCTGTTGCTGCTTTATGGGAGGTTCTGTACGCCCAGAGAGCCTCTGTAAGTCGATCGTCCCAATCACGACGATGTGCAGCAATTGTTCTTGTCAGGATCGAGCAGAGGATGCGATTGGTGACTTCGACTTGGCCGTTGGCTCTGGGGTAATAGGGAGTGGACTTACGATGGCGGATCTTATACAACTCTGTCAACTCTTCCATGACTTTGTTAAGGAAATGAGTGCCTCTGTCACTTACCAGCTCTAAGGGACTACCAAAACGGGTGATGATATTCTCGTACATGAACAGGGCCACGCTGTTACCATCGTCCCGCTTTAGGGCTTTAGCTTCACACCACTTTGTAACATAATCCGTACATACGAGGATGTATCGGTTCTGTTTCCTTTTGGTGGGAGGGTCGATTGGACCTACGAAGTCAATGCCCCACTTCTCAAACGGCTTTAAGGGAAGGATAGGTTGCAGTGGCATGGCACTTGACTTCGTGGGTTTCCCCATTCTTTGACAAGCATCACATCTTTTACAGTAATCATAGGAATCTTTGTGGATGGTAGGCCACCAATAACCTGCTAGCAGAGCCTTCCTGGCTGTAGCTTCTCCTGCAAAGTGACCTCCACATGGCTCGTCGTGGCAAGCCTTCAGAACAATCCCAATCTCATCTCTTGCAACACATCTTCGGAGCACTTCATCTTTGCCTTTCTTGTACAATGCACCGCCTAGCAGGGTGTAGGGGGCTGATTCTAACATGAGCTTCTTCCTTTCCCGACTAGAAATACCAGGAGGGTACTGTTGGGTTGCCAGCAGATTGGCAATGTTTGCATACCAGGGAGTTACAGTTTCTACCAAAAATAGGGAAGCATCAGGGAGGTCTGGATCATCCTGCTCCTCGTCTGCAGTTTGTGGGATACGCGATAGATGATCAGCCAGAACATGGGAACGACCAGGCTTAGTAATCACCTCAAAGTCGAACTCTTGGAATAAAAGGAGCCATCTCATCAATCGTCCTTTCACATCTGCTTTGTTCATCAGGAAGGATAGGGCCTCATGATCCACATAAAATTTAAAGTGGGTAGATAGGAGGTAATGGCGAAACTTCTCCAGGGCAAACACCATTGCCAAGCACTCCAGCTCGGTCACTGTATAGTTCCGTTCCCTATCAGTGACTTTTCGGCTTGCATAATAGATCGGTTGATCCAACTTCGAGGAGCCCTTTTGGCAGAGGACTGCACCTAAACCTTCAATTGATGCATTAGTGTGTACGTGGAACTCTTTCGTCCAATCAGGAGGTTGCAGAATGGGTGCCTTTATCAAACACTGCTTCAGAGTGTGGAAGGCTTTGTCACATTCTTCTGTCCAAGTAAACTCTGCATCTTTCCTCAGAAGCTTGTGCAAGGAAGTTGCCTTTGTTGCAAAGTGAGCTATGAACCTTCTATAGTAACCCACATGGCCTAGGAATCCCCTCAACTGTTTGAGGTTGGTGGGTGCTGCCAGAGCTGCAATCTTTTCAATCTTTGCAGGGTTTGTTGATATCCCTTGTGCTGAGACAATGTGGCCCAACACGACTCCAGAAGAGACCCCAAAGATGCATTTGTCGGGGTTGAGGGAAATCCCATACTCCCGGCATCGATCAAAGCATTGTTCCAGGTGTTCCCAATGTTCACGGATCAAACTATAGACACAGAAGTCATCCAAATATACCTCAATAAAGTCGTGCAGATGATTTTGAAATGCGGCCATCATGACTCGTTGGAAAGTAGCAGGGGCATTGCAGAGCCCAAATGGCATCACTCGGTAAGCGTAGGTCCCCCATTCTGTGGTGAAGGTTGTTTTGGATTGGTCTTCTTCTGCGATTTGCACTTGATTGTATCCACTGAATCCATCCAAAAGAGAATAAAGTTCATGTCCTGCCACTGTGTCCAACAGTTGATCTGTGAAAGGGATAGGAAAATGATCCTTCTTCGTCTTGGAATTAAGCTTTCGGAAATCCACACATATTCGCAATTTGCCATTCTTCTTGGGTACAACCACGATGGGTGAAACCCATTCACTATTTGCCATTGGATAGATGAACTCGGCTTCCAGAAGCTTCAGCAGCTCTGCTTTCACCAATGTGGAATAATTCGGGTTCATTCGCCTCTGTCGTTGCCGTACTGGCTTGGCAGCAGGCTCCAAGTCAATATGATGTTGACATATTGTGGGATCAATCCCCTTTAGGTCTTTGTAGGACCACGCAAACACGTCCAAATTTTCTTTCAAGAAATTGTACAAGGTTGACAACTCCTCTTCTGGGAGACTGCTACCCACCTTCAAGTGGCGTTCAGTGCCTTTTGAATCCACAAAGGTTAACTGCCTTTCACCTTCCACTTCTCGGATGAAGGTCCCGCGGACTGCTTCTGGGTAGAGATCCGACTCCTTCAAGGGAGTGGTGTCCTCGTCTGATGTCCCACTAGAACTCACTTCTTCTTTTGGTGGAGACTTAGGTTGCTCCTTAAGACGTTGGAATGGGATTAGAGCTATTTCGGGTTTGGTTTCAAAATTAATTACCTCTTGGCTTGAAGACTCATCTTCTGATGATACATCCAGGAACGTCACATAACAGGGACCCTCTGATGCGTGTTGGGTTGGTGGGACTGGTGCTTGTTGGCACGGTGCATCATCATCATCTTTCTTTGGCAAGGATAGGTTAGGACGGCATGAGCCACTGCTGAAAGACGGCTTGTTCTTCTTAATCCACGTCTTATAAAGGTTTTGCATATGAGAAGATCCATTTACCAGACCAAATGGTACCATCGCCATTCTGTCCCATAGCATGAGCTCATCGGCTTCTGATGCTTCTGGAACTTCTTCCTCAAATGTATCCTCTTCAGGTGGAATAGATTCTTCCGGATCATTTTCATAACCTTCTTCGTCCATATCATATCCATCCTCTTTTGTCTCTGTCTCTGTCTCTGCGTCTGCTTCTGTCTCTGCTTCTGCTTCTGCTTCTGCTTCTGTAGGAGCTCTGTAACAGAAGAACAGATTCTCTGTCTCCTCTTCTGCCTCTGTCTCTGGCTCTGCTATGGCCATATAACAGGGAGAGCAGTACATCCATGCTTCTATCTCACTGTCAGAGGTGATTTCAGAAGTCATGCCTGGTTCAGGCAGGAAGTATTCACCCATTGATAATGGCTTTGCATCTTTTGGAAGTCGGCTTACAGTATCCACTGTTAAGGAATGCGCCACTGTTTTCTTGGGAAGGATCTGTTTGACAGCATCTTCGTCTGCTAACGTTCCATCTGTAGCCTCGTTAGGGGAATCAGAAGATAATTCCAAGGAGGTGGATCCATGTCCTTTTTGAGAACCATACAGTTTCAGCACCACTTTGTTGGGTCCTCTGCCCAAGGTCAAAGTTCCTTTGAACCAATCCGTCCTTGCTCTGGCTTCAAAAAGCCATGGTCTGCCCAGTAATAGAGGATAGGATGTACCATAAGAGTTTGGCTTCACCACCAAATAGGTCAGCCAATAATCTTTTCCAGCCACTGTAGTCTTCACATATGGAAGAATGCCCAAAGGCTTGATTCTACTCTGATCCGCCAGTCTGATGAGCCATTGGGTTGGTTGCACACCTTGTAGGCCTAGATCCTTCATTGTCACATCCGTCATAATGTTTACTGATGAACCTCCATCAATCAGTGCATTTGCAATGAAGCAGCCTTCTATCCACACACCAGTCTCTAGAGTACCCGGATCTAGAAAAGCATTAGCCACATCCACTTCTTTTACAGGCTCTGGAGCCTTGTTGGACTTTGTCACTGTTGAGGGAGCAATCCTTAAACCACGTCTTTTTGTCAGTATACTTTTGAATCTTTTCCGGCAACTGGGAGACAACATCAATAATTGTCGAAATGTGAGGTTTGGTCTAAAGGTATCTAGATCTCTAACTAGATCGTATTTCTTAATGGGATCCACTGGCTTCTCTAATCGGTTAGGGAATGGGGCAACACCCATTTTCATTTTCCCTCTTTCTTCCATTAGAGGAATTACAGGAGCTTCTTCTGCCACTTGTGGCACTTCCTCCTCTTCTGTATCCTGGACCTCTGGTCCTGTCTCTGTAACTGTCTCTATAACTCTCTGTGGCACTGTAGGGCTCTGTACGGCACTGTTAGGCTCTGTTCTGTTTTGTTCTTCTGGTGGAAGATTGAACTTCACTGTTCTGGCAGGAGGGTTATTCTCTTTCTGGACAGGTGGTTCCTTCTGCTTTGCACGCGTGATGGCAGCAACTTCCAATTCTACCAAATTGGAGGTAGGCTCTTGGGCCTTGGACGGACTATCAGTAGCACTGTTTTTTACTGGGGCTGGACTTGGACAGTCTTTTGCAGTGTGGCCTTCTCCTTTGCATCGACTGCATAAGGGCTTATAATCCACTGACCTTCTGGGATTTGGACAATTTGGTGAGATGTGTCCCTTTTCTCCGCATCTGTAACACTCCACTTCTGATCTCTGACCACCGCCAGACTGTCTTCCTCTGTAACTTTGAGAAGGAAATCTTCTGGGTCCGAAATTAGGACCAAACTCTCTAGGCTTGGGTCCAATATCTTGTGTTGTCATCTTGGATTCCAGCAAGTTGAATCTTGTGTCTTCTTCCTTCCTTCTCCTATCATGCATCTCCTTCAGAGAGCAAATGTCCTCTGTATGATTCTTCCGCAAACAGTAGGAACAGAAGGCTCCAGGGATGGTTGGTTTTCGTGTACATTCAGTGGCTAAATGGCCTGCTTGATGACACTTACCACACCAAGTATTTGACCGCATCACATCTCTTCCTACTCCTGCAACATTGGATATGCTAGCGGTATTCACTTTCAACGTCTGTAGCTGCTCTGTAATCACATCCATCAACTCCTTTTTGATGTTTGCAACTGAGTTGGATAAATAATCCTTCAAGATTTCTCCTCCGTACGTACTGGCAGGAGGGTTTTGAGGAGTCTCTGTAATCACTGCATAAACGGGTTGGGCTGGTACAGAGGGGTCTCTGTTCTGGTTCTGATTCAGTGCTCCTGTTTGAACTGTTGGCTGTTGGCTCCAGTTGATAGGGTTCCACTGTTGCTGCTGATTTGTCATTAAGGAAATTGGTTGGGAGCATTGTTGTTGTGGTTGAGCCATCATTTGAGGCATGGATTGTGGCCACTATGGATTTGGTGCACTGTACTGTGATACCAGGGGCATCTGTTGGTAGGGATAGGGAACAGTCCCTGCAACTGCATTTGGTGGGTACATCATTCCTGGCACCAGAGGAGGTAGGACTCCTCTTCCTGTATTCATTGCTAGTCTAGCTTCCACTTCATCGTACAGTCTTGCACCTTCTGTTGCAGCTTGTAGTGTGACTAGTCTTTGCAGCTCCACAAACTTACGGACTTCTGGTTGTAATCCTCTGAGAAACACCCCCTTCTGAATGCCATCATCTAGATTATGGTTAGTCCATCTCTTCAGGATGGATTCCATTCGTGAGACATAAGCTTCCACTCTTTCTCCAGAGGACTGACTTAGGTTCATAAATTCCTCTCTCATCCGCTCTTCAAAACCTTCACGCCTGAATTTAGTGAGGAAGGCCAACTTCAGGTCGTCCCATGTGCCAAAAGTTCCTGCTGCTTGTCTCTCATACCACTGAAACGCCGCGCCCTTGAAAGTGGCGGGGAATATTGCTAACCAATGCTCAGGGGTTCTGGCATTGTTAGCCACACACGCTACCATAAACTCTGCTACATGAAGATCGGGGTCTTCATTGTACTCTCCCTTAAAAACTGGCAATGGAACTACATTCGCTGGTCTGTCATCAATATTTCCAGGACGGATCTGGCTTGGAAGTGGACCTCCAGCAGGAGGAGGAAGGGCTTGATGTGCCATTGGGACTTCTGTAAAGAGTTCCGCAAGGGCGTCCAAGGCGGCTTCTGCTGCGAGCTCGCTCTCGGCTCTGATTCTTGCTTTCTCTCTTCTCACGTACCTTTGGACTCGTTCCAATGCTTGCCTCTTTATTGCGTCATTCATCAGAGGTGTGGCTCCACTATGTTGTTAGTGCTCCACAGAGGGTTAACAGAAGGCTTCAGTCTCTGGAGGGCTCTTTGGCCAACATTTCTTCTACTTCTTTCTTTTCAACGTCCTTGAATTCTGCTTTCATGCCACTGCACAGAGGAAGGTATTCGGTTCTGAAGGTGTCAAAATGCATACGTCTGAGCATGGTGGTGGTGCCATCATCATAGTAATGCCAGCTTCTGATGGTTTCAATAGTGTATGTTGTGAAAAACACTCTGTCTACCAACTTCCAGTGGGTTGCTAATTGAACAAACAGAAGATTATCAATACACCAAGCATCCCATGTATCTTGCTGTTGAGCATCCACGAACAAATTCCAACTCTTTTCCTTCTTATCTTTGTGAACCTCTACAGACCAAGACTCCTGAAGCTTCTTCACAATCTCCCACTTGATGTTGTCTGGAAACTTCTCAATGAATGCCAAATCTTCCATGGATGGTCATTTTCTCTGTTTCTACTCTTCAGTTTGTTCCCAAACAGTTTGCCACCAAGATGCAAGTTTCTGCTGCTTCAACAGGAAGATGAAACTGTCCACCACATAGAGCATGCATCATAATCGTGATGTGTTTCCGCCATTGTGGAATGAACTTCTTGTGGAAAGTGGCTTTGATTATGAGAAATTCCAACTCTTCATTGGAAGAAGGAACTTTACAAACATCCATTGAATTCTTCTCTTCTTGGCAATGCCATTTCCTTTATTTTTAGCCTCTTCTGATGCTTGTTGATGGCAAGTTTCCCCGGCTGCGCACCAAAAACATGGTGCCCCAAGAGGAACACCAAGGAAAAAGGAATTCTCTTGCAAGAAAATCTATCTTGTAACATCAACAAGCTTGTTATCATGTTTCATATGATCACAATGAAGAAAAGAACACCAGGCACAACAAATCCTCATGCAGCATCATGTAAATCTCCCACGGATTTTAATAGAATCAACCATATTCTTCAACATCTTCACAAAATCCATCAATGGAACAAAGAAAGCAAAGGAATACACCATCTTAGAATGGAAATACATCACATAGTATTCATCTTCAATATCTTCATAGTCTTCTCTCTCAATCTCTCATATACAATCACTCTGTTTCAGTAGAATTGGCTATCTCTGACTCTCTCTCTCTCACTCCGTCAATAATACATCATATCCTCACTACAATCTCTCAAAAATTACTCTCAATAATCACTCTTAGGTCGTGGATACCCCTCCCAAGAGGTATGTCTGATATGAAGAGTCACCAGAGCCACTACAGTGTCTCTTCATAGCTCACTACTGTCACTTCACTCTAGTCTTCACTTGAGTCTTCAGCAGCTACTTCTTCCACTTCTTTCAGCTCTTTTGCACTTGTATTCACCTCTTTCCAAGGCTAGAAAACTTTCCCAAAGTCACACATACATTCCACAGAACACTTACAGAAGCATACAGAACAGCTACAGTACAGAAACAGTACAGAACAGAACAGAAGAGAAGACCTACAGAAGGTTACAGAAGGTTATCAAAACTTCATAACTCACTCTCAAACTATTTCAAACTCTCACAAACCATTCAATAAACTTCCACAATATCTCATTCTTCATCAATCAATACTTCATCCCTCCTTATAGAAGACAATCAGAACAAAATAGACCAAAACAGAATAAAACAAAAGGTATACAGAACCATTCAAAACCTATCAGAACATCACAGAACCATCAACAAACATCATGAACTTCCAAAAAACAATCAATATCATCTAAAACACTCTCAAACCACTTCCAAATCAACCAATCATCCCATAAAATCAACCATTCAGCTCTCAAAAACAACAAAAATCAGCCAAAAAACAAGTCATTTCAACACTCAACAGATGCATAATCTTGCTGATGATGAATGTCCATGTAAACATGTGAGATGAGACCATCCATGGTTGCATATTGCAAAACCATATGTGCTAAAATAGGAACACGATTACCACCATCCAAATAATTGCAACGATCACCAATAGAGAGAAGCCATTCAACAAACCCATGATTCCCATCTTACATGGAAACTCGCATATTTTGAGACAAATGTAAAACGTGTATACAATTCCATAGAGGGGAAAGACGAAGTGTTGCATCAATAGTCTCTTCATGAGTATCCTTTGACACCATTGACAGGATTTGATAGAAGTCTCCACCAAAGAGAGTAACTTTTCCTCCAAAAGGCATATCACATTCCATAATATTCCTCAATGTTCTATCCAATGCCTCAAAAGCATGTTGATGCATCATTGATGCCTCATTCCAAATAATAAGGCATACAACCCTCAACAATTATGTAAGTTGGCACTACACTAGAATGTTGCTTGATATGAAGTACTCTTTAGCTCAAGGGGAATCTCAAATCTTGAGTGCACAATATGCCCCTTTAGCAACAACAATGCAACAATCCTAGATGAAGCTATTTCTAGCACAAATTTTCCCTCACCTCTCAATTTTTCAAGCAAGCAATTATACAAATATGTTTCTCTTGATCCACTGGGTCCATCTAGAACAAAAATAGTTCTACATAAGGAGTTGACAGCATCAAGTACAACCAAGTTTTCCCTTCTTTGACACTCATTCAAACTGGACTCCATTGAACATACAATGTTCTTTTGGCTAATAATGCCAATATATCACTTCTCATGGATCAAAGGATTACTTGAATTCAATACCAAAGATATATCAATTTCAAGCATTCCATAGAACAGTGCCAAACATCACCCATATTTTCATAAAAGATATTCTAAATGCAGCAAAACTAAATTCGAAGCCAAGTCTTGAAAAATTTGATTGTTCCCATGAGAAGAAATCAAGCCATGCAGTATATCATGTATCATGGCAACCTTAAATCATTTCCACAATTGACTTGGATTCATAGGCTCACAAAAAACCAACACTATTGCAAAAAGTGCATGCAATTGTTTGCCTCTTTGAACCATCACAACTCCTCAATGCAAATGAACCATTCATGGTCACTTTCCAACAACCCTTTAGCTAAACAATTAGCTTTGAAAGTTGGATATAGAATTGTATCAATTATGTGTATGCCCTCAAATGACTTATGACCCTTGCATTTAGTGAGAAGGATTCGTAAAAACTAGAGCTCTCTCGCATAAGGAGAAACAAAATAGATGTGACCACAAATATCTCCCTTTTTTCACTTTGTCCAAATTTTTATTATTTCATTCCAAACCCAGTGTTGGGGGAGCTCCTAATACAACAACATGTTTGACTTAGCATGATTTTGGTTGTAAACAAACCACTTTCATTGCATGTTGGCATTAAAAACAACATCTCTTATATTGTCATCACCATGGAAGGTGACAACATTTCCCCTTGGCAAGTGCACATGAAAATGTATGTTATCTAGCTTCTCATTGTGTAGCTGGTATTCAAAAATCCTCCAACATGCCTTAGATGTAGAAACATACCAAGCATCTAGATACATCTGTATTTCATCAACAATTGCAACCATTGTAGAACCATTAGCTCCATTTGACGAATTAGACCTCTACAATAATGTGTGCTCTATATTTTGTAGAAAGGTAAGCATTATAAGGCACAACCCAATAGTTGTCGAGGTAGGCCCATCATTTTTTCTCATATAAATTGGGTAACCATGATCATCTTTCACTGTGGAATTTGCAAATGACCACGGGTAATGCCTTGAACATTTGCCATTGACCATGCATGGACTTTTGGGACCCAAATGGGCCATGCATCATGCACTGTCTGACCAGGCATCAAAGCATCCCTAATTTCCGCCCACATTGGATTATATGTGAAGGTGATGAAGAGATCTAGTTTGCCTCTACTACTATGAACTATTGCCATGGCATCTTGATATAGCTAGTACATGTGTTGAGGACCTCCTGTAAAGGATGTGGGAAGAACAATGTGTTTGCCTATTGATCTTTGTGGAATAGCATCTTGCCTATCAATAGTAGAAATCATATCAATAATTAAGTAAACCTTATCACACAAAGTGGATTGATTAAGATGACACCATGTTAACTTGCGTTGCTCAATGCTACAATATACATCCATAATAAATTGTTGTAATAGCCTTCCACATCTCAACATGCATGCAGTGATGTTATCTCATACCTATAGACGATATGCATAGTACTCCATTTGTGTAACACAATCTTTACTCAACATGTTTTCTAGAAGCAAACTATCATCCACTATGGAGTAGGGGATTTTCAAGTGCCACCCATCTTCCCCACTGGGAAATAGAAGAACATACAACAATGGCATGTAGCTTTGATGTAGGTGGGACATAATGGCACACATGCCACTTCTTATATAAATGTTTATGTTGTGATGATGCAAGCTATCATCATTATCTTGACCTAGAATGATAGTAGCAACCTCATTCCCAATTGGAACAGAGTATTGACTCAATATCGCACATCCTTTTGCAATAGTCATCCTTATCTCTATTGCAAGATTTTATTGAATTATCTCTCCAATGATTTGAAAGGCTCGAGCATACATGTTGCAATTATGCATCATTGCTTGCAATGAGGAAAGAATACTTGAATCAAGGCTAGGCATTACAGACATTTTGTTTTGAACCTCAGTGTTATGAAGATTTTTGGCTAGTGTGGCACGTCTCCAACCATGGCACATTTTAAGGTATTATAGCTTGCTGATGAAGAGGCAAGGTTATTTAAGTTTGTGAGGTGCTTCTTTTTGGTGTACATGCACTATTAAGTACTTAGCACAATGATTAAGAGTCAAGAGTCAGAGTTCTCTTGAAAGCAAAATACCAAGAGAGGAGTTGAATTATAGACCAAGTGCCTAGAGAATTTGCTATGTATTTGGAGTTATTTGCTTGAAGGATCTAACAAAGCGTCTACTCCAGTGTTTTCTATGCATTCTGATGGCAAGAAGGTGACCTTTGTGGATCTAGCCTTTGGGTTAGATAGAGTAGTTATGTTAGTAGGAACTCGAGACACAATGCATCAAGTTGAGGGGTGTGGGAGTTATTAGGGACCCCTATTTTGGGGTCCAAGGGCAATGCCCACAACTTGACAAAAAGGAAATATTCTTTGGCAAATTAGGAAAGGTTCATAATATGGTCGGACATGCCGACCATACTACCTTCCCAGGCTATAAAAGGAAGACCCCTCTAAAGGCATCATCAATCCATTTTTTACCCATTCATAGTTCTTTTAGCTACCCTTAAATTCTTCGCCTATGATCTATTTGGATTCACATCTAAGTTTCATAGTGGAAGTGCATGGGTGGACAGAGCCACCTTTGTACTAATTCGTTTGAAATTAAAGCAATTTTTGTACTTCTCACATTTGTTGTGTACTCTACTCCTTGCTTAGATTTTGTCCGAGATGTGTTGTGTAATTTTTACATGGTATTAGAGCTTAGGGGCCTCTTAGGAGTGAAGAGTACATGAGAGGCAAGGGGTTCAACAACAAAAAGGAGAAATGTCATTTGTTGCATCATGTAGCGGTGTTGGTGCATCAAGTGGTGGTGGTGTTGTACTACTGACAATTCAAACACTGAGGATTCATCCACCAACCTTCAACAAAGGAAAGTTAGATGATACAAACCACACTTTGTAAAATTTTAAAATCACAACCATCCTTGATTCTTATGAGATTTTGGAGATGGTGCTAGGGATTGTTGACCCAGAACCACAACCCACCCACACCCATCGAATTCAAGTGTTATGATTTCTCCAAATGCAGATCCTTTACGAGCTTGGAAATGAAGGAATGTAGATACATTGTGCGCCTTAGTTACAAGTTATTCTGACAGTGTTTTGACCTTGATTCACCATATACAACCAAGGCATTAGAGGCTTAGAATGTATTGAGAAATTAGTATGAAATGCAAAATCAAACAAGGATTTAGAACTTGGAGAATCAGTTAGCAGGAGAGAAGTTTATTGAAGGAGAGAGAGCTGAAGCATTCATCACTCGGATCAAGCATCTACACGACTAGATGACTAGTGTTGGGATACAAAAGACTAGTGAGGAGCCAGCTTGGAGGTGTCTTTGGATTTGTCCACTAAAGTTTGATGGATTGGTAACTATCCTAAAAATATTGAGGTGAGACCCCAAGCTATGAAATTTGAGGAATTTTGTACATTACTAAATGGAGGAGGAGTTGCAGCTTAAAGCTCAAGAAGGTAGCAATAGTGGAGATGATGTATTCTCTAGAGGCAGCACCCCTAGCTTAACAGTAAAGGGAATATTTCCCAAAATATTCACTAGTCAACTAGGGAAGGTTTGAACATGCCGACCAGACTACCTTCTTAGGCAATAAAAGAAAGATCGCTCTAAAGCCATCGTCAATCCATCTTTCACCCAGTCAGAGTTCTTCCAACTACCCTTAAACTCTTTGCCTATTATCTCCCTAGATCACCATCTAAGCTTCATAGTGGAAGCACATAGGCGGACAAAACCATCTTTGTATCAGTTCATTTAAAATTAAAATAATTTTTGTTCTTCCCATATTTGTTGTGTATTCTCTACTCCTTGCTCGGATTTTGTCTTGTGTCGTGTAATTTCTACAGTAGGCGTTTCTTAAACTCTCTACTCTCACAATTATTCTCAACCAACAAACAATGCAAGGGCTCAAGTGTTTCTTGAAGGGGAGGCAATGAAACCTTCCCACTCCTGCAACAATGCTTCTCCACAATTAAATCATGAATAATTCTAGACTTGGAAGACCAAATCTTTGCAATACAATGAGAGCATAGCCTATTCATTTATGTAAGACTATGCAATCGAGGGTCATGATAACATAGCACACGTATCACAGGATGCTCTACCATCTAAGGTATCTCATGGAGAAGGGAATAAGCTCCTGCATTATTAGGATCAAAATTTGGTTCTGCTACATCTTACATATAAACTGGTATTTGGGAAATGTGGAAGGCAACATATTGCACTTCTTCCACTATACTTGCATGCACAAGTGCAATGAATGATGGAAGATTTTGAGCTTCACGAGGATCATCAGGACTTGGACTTGCATGCATAGGTGCAACTTGTGAGCAAAACACACCCGTGTGCATGCACATGCGCACACACACGCACGCACGCATGCACGCATGCACACACGCACACGCACCCGCACCCGCACACGCACACGCACACGCACACGCACACGCACACGCGCACGCGCGCGTGCACACACACACACACACACACACACACACACACACACACACACACACACACACACACACACACACACACACACACACACACACACACACACACACACACACACACACACACATCTTAAACACTTCAAAGAGAGATGTATGCATATAATTATGTGCATGCATGAGAGAGAGAGAGAGAGAGAGAGAGAGAGAGAGAGAGAGAGAGAGAGAGAGAGAGAGAGAGAGAGAGAGAGAGAGAGAGAGAGAGATCTTAAACCCTTCAACAAATAATACAAACATATGTGTAAGAGAGAGAGAGGGAGCTCAAACACTTCAACAAGATGAAAAACAATCATTGAAAGACCTAAATATAGAAAGAAAAAAATAGCTCCTAGGAATAACCACAAAGTAAAAGCATGTTTGAAGAAAACCTTGCAAACTAAATCCTAGCGCTAAAATCTAGAAGGCCTACCAACCATATTACTATTGCCAACATATTAATGGCACCGGGCACATCATTTGTGGCCACCTTGGTAGTTGTATCATTCTCAATCCTTATAGTGACAACATTCAAACGCCCCAGGTAAGACCCAAGTTTGGTAACATCAACCACAAACTTATCAAGTTGAAGCTTCCAGGATTCGGGCAACAACCTACAGCCCAAGGGGCACACACTAGCTCTTCAAGTCCACCCCACATCTCACCATACATCTTACTGCTGTCCTTTTGTATGTTTGTCCAACAAGCCCTACAACGCAATATCAATTCTAGTCTTCCAAGAGATGTCCTATTCCGCCACATACTGGAGATGTGCTGAAATATTGCTATTGCTTGCACAACACTGCTCAACTTGTTATCGCAATGACAGAAACTCGTGTGCAAGGATGCCATCCAACTAACCACGCGAGTGATGACTTTTGTGAATAACAATCAAGGCTCTCTCAATGGCCCTTCTCCTAACAATCTCCTTGGCTTGCCTCACATTGATACATATTTGTGGAGCAGATAGCACAACCTTTGCAGCATCACTATTAGATGTCTCCATGGTGGCATTAGGGTTCCAAACCTTCATACTTGTTAAGAAGGAAAACAATTAGCTTTCTCAAAAAAATTTGTAAATGGATCATACAATACACGAAAGCATTTGAATATAGGAAGAAAAATCACGTGTTCATAGAAAGTGTAGTGAAACCACCAATTTTGAAAGAAAATGAATGTTCATCAAACATGCAAGGAGACTCCTACATTGTGGAAGATAGATATACCAAAGTAGTTGGTTTATAGTGTTCCGAGTCTTGACTATGCCATGCATACTTTACCAATCATAACTTCTATGATTTGCATCCTTTCAAGAGATCACATAGCAAATAAATACATATTACAAAATAAAAGGAAGAAAGACCTAAATGAAAGGTTCGTAGTTGAGTTTGAAGCCTATCATTGTGTCTTTGACTAACTCTTGTTGATTTTAAGCATAGTCTACATGACACAAAGCTGACTACCGAGTGTTGAGAACAAAAAAATATGCAAAGTTAAAATGAGAAAGAGACAAACATATGTACATGCATGCATTCATGGGACACGTGCTCGTGCAACACACACACACACACACACACACACACACACACACACACACGCACGCACGCACGCACGCACGCACGCACGCACGACATTCATATGAGAGAGAGAGAGAGAGAGAGAGAGAGAGAGAGAGAGAGAGAGAGAGAGAGAGAGAGAGAGAGAGAGAGAGAGAGAGAGAGAGAGAGAGAGAGAGAGAGAGAGAGAGAGAGAGAGAGAGAGAGAGAGAGAGAGAGAGATCTATTTTTCAAATTACACTCTCAAATGCAACTCTTAGAATTACAATCTTTTACTCTAATATTGAACAATACAAAATGCAAAATTGAAATATGAGTGAGAGAGAGAGCTATTTTTCAATTTACACATTCAAATGCAATTGTTATAATTACTATCTAATATTTTATAATCCAATATCTAACAATAGACAATGCAATCTACTAATACAAAATGCTAAGATATATAGAGCTAGTTATTCATTGAGAATTTATATTGAGAAATACAGTGCATGAATTGGTGTGCACAGGCTACTGGATTTTGTAGCTATACAATCCTTCACCTAAATACATGTAACACTACTCCTAGCAAACCATACAAGGGCTTGGGTGGAGATATTTTGCAAGCAAAGGGAAGCAACTATGCATGGTATGACAATTGCTAGAAATATAATGGGGCATCTTATGTATTCTTAGAACTTTTTGTAACTAAATGGAAAGTGATCATAAGTAAAGTCCTCAATGTGGTAACATAAATGGTCAAGTTTCCAATGCGGTAGCATTAGGATAGATGGTTTCCAATCCATAGGCTTGGAAGATTATCTACAATGATGATGTTATATTCCATGAGGAAAATATTCATATGAGACCAAAGCAAATGATTAAGATACACAAGGTGATCTTTCAAGAGGAGCCTCCTATTACAGTACAACTAACCCCAATTAGATAACCTACTATAACTGATGATGATGTAGTGGGCCAAGTTTCGCATGTTATGCAAGGCCATGAGTGTTGAAGTTAATGACTTTTTGAAGAAAAAGTTTGAGATGAAGAATTTGGGTGAACTAAGGTACTTTCTTGGTATTCAAGTGATCAAATGTGATGATGGTATATGGTTGTCCTAAAGGTAGTATGGCTTGGATATGTTGTCCATGTATGGTATGACAACATATAATCCTCTTTCAATGCCATTGGAGAAAAATGTTAAGTTGAGTATTGATGTTGGGGATGAGATAGAAGATCCTACTATATTCAAGGGGATAGTAGGGAGTCTAATTTACATGACTATCACAAGGCTAGACTTGAGTTATGCTATTGGCCTTGTTAGTCAGTTTATGTAGATGCCTAGAAAGCCTCATTTGGATGTAGTTAGATGCATATTGAGATATGTGAAGTCAACTTTGCATTATGGACTTTTTTATAAGGCAAGTAGGGATATACGAGTATTTG
The DNA here is from genome assembly GCF_053477565.2 of Lygodium microphyllum. Lineage (NCBI taxonomy): Eukaryota > Viridiplantae > Streptophyta > Polypodiopsida > Schizaeales > Lygodiaceae > Lygodium > Lygodium microphyllum. The sequence continues at coordinate 60,956,110 of NC_141145.1, read as the reverse complement.
AATACACAGATGCAAATTGGGTCGATATCATATTTGATAGAAGATCTACCAGTAGATTCATGTTTTCCCTTAGTAGTGTAGTAGTTACATGGAGCATAAAAAAGCAACCTACAATTGCTTTATCAAGTACAAAGACAGAGTATAGAGGCACAACTACGGTAGTATGTGAGGTGGTATGGCTTCAAAAGTTATTGGGTGATTTGGATGTGTAGGGAGATGGTCCAATTGTGATTCACTAAGACAACATGAGCAACATACAATTAGCTAGAAATCCAACGTTCCATGCTAGGACAAAACACATTGAGGGGAATTGCCACTATGTGAGAGAGAAAATAGTTGCAAGAGAGATTGACTTGGTATATGTTAGCACACAGGATCAGATAGCTGACATTTTCACAAAGCCATTGATATAATTGAGCTTATTAGAGTTGCAGAGATATAATTGAGCTTGAGGGGGAATAATGAGATGCAAACTCAACACCTGTAGGCAGATGGAATGTGTGGTTAGATGGGTCCGCACGTCTACACTTAGCACGTCAATGGTCATTATGATTCTCACATGGCCAATGACTTATCACTTATTATATTAGTTCATTACAGCCTATCTCACCTACCATATCCAAGAAAGATGCATTTGATAGACTTTAGATCCAACTTATTGGGCTTATCTTTAGAAATATGGAATAAAGTCTCACATCCAAAGACTCACAAGTATGCATACGAGGTAGGTTTACCGGACCATATCTCCTTTGCAACTCTACTACCAAGAAGTGTGCATGGGGACCTATTAAGGAGATGAACAATAGTGGTAATTCTCTTAGCCCAAAAGTGCTGTGGTAAACTTGCCTGACTAAGCATACTACAGACTCTTTCCTAAATAGTCCTACTCATGCACTCCGCAACACCATTCTGGGGTGGGTTATATGGGGCAGTCAAGTGACACTTAATACCTCTCTCATTCATAAAGCTACTTAAAGGCCTTAGAGACATATTCACTTCAATTGTTAGATCGTAGGTATTTTAGCCTATGCCTAGATTGGCTCTCAACCATAGCAAGAAAGCACTAGAACATAGGCCAAACATCCCATTTTTGCATAATAGGATATGCCCAAATCTTATGTGAATAATCAACTATGAATGTAATAAAGTACTTTGCGCTACTAGTGATTGATAGGGCATGGGACCACAAACATATAAATGCACAAGAGCCAATGGCTCACTCACATGAATAGAACCAAACTTTTTATGTGAGTTACATGTCTGTTTGCCATAAAAATAATGATCACATGAATCAAAACATGAGTAATCAAGAGGCAAAAGATATTATAAATGAGTAAGTACTTTCATTCTTTTTAGGGGCATATGCTCAAGAGGGCGATGCTAAAGAGATACATATAAAATATCAACCATAGTCGAAACATGGTCAATAGACCCAAAGACAAGGAAGGCATAGAGGCTGCCAACCTTGGCACCTCAAGTATGAACAAGACTACCACGAGTAATATTTCATGAAAAATCACTAAAAGTATATGTCATCATCCAACTGTCCAGCTAAAATATGGCTTTTAGTCAAAGTCGAGACATGACATATATCATGTAGCACAAAGGGAGCACCAATACCCTAACATCACCTATAACAATGATATCCAATGCAATATCATCTCCTAGTCTAACAGAACCCATGACAATATGGTAGCTATGAAACCAAAATGAAGCCCATGAATTAAAAATCCACTATTGAGAGTAAGAAGATGTAGCATCAATCAACTAAGTAGTATCAAGTGATGAAGCAACAAGTATGTAATCATATGAACTATAATCCAAGGCATTTATCTTCTCTATCTTCACACTCAACTAAAGAACAATGCTGCAATTATAAGAAGATTTGACATTATTCTATGCTTTTCCCTTGCCTTTCTCATTGCACCTATCATTGCACATCTCATGGCATTGCGGCCTAATGTGACCCTGTTGTCCATAATAATGCCATGTCAAAGAGGACTTACAATTGTGGGACTTACTATGAGATTACCCACAAGACTAGGACTTGCCCCTATTAGGTTGTGAGTCTCCACCATGGTCATTTTTCCCATTTCCACCATTTATGCCTCTAAGTGCATGAGAAGTGCAAGCTACATCAATATTCTTCTTATTCATTTATTCTATAATAAGTAAATCACTCTCTACATCATTGCATTTAAAACCATCTTCAAGAGTATTAGCACTCATAGTAGTACGAAATGTATCCCATGAGTTTAGTAATGTGAGAAGCAAGAACAAAGACTTTATGTTATCCTCAAATAGAATGCCTTGTGAAATAAGATGGTTGAAAATAGAGTGAAAATCCTTCAAGTGAGTAGACATAGGGGTGCCCTCCTTCATGCAAAGGTCCACAAGCTTCTTCTATTAGTAGTCATGTGTGTTTTATGTGATCATCTCTTGCCTGACTTTTTGTCTCCTTCTTCTCCTCATGTTCACTTTTCTATTTTCATTGCACACTCTCACATGGTATCGGAGCCATGTGTGGGAGCCAAAGATTTCAAAGTGAAGCACTTAGTTCATGGTTCCAACTATCTTCATCACTAGTTTGGGGGTAGCAAACATGTTTTTTGTTTCTTACAACAATGGGTAACTTCAATCTGTGCTTGGATGGCATTAATCAAGCTAGGTGGCACCCTTTATGTGGGAGCAAACCTACATTTTTTGCATGCACTCTCTCATCTGAACCAAGCACCTTGAGCATGGTATGAGAAAATACATGTAGCATGTGGTTTTAGATAATCCAACTAAGAGCAAATTTTTTATGTTAAACATGAGGGTGTTGCGCCTTTGATAATTATGGTTAATGTTGATGACATGTTACTCATTGGTCCTTTCATGAGACACATACTGTTGATTTTAAGTCTAACTTGCATTTCACTTTTAACATGTCAGATTTGGGTCTATTGCACCATTGTTTCAACAGTTAGTTCAACCAATGTAATGGAGTATTTCTATGTGCCAATAGAGTATGTTGAAACATAAGATATGGTCTTGAGGATTGTAAGCTTTTTACTACTCCAACAGAGATAGGTTTGAAGTTAAGCTTTAATGATGCTAGAGATTGATTTCTTATCTTTCTCTATCAATAGGTTATTGGGTGCTTGATTTATGTGTGCATTATGAGGCATGGCATTCAATTTGTGGCCTCACAGATGAGCAAGTTTATGCATAGCCTAGGCAACAAGCATTGGCAGGAGGTGAGGCATATATTTTGCTATTTGAATGATACTCGGAACCTTGGGTTGTTTCATCCCAAGGTCAGATCATCATTGCATGCTCTTTTAAATTTTGAGTGGGCTAGTTCTTATGACTACTCATGTACATATTGAACCCTTCAATGCACTTGGTATAATGTGCTCTTAAGCTTCTTCTTCTCTGACCTATGTGTGTGCAATCTTGCAATCTTAAATACAATATTGCCCCTTCACACGTCTATGGCTATGAGATGGTTCCAAAGGCAATTGGACTCAAGATGGAGCATGTATTTATCTTTAAGCTTTAATGGTAGAAGTAAGAACAAGAGTGGATACGGGGCATATCTTGTGAGTTTTATGTAGTATGATGTGAAGCTCTTCTTGTAGATAGAGATCCCTATCCTTCTTCCTCTCTTCTCTTGCTATGTGGATATGGAGTCCTTCTTTGTAGCTTGTTCATGAACCTTGCTCTCTCTTCTAATCTTTTTATCTCAAATTAAGACCATAGCTAGAGTTTTAGGCATGTATTGTATGCATAAAGATAATCTCTACACTTTTGTTTTCCAAAAAAGTTACAATCATGACCTACCTACCTTTATTTAATATGCTAGAATCACTCTTATAGGAGTTTTGGTCATCTTGGCTATAGTTCATGGGGATCAAAAAGTCATGAGAAATGGTATGCTGGTTCCAATGGATCCAAACTGGTGCCCTATTTTGGAAATACCACTAACAAGGGCTCACTTTTGCACATTGCATTGTTTAGTTAGAATAATTGAGAAGCTAGTATATGAATATATATGCTTTGCATACAAGATGCAACTTGTGTCAGAAGCTGGTGCTACATGCAAGAAGGTAGAACAAGTCCTGTCTGAAGTTGGATTGCATGGGGGCCAAGTAGAAATAAAAAAGGACAAGAAAAAAATGGACAAGAGTGAAAACATCCCTTGTAAACCATGCTTTGGCAGACCCAAGGCTAGGAAGTTTATATCTCCACCTCAAGATGAGGAAGGCAATATACTTGTAAAACAACTAGAGAAGTATGAAGCATGGAAAAAGTTGCATATTGTTGTTTTGGATTGGAGCAACGGGGGATGAATGAGGATTGCGAAGGAAGAAGTGTGGATACACCTAGATAGATTAGCATCTCTCTTACAAAAGTTGAGGTTTAGGAATGGTGATGCTAATACATTTAAAGAGATAGTTGCTAAATTTCATAAGTCCATGGTGGAGGAATGGACTACAAACAACATAACACACTACATGGTTAATATTGTCACCACTACAAAAAAAATCATCATTTTGAATTAGTTTGTGTTTCTAATCTCTCTTCTTGTGCAGCATATACTTGAAGCACACGGTCTATACTTTGCAGATTAAGGAAGTTTGGCAGTATGGTCAACTCAAGGCATGGAACGATCTCACTGGCAAGCTCAATGTGCTTTTCAACAGGCAACTGATCATGGAGGTGGCATTAATGATTCCAATTCTATGAGGCAATTATTACAATGGTGGTATAGGAGATTAGAGATACGATACAAGGAAAAAGAAAAGAACTCCAAAACCTCTCAAGCAAAATTTATAAGTAGGGCAATATATGAAGTGAGAAAAGCAAGATATGAAAATAGCACAACTACACAACGCCACACAGAATGGTTGGCAACCCAAGAGAGAGATGGCAAGAAATGGCTCAAAAATGGAAACCTAGATAAAGATAATAATTTTGATGCATTTAGAGTCTACGAGAGAGCACAGGTACTAAGGATATGACACATTAATACTCCTATCTTTAACATGAGATGTCTTGTAAATTTTGTTTAAAATTTTGAAGGTTTATCACTATATTTTTCAAAGTCGATTTCCAACTATGTTTTTTAATTATGAAAAGTCGATTTCAAAATCCTAAGACAAAGATATGAAAATTCCAAACCTTGGAATATTCATTGGCCTAGAGAGAGAGAGAGAGAGAGAGAGAGAGAGAGAGAGAGAGAGAGAGAGAGAGAGAGAGAGAGAGAGAGAGAGAGAGAGAGAGAGAGAGAGAGAGAGAGAGAGAGAGAGAGAGAGAGAGAGAGAGAGAGAGGGGCATGAGGGGGTGGTAGGCAACAGAGAGACGCAGGGATGGGGTGGAGAAATGAAATGAAATGAAAATTTTAAAGTTCATTTACACCACAATAGGTTTAAAAGTTTCGTATTTAAGTCAAGTCTCTCCTTTCATTTTTCCCCATTACTCTTCACTCTACCCTCCACCATTCTATCCTTCATCATCACAACCATGGCACGTTCCAAGCTTCCTATCAAGAAGGCACCTGCAAGTGCAAGAGCTCAACACTCTTCCAAATCTAGTGAGTGTATTGTGAGTGTCAAAGGTCCCCTAGTGGGCCGCAATGGTGTCCCTACTGCACCTAATAATGGTGGTGCTACTATGGCCAACAATGGTGGCCCTAATGTGGTCAATAATGATGGTTCATCATTGTCCAAAAATGGTGGTCCACATGCTCCAATCGCTCCACCTTCCACTACTGCTCTAGCTAGTAATACACGTCCTCCAACACATAAGAAGTGAAGATGGAGACCACGCACAACTGCGCTATGTGAGATAAGAAAATTTCAGAAGAGTGACAACTTGAATATTTCTAAGGCACCATTCTCTAGGTTGGTGTGAGAAATACCGCAAGATCTGCAGTTAGGGCATCATCACAAGTTTTTTTCAAGGAATCGAGCAAGGAATGTGGGGCAATGGTCAAGCCAACCTTGCTTGCTCTCCAAGAAGCAACTGAAAGTTACTTGATTGATCTAATGAGTGATTGTTAACTTTTAGCCATTCATGCTAGACGTATCACTATTAAGTCCACAGATATGGTTCTTGTTCATAGGATCCGCAACAATAGGGATGCATTTAATCTTAATGTCAACAATATGCTTTGAGAAGCTACCTTGTGATTGCATTTACGTTTTTAGCTCAGGTTTGGTTGTAGATTGTAAGAAGCTTAGTTTTGGGTTATCTTTTCAGTAGACCTTCAAGTATTTGATAGCAGTGACCTGCAAAATGGAGCTAAATTTTGCCTAGCTCTAGTTGTACTTGGTGCGATGCACTATCTACCGTGTATTTCATGGTTTCATAATGCCAAATCTGATATTTGATATTCTATTGTGACCATAATTTGCATTGTGCGTATTTTCAAGTTTCCAATTTTGAAAGTAGTTTTGTTGAGGATAAATTCAATGCGCAATCATGCACACATCAGTGATCATTTGTATATGGGCCGATACACTATATCTTTACTATATTAAGCGGTTTGGAAACACTATATTTGATATGTGATATTCCATTTGACCCATGACTTATTTTTTGTGAAATTTTAAGTTTCCAATGTTTCACGTAGTTTGGTTGACAACACATTTAATATGCAGTTGCGCACACTCAGTGGTGAGTTTTCTGTTACCAGTGAGTATAATCCAGTTAATGCATTTTCAAAAAATGATCGAACTATCAATTTTATAAATTAAAATTTGATGAAACATCATCCACATAACAGGCATCATAAAAACTCGTGGATATTAAAAATTGGCTCCATTAAAAGCCTCTAGAATACCTATTTGGAGACTTGTGTTTGGGGCCTTGAATCTGGGGATTCACGGATCCAGACGGGACCCTCCAAACAGATGTCCCAGAGGCTTCTGATGGGGCCAAAACTGTTTTGGGTAGTTGATGTGTCCTAGAGGAGTCCACATGTAAAATTTCACTTTAATCGAATCACTAGTCATATTTTTCCAAAGCCAAGATATATTAATTCAAGTTCAAGGGTTTTTTAAATGTTTGGCTATAAGTCTAAAGTTTCACCTCATTTTACACATTTCACTTTTGAGTTTTGAGTTTTCTCTCCAGAAGATATGGCATGCACTAAGTAAGCGATCGGAGACACCCCTAGAAATTCCATGCATAGGCCACCTGTCCTAGCTCCATCACTGAGAGCTGGATTTTAGAGCCCGATTTGGACATGTTCTTGGAGCACTGGAGCCCGTTTTGGAGCCGAAAAGTGCCCGAGAGGCATTAAAGAGCCAATTTTCATGAAAAATCAAATGGTGGCGGATGGCTGAGCTAGAGTTTTTCTAGATGCATTTCGATGTCAGGAACCCAACGCAAGTCTTGTTCATCAATTGGAGGTCGTTTGACACCCCCATTTAATCCTCGCAAGGTTCAATATTATAAAGTAGCTACCGGATCGGGAAGCCGTAAAGTGTGTGGGAGAGGCTAGGCTGATGGAGTTCGATGCCACGAAGTTGCCTGTTTAGTCAGATTGCAAATCAAAGTTCATTTGCCCCCTCAAAACTGAAAAATCCACTTGCGGGGCAATGTGAACATAAAAAGATGGACCGGTTATTTTAATGTTTTAAACCTTAGGTTTTATAAAAGCCTTGAAACTAATGCAAAAATTGTCGAACAGAGGGAAGTGTCAATGTGCCTCCTCATTTTTGCTCGATGCCTCTTTGATTCAAACCCGTTTTGAGAGAGAAAGGGAGATTCTCGATTAGGGCAGAGAGAGGAACAAAATGGCTGTAAGCTTGCCCGTTTTAATGGAGGATTTAAAAATCTCATTTTTTATTCTTTCTCTCTCCTCCAAGGGATAGTTCCTACACATGAAGAAGAATGAAGACCGGTTGATGAATACTTGTCCAACGTGGTACCTGATTGATTCCAAATTGACTTGGGGCTAGAGATGGATGATTGGAGATGTGCTGAGTATAAATGCTGGACTATTTTGCTATCATGAATCCGGTTTTAGAAACCTGCAACCATAAAAAACCCGATAATTCTATTTTATAAAGGAAAAAAAGCTTCTTTTTGAGGTTTGGTTGGCCAAATGATGTTCATATTGGATGAAAATTAGTGGTAATGTTGTTTGCTATATGTTTGATGATTCTATGTTAGGAAAATTAGAATACATAATGCCATAATATAGAAAATAATTTTAAAAAACCCAAAAACCGCATTTTAGAAAGAAAAAATGGGATTTTACATGTTTTGAGTGGAAAAAAATATGCACATGGACTGGAAATTTGTTTGAGCCTTACTGGCATCATGTTTGAGGACTGCACATGGAAAAATGCAGAACCCGTAATAATTTATGGTCATAACCAATTACTTAAAACTCGAAAAACGTGCATTATACAATGAAAATGGGTTTTTTATAATTTTGGGTTAGATAAAAAGGATGCATGAGGGATGAAATGTGGAAAATGAGCGATTCTCAGTTGTCATAATTTAAAAAACCAATAAATGCTCTATTTTCTTGATAAATAAATAGTGAAAAATAGCAAAATGAAAAAAATAGGTTTTTTGCGACAAATAAATAAGAAAAAATATGATTAATATCCATGAATATTTGGCAAAGTTGAGGCATAAGATTAAGCCTTAGCTCACCCTTGTTTTTATGTTTTAGTGCATCTTTATTTTTTTTATATCGAAAATGACAAAAAAAAAACAAAACCCTACACCTATGCAATGCAAGACAACCTAAACGTTAGAGGAAAAGGGAGAGGTTAAGAGATTAAAAGGGCTGACAGGGTGTGAATCTTTGAAATATTTGATTGTGCATTACATTTAGAATTGCGATATTTCAGTTTAAGAGGCTAGTAGCACGAGAAATCAATGCTAGTCTCCATACATCGAAGCATACGTTTAGTGAAGATCATGAAAGGGCTGGTTTTGCACATCACAAAATGCTGATTTGATAAATATTGGTTGTGTACTAGGATCATATGCACAATGAATTTTGCACACCACATGGTATAATCTCCTGGATTGCATAGCAATTGTCTTCTTAGGACATGAATTATACGTGGAGTGAAAAGGAGCCTTTGTTGTAGGTTAGTTGTACGGTTTCCTTGGGACTGTTTGGTGAGGATCTATATATTCTTAGATTTTACAAAACATGAAAAGAGTGGAGTTTGTGCGTTATGTTTTATATGTTAGGCAGTGCATCAAGGGGCCAATCCCTGAGATATAGGAGAGCTGTAGTGGAACCGCGACAGTCAGCCGAGAGGTGCTTCCCTGTGTATGTGATACAAGATATTATACCTATATGTTATGGGATCTCCCTCTAAGGAGAAGGGATGGTAAAAATTGGACTATGACCTAATACAAACGCAGAATCGACATTAGCATCTAGTGTAGAGTGAGTCTTAGATGCTCCTGGCCGTGAGGTCATGTGGTGGGGTTGTCTGGTGTGTGCATGAGGTCTGGTTAGTGCCATAGCCAGTGAGGTCATTGGTGGGGTTGTCTGGTGTGTGAATGAGGTCCGGTTAGTGCCATAGCCAGTGCCAGCCCATTTTAGGTCCCATCAGGTGGTGCATTTGCCAAGAGTTGTCTATAAGTGGCGATTTTCGAATCTAGGTTGTAAAGGGACCTAAGTTTATAATTTCCATTAGTAGTGTGCTAAGATACCCATAAAATGGTGTTCGTTCAAGGATGGAAAACCTTGGATTTCCCTATACAAAACTTATTGATGGATTTAGTTAGTTATGTAGAGCATGAGTCCTCTACAGAAGATAATTTAGGTGATGAGAAGAGTAACCAATTAGTGGTTACCCCATTCTCTAATGCGATGATATGGGCCGAGGTTCGCCTTGGTGTGGTCTCTACTCAAGAGAAATCATGTATAACCATCCATCAACCTAGAGGGCATGGAACACGTATGTTGGAAGCTATGGCAGTCATGGCATCAACAAGTGATTATGCTAAAGCCATAGTGCCATGGGAAAAACTTGACATACAATGAAGTGCAATTATGGTTGAAACATCCCATGTGGTGGGGCATCATGCCAAAATTTTAGGTATCACAAGGATGTTAGAAGCCCTAGTTGTAAAGGGAAAACTGTTATTTAAAAGGCACGGTCCCCAGGTCCTAAATGCTAAGGATAAGTTTGCTTTTGATGAGGAGCATAAGCTCCTAGATAAAGTCATCATGGAACTACCTAGGGTCAAGATATGGAAGATCCTCTAAGAAAGGATTGGAATGACATGCTAAGAGCTATAGGACTCGCTAGACCACTCTGCGAGTTGGCAAAAAGGGATGGCAAGGATAATATTAACCTCCCTACACTAGTAAAGGTGGAAATGAAAGAGGTTGGAGACCCCAAGACACTAGAGCTAGGTCATGAATATAAAGATTTTAATGGCCCAGTGCTAATCCCAAAGGAGAGGACTAAATGCCCTCCTCCTTATAGGGATCTCCTAGTATTTCATGGGTTGGTAAATGAGGATCCAATGTTGCACTTAAAATAATATGGCCTAACTTGCCTTGCAAGTGGGTTCAATGATATTCATAAGATGCTTGTATTTTCTAGTACCTTGAAGGCAGAAGATAGGAAACGGTACTCGAGCCTCCCAAGAGGGTCAATTAAATCATTGGAGGAGCTGTATGATAAATTTTTAGATGAATATGAAAAGAAGGTGCCTATGACCCAAGTCTTAGGGTAGCTTATGCAGATAAGACAAGATTCTTACCCTTCTGCTAAAGAATATATAAGAGCCTTTGACGATATTCTTAGGCTTTGGCCAAGAAGAGCTACTATATTGCCAGGTGATGTGCTCTGTGAGCTCTTTATGAGCGGCTTAGAGATTGATACACAAATCCAAGTGAGGATGCGAGATCCTAAGTCATTAAATGAGGCCAAGGGGCATGCAATTGACTTTGAGTAGTATATTCAAAGATGTTGGGAAAGCTTTTGGAGTTTTCCTCACTCATTGCAAGTGCATCCAAATATCTAGCCAATCTTACAAAGAAAAAATCCTTTTGCTAATACCAAGACAACCTTGGCAGGGGATCTTGGTAGCCAGAATCTGCAAGCACGAAATGACAATTTGATGAGTAGTGATAATATGCCTCTTGGGGATAAAAATATTCCACGCCCAGCAAGTCCCATCAAGGCTTGCAACAGTTCCACGAGAGGTAGTTGCAATGGCGGCATTGATAGGACCATTGGGCCTATGAGTATGGATAAGTGTGCTATGAGTGGTCTTAGTTGTGTTGCTAGTAAGGCTCCTGGCCTTTTCAATTTATGGATGAATCATGCTTTCGAGTAGATACTATTCTTTTAGTAAAAGCATGGTTCCTATGAATAATCAGTTGTAGAGTGGACAAAGGCAAGTAAAGACATCTCATATGAAGAACATGTACCATGCCCGAGGTCCACCTATGCTGAGTAGAAGCGCTAAGGATGTGAGGCCATCTAGCTATAGCAATAAGTCCACATTGAGTCGATTAGACCAATGTGGCAAAATGAGGCAGTCTAAGAATATGAAAAGGAATATGAGATGGGTTTGGAGACCCGAAATTTGTAAATGTATGGTTGGTGTGTTAGATGAAGGGCCAAGAATTTCATGTGGACATTATTTGATGGATTCTCAACATGGTGTGACTAAAGGCCATAATGCTATATTTGACAATATGCACCGTCCTAAGCTACATCCATGTGATGTGCCTAGGCTTGAAGCTTTGTCTAGTTTGGATCGTATCATTGACATATGTAAGGGTCCAATTAGAGAAGAGTTGAATGATCATAAATCCATGATTCTCCTTATAGGAGGAGTTATTGAAGAGTTGGGACAAGCGATCCATTTGAATGACGACCAAGAAGATGAGTTATATAAACTTTATGATGCCATTTGTTTAGCTCATAGTCCCCAAGAAGAGATGGCCCTTATTACTTAGATATCAGTAGAAAGGCTTGGGCTAGTGGATTTACAAAGGGCCCAGATCAAGCTTTTAGCTAACTCGCATGAGTAGCATGAGGCTAGTCCTCATATTTTATGTTATCCTTGGTATCTTGGTTAGTTTGATAGGATGTGGTGTATATGCCAAGAAGACCATGTAGTGCATGGATTAGAATGACCTATCCATTTTAGGCCAAGAGGGCTATTTGTTTTTTAGTGTGGGTGCGGTTAACTTTTTTTGTTTTAGTGTTGTGCTAGATAGATTACATGGAACCTGGGGGGGAGCCTTTACTGTGCCGGCACTTCTCGTGGCCCAATCCAGGTGATATCTTTCCTTTATGAGTACCTTGTTTTTATACTCTATATGTCTGGTTACTTGTGAGGGTACTTTCTTTTTGTTTGTTAGGGACTAGCAATCAAGGCATGAAGTCCCATGTTTAGGTTATGTATGTCTCTGGGAGGTCTGAGTAGTCATTGCCTCCTGCAAAGGCATTGTCAAGCACTGAAATACCTGTTTTAGATGGGAGTCCTAGTACTGACATGCTAGGTGATCGTTCTAGGAGTTCCTGCTAGTGTGAGGCAATTAGCAAAGACTACCAGACAAAATGATGATATAAGGAAAAAATCCCAAATATCTGAAAGGACCTATATGAATGAATATATAGAGGTGTGTAAAAAGGGGTTCTATCCCCTATAAAAATAGAAAAAGAAAGAAAGAAAAATCCTTGAGTAGTTGTACATCGCCTTGCGAAGGCTTGGTAGGTTCTTAGGGGCGAGACACGAACTTGGGGCTGATGCCTTGCCTTCGTAGGGGTGGTATCTAGCTGAAAAAATAAGAATAAGAGAAGGTTGGAGCGAAAATAAAAGCGAGTGTTAGAAAAGGATTAAGTGGTGCCTTGCAAGGGCTTGGTAGGCTCTTGGGTGCCAAAACAGGACTTGCGGCCGATGCCCTGTTCTCCTTGGATGAAAGCTGAAATTGGTCATATCTTGAATATAGGTCTCCCATAGAATAAATTGCTCTACCTACAAAAGCTTCAGGAAACTCATCAACAATTGGACCCGAACCAACATTTCGGATTGTGACATGATTGACAAGCTGTAGATCTTGAATGAATAGTAAAGATCCATTTTTCTTAGGCACAGTAAACCATCGGTTTGAGTAAGGTGTTGAAGAAGGTTCTAAAATCTTCATTTTGATCTTCTCATTTAGAAGTTCCAATAATTTGGGCAGATGCGCCCTTGGAACGGGAATGGGCTTGAGGTTCCAAGGCACATGTGGGACCGTAAAAATGACCATAGGAACCACAATATTTGGATCCACACAGCCTATATCACTTGGTTGAAAAGCAAAAGCTTTTCCATGTTTCATTAGCATTTGCATAAAAGAGTGTTTTTCAACCGACGAAAGGAAATAATCTTCACATATTTTGAGCTCTTTTATACTTTCAGATGTGAACTTGTGACCAATGTTGGAAGGATCACGAAGACTTGGCTAATTTTCTGCCCTATCAGCAAGCCCTTCACTTTCAGGAGGCAGTGGGACTGCCACAGGTTTGACTTTCTTATCGACTGTCTTGTATTTTGTCTCCACTTGTGCTTCAGCCTTGTTGAGTAAACCATTGTCTTCCTGTTCAACAAATTCTTGAATTGTTTGATAAAAATCCAATGTACATACTTCTATGGACTGATTTTCAGCCCGATTTTCTGCATGAGCAGCTGCATGTATTTCAGCCAATGTGTCAGTAGTAATCAGTCCCAAAAAAATGCCCAAAATATCTTCATTTTCAACCATCATATCATAAGTTTTCAGCTCCCTTTTTGTTGGGGGTAAAGGCGCCTTTGCCTAGCCGCCCGTGTATTACTACACTGATAGTCACCGCCACTGCACACTGCAGGTGGCGGGCGCCCATCACCATCACTTTATTCTTTATTCTTTTAGTGACAGTTTGAGTAAAGGAAGGCCCGCCGGTCACACATTGTGATTGTTAGAGTTCCCATTTCTAGTCTCTCCCTTTCTTGCTCTTGCTATCTCGCCATAGCTCTCGAGTCCAACCTTCGATTTGTCGCTTCCTTTCAAGTGGTATCAGAGCTTTTCTTTTTGACTCTTGAGCTTGGTTCGTGGCATTCTCAGCATCCCATCGACTCCCCACTCGCATCGGGTCTCCTTCTCGGCAGCCATATCTAACTCTTTCGAGCTCCCGTCACTCACCGGCTTCCCGAGCACCTTCCTGGCCCCTTTGGGCACCCTCAAGGCATTCACACAGAGGTATTGCTTCACTCTTTACAGGGTTTACCTCAGTTTTCAGCCCTCTTGAAACATGGCAACCATTACACTCCCAACTCTCATTTCATATGTGGGCTGCTCTCCCCTTGTTTGAGGCCTTCCTTGGCTTTAATCAGACCCCTCCGAAGCTTGGCCACCATTTTTTGCAGCCCCAGGACCAGCCCTCCCATATGTGTCTTCAGCATTGATAGTCACAACATTAGCTCTCCCCCTCCATTGGCACTTGGAAAGGCTCCATTTCGGGCATATGAACATGCTTTGATGCTTGGTTTTGATGGTTGATGTGTTGGCATAGCATTTGGACTGATTTAACACTGTTTTGGGACTGTCATAACAATCCACAGGTAGTTTATGACAGTGTTGCATTGACATTTGATGCTACAGCTTGTTTGGCATTGTCATTTGATGCCCGGATGTTAAGGGAATGTATGCCTATTGTTTGGCAACCATTTGGAGCTGATTTTGGTGCTGAAATTCTCAGTTTTGAATAGTAAATCATTGCTGTACACAGTTGGGCTGAAGTCATTTTACTCATATATGCTTATGCCTATGCTTTTCGGGCTATGTTTTGGGCATATATGGTGATGTATTGACACTTGGGGCTCAGCATAGAGCTTGGTTTTGATTCGAGATCATTGGTTGAGCTTGAGCTCACTTTGCAAAACATTTGGATGCTCCATCTTGGTTGTACTTATGGCATGTATGTTGCTTATGTCTGACCGGTCTTGACATGCTTAGCCTATGCCATTACTACATGCTAGTTACATTGTTTGGAGCCTATTGCTACTAGAGCTCGGTCTTGGCTTGACCTTGGATTCCCAGAGCTTACTTGAGCTATTTATTGGCTTGCCAGAGGTGTATCTTGGGATGTACTTGATGTCTTACATGCTTATGGATGCTACATACGGATGCTCTACCACCTCCATGTTCGGGATGTACTATTGATGTATTGTCTTGGACTTATGTTGTTGGCACTGTGTCTTGCCTTGGTTTGAGCTCTTGAGCTTGTACATATGGCTTTTGTGCCAGTGGGAGCATTCTTGAATGCTTATCAGACATTGAGCAGGCGGTGCCTTTCTGTATTGAGCAGTTACATGCTACTAAGTAGTTACAGACACTTGAGAATTTGGGATCTCTTACCATTTGGGATGATACATTATATGTCTTGGTTCACCGTATGCTTATGAGCCAAGTCTTAGATTTGGATCTGTATCTTTGTGAGCTGACACCTACTTGTGTTAAGTTTTGGTAGTGGCAGGAACACTTTGCCCCGTTGATTGGGGGTGTGCCTACTCATTGGCAGATGTTTGTATGACATACTTGGGTGTTGGATTCATGCTTATTGACCATCATAAGCTTATGCTATGCCTACATGATGCCGGCTTTGGTCTTGGCAGTATTTGATTGCCTTGGGATCCAATTTTGGCACTATTAGCTCTCTTTTACTGAAATCTGAAATTTATTACAGCAAGCATATATGTATGGACTGACATGGATTTTTCATGTTGAAACACTCTGAAATGATGTACTTTCACTAGTACTTGGTGGACAGCAACTTTGATTTCACTTTCCTCTCCATTTTCCCTCGATTTTGGTGATTTTTTGGTCATTTTTTGCAGTAAACAACAAGCAGTTTTGAACTGTCTATAGTCTTCCAGCCTGCATTATGGTGAGTTCGTCCACTGATCATGCTATTTTCAACATCACTAAGCTTGATGGTACGAACTACTCTTATTGGAAGAGCCAGATTTGGTAGTGTTGGTGCAGAAATTGCAGATCAAACCTTTGAGGTCAAGCGAGCATCCGCCTGCAACTATGCTAGATGAGGAATGGCTTGAGCTTGATGAGTTATGCAAGTCCACTATTGTATTGTCTCTCACAGAACAGGTTCACTATAATGTCTTTAAGGAAGAACAGAGTGCATGGTAGTTGTGGGATAAGATAAAAAATCTCTATGACAAGAAAAGTCCAGCGAGTCAAATGTATTGGCTGAAGCAGCTTATGGATCTGGATATGAAGGAGAATGTGACTATGTCTGCTTACTTGAGCCAATTCCATGCTATACTCAAGAACTTGACTTCACAGGACATCACTTTTGCAGAGGATGTCACTCCTCTTTTCTTGCTTGGTACTCTTAATGAGTCATGGGATGTATTCCGCACTGCATTATATGCATCTACTGCTACCTTGAAATTATCTGATGTTGAGAGTGCTCTTCTGCAGGAAGAGGTTAACCGTAAGAATTTGGATGCCTCTCGTGTGTCTCATGCTATGACAGTTAGAGGCAGGAATGATGGATATGGAAAGCATGGCAGTGGTAGTGGCCATGGATGGGATTCTCAGAAATCTTGGTCCAAGTCTCGTGGAAAGTCACGTAGCAAATCCTGTGGCAGGAATGCAGATGTTACTTGTCATCATTGTGGAAAAAAGGGCCATATTAGGCCACAATGCAATGAATTGTGCAAAGATAAGGGGAAAGACAAAGTGCAGGATAAGTCTTCTGATCGCAGAATAGTACCTGCAAAATCCAATTTTAAAATTGAAGAGATCAATGTTATGTAGCCTAAGAATGTTGATGATGACGATTATATCCTAGCAGCTTCTTCTAGTGCTTCGCAGATGACAGAGATACACTCTATGTATGCACAGTGTTGGCTCTTGGATTGAGGTGCGTCCTTTCATGTGACATCTTGTCGAGAGTGGTTTCATTCATACCATACTGTTTCGGGTTCTGCGCGCTTGGGTGATGACAACTCTCTTGATATTGTGGGCATTGGTGATGTTAGGCTGCATTTTCCTTTTGGCAGTAGTTTTGTTATGCAGGATGTATGCCATGTACCTGCTTTGACACGCAAGAGACTGCTTGTCAACTGGATAGCTTGATGATGTAGGTTATTATGTATCTTTTGGAGACTCTGCATGGAAGATCACTCATAGCAGACTTGTGATTACGAGAGGTGCCAAGGCTGGCAGCCTCTATCCCTTGATTGTATCCGCTTCTTCCCTTGATCATGTTTTGTCTGTGGGTTCTATCCCACATGTATCTCTTTGGCATGCCCATTTGGGCCATATGTCTTTGAAGGGAATGAAAATGCTTTCTGGTTTACAGTACTTACTGCCCCTTGATTATGTATGTTTTGATTCATGTAAGCATTGTTTTTATGGCAGGCAGACTAGGTCTACACATAAGAAGTTTGGTAGGCCACGCATGAGTGAGCCCTTGGCATTGGTACATTCGGATGTCTGTGGGCCCATGCCTTGTTAGTCTATGGGTGGTGCAAAGTATTTTGTTACGTTCATAGATGATTTTTCACGAAAATTTTGGGCTTATCCCACTAAGCTCAAATCCATGTCTTGGCTGTGTTTCAGAGATGGCTTGTATTGGTTGAGAACCAGTCTGGGTATAGGCTAAAATGCCTAAGGACAGATAATGGGGGTGACTATGTCTCACATGCTTTTGAGCAATTTTGTGATGAGAGGGGTATTAAGCGTCAGTTGACCACCCCCTACACCCCTCCCAGAATGGTTTGGCTGAGCGGATGAATAGAACCATCCAGGAGCGTGTACGCAGTATGCTTAGCCATGTAGGCCTACCACAGAGCTTTTGGGCTGAGGCAGTTAGTACGGCTATGCATGTCATAAATAGATCACCCTCTAGTGGTTTGGATTTCCAGGTTGCAGAGGAGGTATGGACTGGAAAACCTCCCTCTTATGCGCATCTCCGTGTCTTTGGATGTGAGGCATTTCGCCATGTGCCCAGGGACAAGAGAAGTAAGCTGGATCCCAAGAGTGTCAAATGCATTTTCCTTGTTTATGGGGATGCAAGTGAGATGGGTTACTATCTCTGGGATCCACGAGCGTTGAAAGTCATCCGCAGTCATGATATAGTCTTCCATGAAGACAAAATGCATAGGCAGCCTGAGAGTTGTTGAGATCTGCAGGGTCATATTTCAGGAGGAGCCGAGAGCTCCTGCACAGCCAGTTGGACAACCTACAACTGCAACAGATGCTCATGGTCAGGGTGTTGGATTGGCAGTTGGGCAGGCAGCAAAGCCTGTCGTGAGTCCACTAGAGACAGACGTCCACCTGATAGATTTCAGCCCTCGATATATTATGTCTTGGTTACAGATATAGGAGAGCCTTTCACCTATGATGAGGCTATGCGCAGGGGTGACAGTCACTCCTAAGAGAGGGCTATGCAGTCTGAGATAGACTCCCTGCACAAGAATGACACTTGGGATTTGGTTTCCTTGCCTACGGGCAAGAAGGCTTTGCCATGCAAGTGGGTGTACAAGCTAAAAAGTACCCCTGGACAGCCCAAGCCGGCATACAAGGCTAGATAGGTAGCAAAGGGTTTTAAGCAGGAGCATGGTGTGGACTTTGACGAGGTCTTTTCTCCTGTGGTTAAGATGATCGCCCTGTGCTTAGTCTTGGTTTTGGTTGCTCAGCTTGACTTGGATTTATACCAGATGGATGTCAAGACAGCTTTCTTACATGGGGACTTGCATGGTGAGACTTATATGGAGCAGTCTAAGGGCTTTGCAGAACCTGGCAGGTAGCATCTAGTGTGTAAATTGAACAAAAATCTTTATGGCTTGAAACAGGCACCTAGGGAGTGATATCATAAGTTTGATGCCTTTATGCAGTCGCAGGGCTATAGCCGGAGTGCTATGGATCCGTGTCTTTACACGAAGAAATCCCGTGATGGTTCTTTATTGATTTTGGTACTCTATGTGGATGATATTCTATGGCAGCCAGGATACAGGAGTTGTGGGGTACACTGACTCTGATTATGCAGGACATGCAGATAGTAAGAAGTCCACTTCCGGCTATGTATTCACCTATGTTAGAGGTGCTGTTTCTTGGATATCCAGGGTGTAGAAATGCACGGCCCTTTCTACTACAGAGGCCGAGTATGTTGCAGCCACTGAGGCTTGCAAGGAGGCCATTTGGTTGGGTCGTTTAGTTGCTGACCTTCGTATTGATGCTATCCCTACACTGCATTCTATGAGTGCTATTCAGTTAGCCAAGAATCAGGTCTTCCATGCAAAGATGAAACATATTGAGGTGAGGTATCACTTCATACGTGGGGTCGTTGAGGACAAGTCTGTTGATCTTGTCAAGATCTCGACTGACCAGAATCCTACAGATTTGCTTACGAAAAGCCTCTC
Source organism: Lygodium microphyllum (assembly GCF_053477565.2). Classification (NCBI taxonomy): domain Eukaryota; kingdom Viridiplantae; phylum Streptophyta; class Polypodiopsida; order Schizaeales; family Lygodiaceae; genus Lygodium; species Lygodium microphyllum. The sequence continues at coordinate 60,936,703 of NC_141145.1, read as the reverse complement.
TACAGAGCGCTTTGCCTTCCTCAGGAGGTTGATGGGCGTGGGATGAGATGACGTCTTTCCTCATCCTGTTGTACATGTGTACATGTTGTACTGTCTTTTTTCTTTTTCTTTTCACTCCTCACTAGGGCAGATTCACCTTTAAGTGGGAGGTTGTTAGGGGTAAAGGTGCCTTTGCCTAGCCGCCCGTGTATTACTACACTGACAGTCACTACCACTGTATACTGCAGGTGGCGGACGCCCGTCATCGTCACTTTATTCTTTATTCTTTTAGTGACAGTTTGAATAAAGGAAGGCCCAGTCACACATTGTGACTGTTGGAGTTCCCATTTCTAGTCTCTCCCTTTCTTGCTCTTGCTATCCGGCCATAGCTCTCGAGTCCAACCTTCGATTCCTTGCTCCCTTTCACTTTTTACATGATATAAATATTTTCTTTCAGCCTTAGTCATGGCTGGAAGAGACTTATAACAGCCCATACTATTTGCTGTACATACATATAAATTTGCTAGAGACACAATTTCTGTTGCATGAGGAGGTTCAATATTTTTACATGACGCACTACCATAGCCTCCCTTTATAGTAGTGCAGCACGAAAACCCTTGAATTATCGGGCATTAGGAGGCACAGGATAATCACGCAGTAGATCTCTGTTTCAATGATGGTTAACACACACAGTAAGAAATTGGACAGATCATTCATTATCCTTGCTTCGGATTCGAGCATAGGAAGAACCATCATCAAGAGCTTTTATTTCCAAGCGGGCTTCAGAAATGTAAGGTTGCCCAAGAATGATAGGGTAACTACAAGAGTCTTGAACAAAAAAGTGAAAAATGTCTTTTATGTCTCCAATAGTTACCTACACATTAGGATATGTAGCATATAACTCTCCAGAAGAGTTGTTTGCAGCTCTCATTCGCCAGCCTGGATCAACATCTATGGGCCATCCGCCACTTTCATAGAGACTCCTTGCCATGACATTTATCTCCGAGCCATGGTCTAAGAGTGCAATACATGGTGTTTCTCTTTCTCCAATTTTGATGACTGTCTCCGTTGTTGCTCTTGCCCAATGCATACGGGAGTAGTGACTGCTTGGAACGAACCGAGCCTCTTCTTCCTCATGCATGTGCTGTAGACGGGCCTTATTTTTGAGAGGTGGGCTGCCCAATTGGTTTGGACCAGTTGACCATTACATTTTCAGCTTTCACTTCTTTAATTTTTGCATTCATGTTTTCTTTATCTTCAGCTTCAATTGCTGTAATTAATTCTTTAACTGCTTCAAGTTGAATTCCTTATGAAGTCAGCTTCTCTTCATTCTCCACAAAAACTTGAAGAACTTGCAAAAAAGCATGCACTGTTTCTTCATCATCAACATATTGTCTTTTCCTTTTGATTACATTAATAATTACATCATGGAATTCACGTTTGGCAATTCCAAGAATTTCGCCTAAGGTGAATTCAATTTTGCTTCCTAGAATTTGTTCTTCTAGGACTCGTTTGAGATCGGTTGTAGATTCTATGTCAGACTGTAATTTGTAGCATGGCTGCTTGCCTTTCTTCTTTTCTTCGGTCTTCTTGTTTGTGGCTTCCATCTCTTGATCTGGGGTTATATTTTCAGCAAGCTTTGGTTGTTCAGGTGTTCTTCTAGTTACCCGTTTTGGAGGGCCAGAAGAGAAAGGCCCTGGTTCATCTTCTCTTCTTCTCTTTTCTTCAATCAAGAATTCTTTATGATTGACGTCAGCCAAATGTGCAAAGGCAGAAAAAGAATCTACCGGTTCTTTCCAACCAGTTATTCCTCAAATATACTGACTCGCATTAGCGAAATCTTCTTTGGCTGCTTTACCACGTTCCATTTGATCTAGTGCCTGCATCCATACTTTAGATTGCACATTAGCTTTACATGCTTTCAAACTTTATTTAATTGGCTTAATTTGCAGCCCATAGGTAGCTACATCAATTGCTGCATAGGCATTCTTTATAGCTAAATCTTCAAATCTTTTCTTCATTCCACCATTGCCAAAATTTGGCTCCAGTGGAAGACTAGTTTCAGCCGCATGAATTTTTCCATCTTTCCAAAAGAAGAGCTTCTGTGCTTCAGCCTCACGGAAGGCAAAACACTCCCTCTTGTCATGTTGTTGGCTGTCACACCAAATACAACGCCTCTTAAAGCCTTCTCTCATGGGTCTTTGAGTTGATGCTCATCCTCGCTCTTCGACATTGACATCCAGCTTCTCTACTTTGGAACTAATTTCTGTAAGATTCAGATGAAGGTCACACATGCTTTTAATGAGTTTATCCATTACATCATTTTTAGAAGGAACAGAAGAAGAAAGAGCTGGTTGATTAGTCAAAGGAATAGGGGATTTTGAAGGTGGAACAAGCTCCATCGATGGAGTTGTTGAAGTTGAAGTAGAGCCCAATCTTAGTCGCATCCTCTCTCTTCAAGCAATCATGTTAACTACATAAGTAACATCTGTCTATGCAATCTTGCCTCCTGATTTGGAGGTAGCATCTTCTAGGCGATCAGCAAGCTTCTCTTGCAGAATGGGATCTGTAGCCTTAAGGAATAATTCAATCTTCTGACCTTCCATACTTTGTTGGTCTTCAGCATCAAGTTGTCCAAATTTACTTTCAAACTCATGGTATAGAGCTGTTGTAGCTAAACCTTTGTTGGGTTTTTCAACCCATTTAGTGAAACTTTTCTTCGTCATTAGGCCGGGGTCTTCTAAGAAGAATTCTTCACGTAGGGCTTTTTTGAATGCAGCCCAATCCTCATCTTGTTGAAAAAGACCATGGATTCTTTCTTGAAGACCATGCTTGGCTAGTCAGGCAAAATAATGGCTCCATGCATGTTGTGGTACACCAAAGAAGAGCATTCTTTCAACATATAAGCGAATAAAAACAGAGACATTTTGACCATTAAATTATTTTAATTCACGCCCAACTTCCTCTAGGGCCTTAATAGCTGTGGAATCAATCTTCTCTTCATCTTGCCCTTGTTGTTGTTGTTGTAACATTTGGATTTGTTGTTGCTGAGTCTGCTGCATTATGTGCACCAATTGTTGTAGAGTATCTCCTAAAGAATCCCCCATCTTGGAGTTCTCTTACACCGACCTTCACGTCGGGTTCACCAATGTTGCAGCGCGTAGGGTTGAAGGTCACCACAGGGGTTTGGCAAGAGAAGAATGTATGGGGGTTCAAGAGCTTAGACTTCGGAGATGGTAGAGATAAGAGAAGGGTTGAAGGCTTCAAGCCAAGTTCTTGAAGATAAGAGATAGCAGGGTGTAGGTAGATTCAAGGAGAGGAGTAGATGGAAGAGAAGGGGTTCGAAGAGATTGAAGATGTAGAAGAATACTTACAAAAAGAGTTAGAAAATATAGAAGAATACTAACAGAGATGAAACCTGTTAGTTTCTTTTAGCATTATGAGAAAATATAACTCTAATAGATAAAAACGTGTACAAAATAATACCTTCCTCTATGCTACTTAGATCGCCAATCTGATGCTTCCAATGGCTCCGAGAGGGGGTTAAATACTAGGACACCTGGCCAGAATCCTGCTAGATCACTCCTTCTTCATCTCCCACTTTCAGAGTGTAGTTCACTGCCTGAAAACAGTGATCGCGCGTCGCTCGATTTCATTAATCTCTTTTTTTACATAAAATCCTCTCAAATTGGCTGAAAGCTACATGCTTTCTTTTACGTATCCTCCTAATCTAGAAGTTATCTATAGTTTTATGGATTTTTACAAGAGATAATATCTAGAATATCAAAAATTGACTAAAAATTTGTCCAAAAAAATCTAATATTTTGAACCATAGACACTAATACTAAAGTCTAAAGTGGCATTGGCTCTCTAAATCTAAAAGGAAGCCACAATCTAGATTTTTTTACACGATGTGCGCGTAACAGCACGACAACGCAGATCCATAAGCTGCTTCAACCAATACATCTGACTTGCTGGACTTTTCTTGTCATAGAGATTCTTGATTTTATCCCACAACTGCCATGCACTCTGTTCTTCCTCAAATACATTGTAATGAACCTGTTCTGTGAGAGATAATACAATAGTGGACTTGCATAACTTATCAAGCTCAAGCCATTCCTCATCTGCATAGTTGCAGGCGGATGCCCGCTCAACCTCAATGGTTTGATATGTGATTTCTGCACCAACACCTGCCATATCTGGCTCTTCCAATAAGAGTAATTCGTACCATCAATCTTAGTGATGTTGAAAATAGCATGATCAGTGGACGAACTCACCATAATGCAAGCTGGAAGACTGTAGACAATTCAAAACTACTTGTTGTTTATTGCAGAAAATGACAAAAAAATCACAAAAATTGAGAGAAAATGGTGAGAAAAGTGTAACCAAAGCTGCTGCCCACCAAGTATTAGTGAAAGTACATCATTTCAGCATGAAAAATCCATGTTAGTCTGGAGTTATATGCTTGCTGTAATAAATGACAGCAGGGTACTGTGAGAGACAATTACTAACCAAATCATTGCACCAAGTCAATAAATGACAGCCAAGACATGACCAACCGTAAACGGGCATAAATTAGCACCAAACAGTCATCAAGACCCTGAGCAAACACCCAAACATGTCACCAAAGCACCCGTTAGTGAGTAGGCATACCTCCTGGACAATAGGGCAAAGTATACATAACACTGGCAAGATCTGACACCAGTAGGTGTATGCTCACAAGAGTGCAAATCCCAAGCTCTACAAATTCATCAGATCCAAAATAAGTTGTTATATATTTTAGTTCTTACTTATCCCACCATAGGTGGTGTGACTGCAAGTTTTGGCATGTTAGGATGTAAAATATTACACGGTGCAGCGAACAGAATCTGAGAAAGAGATAGAGAGTACACAACAGATAAGAGGAGAATCAGTAAAATTCTTTAACTCCAAACAACTGATACAAAGATGGCTCTGTCCACCTGTGCGCTTCCACTAAATGAAGCTTAGATGGCGATCTAGACAGAAGATAGGTGAAGAGCTTAAGGCTAGCTGGAACAACAACTCTGACTGGGTGAAAGATGAGTGTAAGATGGCTGCGAAGGGGTTTAGCTTTTATAGTCCGCGAAGGTCGTTAGGTCGGCCTGCTGACCGACCTACCATATGAGCCTCCACTAGTCGGCCAGGGAATATTCCAGGGAATATTCCCTTTACCATCGGGCCGGGGGCACTGCCCCCGGACCCCCGCCAGGGGGGCCGCTGGCCCCCCTGGGACCCCCCAGCCAGGGGCCGCTTCCGCGGCCCCCAGACCCCACAATAGGGGCCCCTTTTAACTCCCTTACTACGCAACTCAATGCAATGTGCCTCGAGTTGCTACCAGCTTAACCACTCTGTCTAACCCAAAGATTAGACCCACAATGGTCACCTTTTTGCCATCCGGTCACATAGACCTCATCTGATATACAAGTCAGGACTCCACCAATGTCCGGGCTCACACTTGGCTTCTCCTCATAATGGGGGCCTTATAACTTTGAGCACCATGGATCATTGGTAGTACCTAATGAGGGTGGGGCATTGATCATATCTAACACCCCCCCTCAATGTCCACCCATAGGTGAACTATCTCCTCGGCCCAATGCCGAGTCTCTGAAGATGAACTTGAAGCAGATCCTTCGTAAGTGCTTTGGTGAAGATATCTGCTCCATTCTCCTCTGTTGGACAGTAGACCAATTCCACTATCCCATCCTCCATCAAATCACGCACATAGTGATACTGGATCTCTATATGTTTGGTGCGTGCATGAAACACTGGATTTTTGGCAATGGCGATGCAACTCTGATTGTCACATCTCAGCACAGTTGGTTCTTCATCCTGCACTCCCATATGCCATAGAATCCTTCTCAACCATATGGCCTCACATGCAGCAAAACAAGCTGCCTTGTACTCTGCTTCGGTAGAAGACAATGCCACTGTTGGTTGCTTCTTACTAATCCAAGAGAAAATTCCTGAACCCAAAGAGAAACAATAACCAAAAACTGACTTCCTGGAATCAATGTCTCCTGCCCAATCCGAGTCACAGTTCCCCACAAGAGAAGTTTCGAAACTGTATGTGATACCATAGTCAAGAGTTTTCTTCAAGTATCTGAGCACCCGCATCCCAGCCTTCCAATGACTCTCATGAGGTTTGTTTGAGAACCTGCTCAAAACACCAACAGCAAAACTGATATCTGGTCTGGTGTTACACAAGTAGATTAGACTGCCGACCAACCTCCTATACCTCCCAATGTCTGCTAGTGCTGATGTATCCTCAACGGATAACTTTACATTCACCTCCATAGGTGTAGCTATCTCCTTGCACTCGGTCATGCCAAATGCCTTCAAGATCTCCCATGCATACTTCTTCTGAGAGATGAAGATCTTTCCTGGCTCTTGCCAGACTTCAATCCCTAAACAATAGTGCAGCAAGCCCAAGTCTGTCATTTCAAACTCAAAACTCAAAGCCTTTCGAGTTTGGTTGATCATATCTTCATAGTCACCTGTAATAAGAAGGTCGTCCACATATAGGACAATCACTACAGACTTTTTACCATCCCTGTAAACATACAAGTTAGCATCTGAGGCACATCTTTTGAAGTTTAGGTTTAAAAAGAACCTATCTATCCGCTGGTACCATGCTCTGGGGGCTTGTTTCAGCCCATACAATGCCTTTTTCAGTTTACACACTTTGTTCTCAGAATGGGGGGCCTCAAACCCTGGTGGCTGAGCCACGTACACCTCCTCCTTGAGGTCACCATTTAAGAACGCTGACTTAACATCCATTTGGTACACTGGCCACTTCTTGTGGGCAACCACTGCAAGTACCGTGCGAATAGTGGTCATTCTGGCAGTTGGGGCAAATGACTCTTGAAAATCAAACCCTTCAACTTGTGAAAATCCTTGGGCAACCAGTCTAGCTTTGTACTTTTCTAAGGTACCATCAGCCTTGTACTTTACCTTCCAGATCCACTTGGTGCCAATAATCTTCCGCTTTGCTGGCCGATCCACTAGCTCCCAAGTGTCATTCTTCATTATGCTGTCATACTCCGCCTGCATAGCAGCCTTCCATGATGGATCTGCAAGTGCTTCTTCTAAGTCAGTTGGCTCCTTTACTTCTCTCATAATCTCAACCATCAAGGCCATGTTGACTATGTGAGCAGAAGCCCTCCTTTGCTCCTCTATTCTCTGAGACCTCCTTGGTCCGTCTGCCTTCTCCTCAACAGATGCAGGCATAGGATTATTGTGGTCATAGAGCTGCTTCACCCAGCGCGGCAATGGCTTTTCCGGTGGGGTGATGTCAGGTTGGTGAAAATTTTCCTCATCATCTGAAGATGATGCTTCCTCCTCCTTAAGGATAGGGATAGCTCTCGGGACAGGTTCATAGTGGACTACTTCTTCGCTTGATGATAAAGTGGAAGACCTTGCCTTCTCCTCCTCCACTGTATGCGGCTCCTCCTTGAACACCACATCACGGCTCGCGATGATCTTCTTTGCCTCTTGGTCATATAACTTGTAAGCCTTCTGCTCATCACTATAACCCAAGAAGATACATTTTCTACTTTTTGGTTGTAACTTGTTTCTCTTCTCATCTGGAACATGTGCATAACATTCACATCCAAAAATTCTGAAATGTGAAACAGATGGTTTCTTACCAGTGTAAGCCTCATGAGGTGTTTTTCCCTTGAGAGCCTTTGTGTAGCTCCGATTTAGAATGTAGACTGCAGTATTAACAGCTTCAGCCCAAAAATGGTTAGGCAATCCCTTGCCCTTTAGCATGCATCTTGCCATCTCCACAATGGTACGATTCCTGCGTTCCACAACACCATTCTGCTGAGGTGTGTGAGGCGTCGTCAATTGACGCTTGATCCCTTTGCTCTTGCAAAAGCCTTCAAACTCCTTTGAGTTGAACTCACCACCACCATCTGTTCTAAATTTCTTCACACTTTTCCCTGTTTCATTCTCAACAAGTATTAGCCATTCTTTAAACTTACCAAAAGCTTGAGCCTTATCACGAAGGAAGTACACCCACATCTTCCTACTGTAGTCGTCGACAATCAACATAAAATAAGAAGATCCCCCCAAGGCCTGTGTAGGCATCTTACCACACAAGTCAGCATGCACCAACTCTAGAGGAGCATGTGCTCTATTCTTGCTTTCTTGTGGAAATGCCTTTCTCTGTTGCTTGCCCATCATACAAGCTTCACATGGTTCCTTCAATTCAGTTATTGTAGGTAGGTGAGCAACCATACCTTGCTTTTGCATCTCCTTCAATACTGCAAATCCGATGTGTCCAAACCTTTCATGCCAAAGCTTACTTGTGCCCACTCCAGCGGTGGCTGTAAGAGCACTTAGCTCATACAGGTTGTTCCTTCTTTCTCCTTTGCCAACAATTGTGCTAGCACTATCAATAATTTCTGCACCCTTCTTCTTGAACCTCACTTCATGACCAAGATCAGTTATGGCAGCAACTGATAAGAGATTTCTCCTGATTTCGGGAACATACAACACATTTGAAAGCTTTTTGACTTCACCATTTGCAGCAACAAAAGAAATAGTACCTGTGCCCGCAGCAGGGCATTTAGCATCATTTCCAACCGTCACAGTGATGGATTCTTGTAGAGGCTGCATAGAACTGTATAGACCTTTCTTGTTGGTCATGTGACGGGAGGCCCCACTATCCAACATCCAAGAGTCAGTGGTAGATTCTTCTTGCGCTGAGGAGCACACTTCCTCAATGGTCGCCATGAATAATTCCAACTCTGCTTCAGCCGTATTGGCTGTCTCTTTCCCTTTAGTTTTAAGGGTACCATTCTTTTCATCTGCCTTCTTGACACGACAATCTGCAATTGCATGTCCTTTCTTCTTACAGTAGAAGCACTCTCCTTGAAACTTCTTGCCGCCCTTTTTCTTTTTGTCACCATCATTTTTGGTGGAGGAAACACCTTTGCCTTTTGCATTGGCAGAGAATGCAGCATCTCCATTGTTGCTTCCTTCTCGGGCTTTCAGCCTCAACTCCTCCTCTATTAATAATGCACAAAACTCCTCAAAAGTCAAAGCTTGAGGTCTCACCTGAGTATTAAGGGGAGTTACTAGTCTATCAAACTTTTGTGGACAAATCGGAAGACACCTCCTCGCTAGCTCCTCGCTAGTCTTTTGTATCCCAGCACCACCCATCTAGTCACGCAGATTCTTAATCCGAGTGATGAATGCTTCAATTGTCTCTCCTTCAACAAACTTCTCCGCTGCTAGTTGATTCTCCAAGTTTTGAATCCTTGTTTGGTTTCGCGTTTCATACTGACTCCTCCATACATTCCAAGCCTCTGACGCTTTGGTTGTATGGTGAATCAGAGTCAAAACACTGTCAGAACAGCTTGTAACTAAGGCACACAATGCATCTGCATTCCTTCGTTTCCAAGCTCGTAGAAGATCTTCACTAAAGGTTGGTGGACGAATCCTCAGTGTTTGAATAGCCGGTACAGCAGCACCACCTCCTACACCGCTTCCTGATGCGCCAGAACTGCTTCCCGGAGTCGACATCGTTTCTCTTTGCTGTTGAAGCCTTTGCCTCTTGCACGCTCTCCGATCTCTAGAGCCCCCTGGGCTCTGATACCATGTAAAATATTACACGGTGCAGCGAACAGAATCTGAGAAAGAGATAGAGAGTACACAACAGATAAGAGGAGAATCAGTAAAATTCTTTAACTCCAAACAACTGATACAAAGATGGCTCTGTCCACCCGTGCGCTTCCACTAAATGAAGCTTAGATGGCGATCTAGATAGAAGATAGGTGAAGAGCTTAAGGCTAGCTGGAACAACAACTCTGACTGGGTGAAAGATGAGTGTAAGATGGCTGCGAAGGGGTTTAGCTTTTATAGCCCGCGAAGGTCGTTAGGTCGGCCTGCTGATCGACCTATCATATGAGCCTCCACTAGTCGGCCAGGGAATATTCCATGGAATATTCCCTTTACCATCGGGCCGGGGGCGCTGCCCCCGGACCCCCGCCAAGGGGGCCACTGGCCCCCCTGGGACCCCCCAGCCAGGGGCCGCTTCCGCGGCCCCCGGACCCCACAATAGGGGCCCCTTTTTAACTCCCTTACTACGCAACTCTATGCAATGTGCCTCGAGTTGCTACCAGCTTAACCACTCCGTCTAGCCCAAAGATTAGACCCACAATGGTCACCTTTTTGCCATCCGGTCACATAGACCTCATCTGATATACAAGTCAGGACTCCACCAATGTCCGGGCTCACACTTGGCTTCTCCTCATAATGGGGGCCTTACAACTTTGAGCACCATGGGTCATTGGTAGTACCTAATGAGGGTGGGGCATTGATCATATCTAACATAGGAGACACTATTATTGCCGAGCCCAAAGCATATATAGAATTTGCCAGGAAAAGGGTGACTGGACAGACGTTGTGTCAAAGAATCCCTGATGGGTTTCAAATGGCTGAATCTTTATTTGATCATGGATTACTTGATTTAATTGTTCCACATAATCTTTTAAAGGGTATTTTAAGCAAAATTTCCGAGTTGTACAATTCAGCTCCGTGTAGAAAAGATCAATCTCTTTAATATTCTTCGACCTACATTTTGCCTCTTCTTTCCTTGGTTTGTTCACATTCGTCAAGAAGAACAAGCAACTCCAAGATATCAGTGCATGAACCATGTAACATTTAAGTGTAAGAGATCCCAAAGTCTCAAGTATTTGCAAAATGCTCAAAATAGCATAAACCTCTTGCTCAATGTCCGTCAAGCATACAAGATGCTCCCACTGACTCAAAAGGCGGATAAACGAGCTCAATAGCTCAAGCAAACCAAGTCAAAGTACCAAAGATAGGTAACCAAGACAATGCCTCAATAGCATCCAAGGTTGTAATGGAAAAAGCCAAGTCGTAACAGAAAAATCCAAAGTCAACGTCCAACTGCTCAAGGGAATACTCAAATGAATGTCGAGACGGGCTCAAACAACTGCCATCCACAGCCAAAGCATAAAGCATTCCCCAAGATATCATAACCGTACTAGGTAGCCTAGGCATAAACCATGTCATAGATGAAATGCCAACTGCAAAGAAGCGATAGTTAAAGCCAAATCGAGCTCTAATCTCAGCTCAAAAGCATTTCGAAGCATAAAAACAAGACACATGGCATAGTCCAAATACATCATGACATCATACCAAGTAGCTAGGAGCATCCCATGACCAATAGGCATAACCCAACTGTAGCATAAATAGCTTCAGCCCTGAAGTTTCCAGCAGCATATAACCTTTGTAAATTGAGCAAATTAATGCTTAATACAAGCTCAAATCCATAGGCAAACCATAGGCATACATTCTCATATGTATAGGCACCAAGCAGGAATAAACGGGCATCAAATGCCAAGACCTGTAGGCATAAAATTAAGTAACAGGTGGCTGTCCTGTTTTGGACAGATCTGGGATTGTTGAATCTGTTGAGAATCATGGACCTAGAACTAGATGAGCTATGGTGGATGCAAATAAACACACGATACATGATTAGAATGAGAAATTGTAACTCAAGTGAATTAGGTTCCAAGATAGATTAGCTTGGACTCATAAACACAATCTTGAGTGACTCGAAATGATTGTACCATTACATTGAAATGAGTGTCAAGTACATGCCTTTATAGCTTTTTGGATAGTACCACTTTTCTTTTCTATGCTTATGGGATTTTTGACATCTCTTCCTAGAGCTTTTAGAGCATACATCTTTGTCATATGTCTCATACAAAGCCTCTTGTGGGCAAGCCTCTTTTGGGCATCATGTTAAGCATCATTTGCTATTCTCAACACCCCCCCTCAAATGATGAGTTCCTACACTTGCTGGCTTTTGCCCCCCCTTCATGATGACATGGCCCAGGAGACTAGCTCATAGGCAGCCTAGTCAAGTTAAAGCTTGAAACTTTACATCTTTGGCAGGGTTAAAAAAAAAAAATTTACAACGTCCACTTATGGGAAACAAGATCCACTATGGGAAATTTTTCAGCAGCGGAAAAGGTATCTTCTTCATCTTCCTTTTACTTCTTTGGCATCCTTTGGTGATGTCCTCGATCTTCTTGGTCTTCATAATGCTTTTTGACTTGTGATCTAGTTTGCTTTCTTTGCTGGTCGCCATGATATTCTTCCTCTTCTTGTTGTGCTCTTTATCTCTTATGTTGATGTGTGGTACATGCTTTCATCGATGGGTACGTGGCCTTGTCTCGATAAGCTCTTTTTGACATACATGGCATAGATCTTCGAATACATACATTTTAGGATTTTCTGAGTAGTGCAATGACCTGTGCATACACAATGGATACCTATTTCTTTGGATAGCATTGGGGTTTGGAGTACATTGACATTGGACATTTTAGAGTGATGTAGGCAAACCATTTCAAGTGTGGGAAGGTCTTACCAAGCTCAATGGTAGTGTCTAATCCTAATGTGGTTTCACAAAAAGTTGCTAGTAGTGATTTAATCAATAGAGCATTTGCATATAACAACTCTTTTGTGAATGAGTGTGAACTACCTATTCGAGTGAGTACACCAATGAATTCAACCACTACGAGTGTGAACATGGCTTATAGCACATAGATTTGGGAAATAAGAGTTTAAGAAGAGGTTGAAAAGAAGGGAGAGTTTTGACCTTAGTAAATAGAGTTTTAATTTAGAAAGAAAAGACAATGCAATCGTCAAGCGCCATTTTTTTTTCATCTCCTCCTCTTGGCCTGATCTACGTACTTCTCTCTCCTCTGTGGACTTATGCTGCAGGGATTCATAGACACTCCTTCTCTCAAAGGTCATGGGGGTAACTCTCTACACAGGCGAAGGAGCCTTTGTCTCAACAAAGATGCAGAAAAGGAGGAGGAGAGGCTAGCCGACAAACTTTGGCATTGACGTGTGACACTACGGTCGTTTTATCCACTTCTTTGGACCATGTCTAGGAAGTTGTGGCCGCTCTGAGAAGTGGCAAAGTCATCGTCGTACCGACTGACACCTCTACGTAGCTGTGGATGCGTGTTCTGAAGAGGCAGTAAAGAGGACTTATGCCATCAAAGAAAGGAGTAGTAAAAACCCTCCCCTTATCATTGGTGATCTTCGTTAGTGCATTGGCTGTTACGTTGGAGCAGCGTGCAGTAAATCCAATGAGTGGCCATTGATTAATTCATCAGTGGTAGGGAGGACAGTTGTGCTTGTTGTGCGAGATGTGACCAACCGTGAGAGTCTGAGCATGTCGTTGACTGCGGGCAGATCTAGACTTCGATGCAGCAGTTTCCTTTTTTAGCTATAAGCGGCAGTGATAGATCTCTTCTTCATTCTCTTCCTTTGCCACATAACAAATCTTTGATCTGGATCACGATTCACCAGGCTCTGAAAGTTCCCCAAGAGTGTGGTGTGCCATAGCTGGCTCTAAGATGGAGCAGTTGACTGATCAAACTCATTTGTAGTAGGAACCCTCTTCTTCCTTCTCTTTTGTGGTTGAAATAAAGTAAGCAACACCAACAATCTTAACCCTTCTCTCTTACTAGTGGCCTTATTGAGTCATCTGCAAGCCTGACCTGTCTTTTGAAGTACCAAAACTTATGCTGGAGCAATTGAATAGAGGCTTGATAAAATGTCTACAAATCAGCCTCAGTGATGGCTTCGAAGCAAGGCAACTTCAAGCCTCAAGTAGATTCCTCAACTTGCCCTCTCGCTTGATAATAACCGGCAATCAATTTTAGCTAAAGACTAGTATTCCTGTCTTGAGCTCTATGACCTTGGACCTCTTGAGCTCCTTTACCTCGTATGCAATGGTAGATGGCTTTGAGAAATAGAGGAGATGATAAAGAAGGAGATTGAGAAAGGACACATACTAGCTAACTAGCTCAGCCATGGCTCTGATACCATGTTGAGAATCATGGACCTAGAACTAGATGAGCTATGGTGGATGCAAATCAAACACACGATACATGATTAGAATGAGAAATTGTAACTCAAGTGAATTAGGTTCCAAGATAGATTAGCTTGGACTCATAAACACAATCTTGAGTGACTCAAAATGATTGTAACATTGCATTGAAATGAGTGTCAAGTACATGCCTTTATAGCTTTTTGGATAGTACCACTTTTCTTTTCTATGCTTATGGGATTTTTGACATCTCTTCCTAGAGCTTTTAGAGCATACATCTTTGTCATATGTCTCATACAAAGCCTCTTGTGGGCAACCTCTTTTGGGCATCATGTTAAGCATCATTTGATATTCTCAACAAAATCAGCTCCAAATGCATCTCACATAAGAGACATAACATCCACAAGTGATCCGGTATCAATAGACATAAGTAGAAGCATCACATAAGCCATAGGCATACAAATACATGCTGTCTCAGACCTGAAATCGGTTACAAAATATTCTATCATCAGAATTTGGCAAATCCAATATCACCATCGCATCCGGAGCATGCCAAAACCCCAACTTAGACTCTTACCTTGCCTGAATCGGGTTCCGAATGCCCAAGATATGACAAAAAGATTGTTTTTTGGGTCAGATTTTGAAACAGGCGCAAAAAAAACGTGAGTTGGCTGGCGGGGTCTGTTGTCCCACGTGTCAACAATGGGGCCCAAAGGGGGCACAAATGGGGGCCAAAGAAGGCCTACACCAAGCCTCAGCAAGCCTTGATAGGCTAGAAGCAAGATCCAAGTGAAGGAAGCTCCAAGAAATGTGAGCTATGGCTGCCCACAACCTGTGAAAACCTTGTTTACCTAGACCTATAGAATGAAGTAAAACTTTGAAATAATGAAGCAATACCTCAATGTCAATGCTCTGATGGTGCCTCAATAGGCCGGGAAGAAGCTCGGGAAGCTGGGGAGTGACGGGAGCTCAAGAGAATGAGCTATGGCTGCCGGGAAGGAGACCCAATGCGAGTGGGGAGTCGATGGGAAGCTGAGAATGCCACGAGTCAAGCTCAAGAGTTGGAAGTTGTGCTCTGATACCAGTTGAAAGGTGAGAAGGATCGAAGTTTGCACTCAAGAGCTATGGTGGGAGAGCAAGAGCAAGAAAGAGAGACAAGAAATGGGAACTCCAACAGTCACAATGTGTGACCGAGCCTTCCTTTATTCAAACTGTCACTAAAAGAATAAAGAATAAAGTGACAATGACGGGCACCTGCCACCTACAGTGTGTAATGGCGGTGACTGTTAGTGTAGTAATACATGGGCGGCTAGGCAGAGGTGCCTTTACCCCCAACAACAAATGGATGGTTGACTTGGTGACTATGTCTATGGGACTTTGGCAAGTGTGATACATTGTACTTGCTAGGGAAGATTCAACAAATCAAGTGGAAGGTCGAGCATTGAGAACAAAGTCTACAAGTGCGGTATATAACTTTTTTTGGAAGATGTTATTTGCCGCTATGGTTGTGTTGGAAATATAACTATAGATCGAGGAGAGTTGGATGTAGAAGAAGCTAGGGGATTCTTCTTGAGGTTGGGCATAAAGCTTTCTCTCACTTTGGCATACAACCCTAAAGGCAATGTTAAAAGTAAATGCGGACACTCGTCTATCATCAAAGTTTTAGACAAGGCATGCAGAGGTATGATTCGAGAGTGGCCTAGGCAACTTCTGTATGATTTATGGGCTGATCACACTACACATAGTACACTGATTGCTTGTTGAGTTGATGTATGGCCAAAATCCTGTTATACCTATTGAGGATATTATAACTACTTGGAGTGTGCTACCTTGGGAGAAGGATATGAGCAAGGAGGACCTTCTTACTTTGTAGATTTGATAGCTAGAAAGGAGGTCTGAAGACATGGAGATTACAACCATGTGTTTAAAAGACACCTGGTTGAAGAATAAAGATAGGTTTGATAAGAAACACAGGCTTCGTCCAAAACCCATTGAGAAAGGAGATTAGGTGTTAGTCTATGATAATAGTCTTGACAATCAACATAGTATACTCAGAAAGGTTATTAAAAGGTGGTTTGGTCTTTATATTGTGAAGCATGTATATGATAACATGACATATTCTTTGTGTCAGCTAGATGTTATAGATTTGAAGATTCATATTGTAGGAAAGAGGATCAAGATTTTTAAGCGACAGAATGTAAGTGAACCAATTGAAGAACATGTTTATACTGACTTGGATGATCAAGAGGATGATGAAAATGTAGGGATGGAATAAGAATATATTGATCTAGATGAAGATTAACCATGTGGCACATAAGTCTAGAGGATGTGCAGGTTTAGAGGGGGTGGATATCGTGCCATTACACGGACATAGTGTGAAAAACCCTTGAGTGCATCATCATTTGGATTTCTTATTAATCTAGAGTGTCAATGTCATATTAATAATTAGTGTTAGTGTCCATAGTATGGATGGTTCAAATTTATGGGATTTTTGGATAATTTTAGCCTATTTTTGATATTTTGGACATTATTTCTTATAAACATCCTCAAAAAGTGCAGTAAACTTCTAGAATAGGGTATTACGCATAAAGTAAGTTTCTTTTCAGCTAGTTTTGGAGATCTCATGCAAAAATAAGGAGTCTCGAATTCGCATGGCATGCAATCGCAATTTTTAGGCATCAAACAACACTCCGGTAGGAGGAGGGGAGAAGGAGTGATCTAGAAGAGTTTTAAAACAGGTGTCCTATGGTTTTACCCCCCTTTTCAGAGACAACAAAACCATCAGATTTACCATTTGAACAGTAGAGTAGAAGCTAGTGCTTGTGTGAGTTTTGGGTATAAAAGAGTGAAATAGGACACGGTGAAGAGGAGACTCATTGCGAACAAGTTTTCTTAATCAAGGATTGGTTTTGGGATACTTTAAGCCTCTAATCTCTTGCATGTATGTTGTTTCATCTCTCGTTGGTCTCTACTCTATGTAATCTCTATCATAATCTCTACTCTTATACAAGAATTTTCATGATCTCTTACTATTGTTAATCCTCGCTTAAGAATCTCTTTATTATCATATACATCTATCTATCCATTTCTACTCTTATTCACTCCCACCATAGCTAGAGATCCAAAATTTTTCCAACATACACACAGACTATCTTGACAACATGACACAAGGTCTAAGCTATCAAAGGGTCAAGGCCGAGATAATCAAACTTCCTAGCAAGTTGCATCGTCTTGATATTCCTCAAATGAAATGGGAATACATCAGTATGGATTTCGTAGTTGGCTTATCCACTGTTCAGGCAGGTTATGATAGTATCCTCTAGTGATAGTAGAGAGCTTACTAAGGTAGCTCATACTATTCCAATAAAATAAATCCTTAAAGCTTCCAACATTGTAAGAATATTCATCAAGGAAATATTTCGTCTACATCATTAGTGATCACGACACTCTCTTTACCTCAAAATTTTGGATTAGCATTTTTCAAGCCATCAGAACTCAATTATGTTTCAGTATAGCATACCACCCACAAACTGATGGACAAACTGGAAGAATAAATCAAGTCTTGGAGGATATTTTGAGAGCTTATTGTATCTGAGAGCCAAAGAAGTGGATTGAAAATCTATTGCTCGTAGAATATTCCTTTAATGCTTCCTTCCAAAAGAAAGCATTGGGATAACTCCCTTCCAAGTATTATACGGGAAAATGTACTTATCTTCTATTAACTTCTTTAATCCAATAATAAAAGTGAAAGTCTCTAAGAGGATGTTAGATGACATGTAAGAGCAGGTCTTGGCAATGTGATAAGACATAAAAGTAGTACAAGATCAACAAAAGGCCTACACTAATCCAAAAACGATTGACCAAACCTTCAAGGAAGGTGATATGGTTTTCCTAAGGGTTTGACCCAAGGAAAGCTCCCTATCTCTTGGGAAATTTAAAAAGTCAAGTCTTAGATACTGTGGCCCTTACAAGATCATAAAATGCCTTGAAACTCATGCATACAAACTTGCCTTACCTCCTCATCTTAAGATCCACATGTATTCCATATTAGCCTACCGAAATCCTATGTTTCAATCCAAAACACATCCTTGAATGAACAAGTTATAATACCAACCCAAGGAATCCTTAAGGTCCAACATAATAGGATTTTGGAAATGAGGAAAAAACCCTTAAGAAATCATACCTTATGGGAAAATCTAATGGGCATCTAATCCATTATAAACACTTCCCAAAGGAAGATGCAACTTGGATTAACTAATCCATTCTCCAAAAGGAGCATCTAGAGTTTCTTCGAGATGAGGACATTTCGATTTTTCTAAGGGGGAAGAGAATGCAACACACCCAAAATTCTGAAAAATTCAATAGCAAAAATATACCTAATTTAATTCTTACTCACCATTTTTTTGTTAAATTAAACTAACTTGATTAGTATTTTTAAAAATAAAAATGAAATTTAACAAGGATTTTTTGATTAAAATAAATGAGTTTATACTTTAAGAAATTTAGTTTAAAATTTAATAATTTAAAACTAAAATGTAAAATTATTTTTATAATAAAAATTCTTTTCTAATTACAAGTAATTAAAAAATTATTTTTTATTTTTAATAAATTTTATAGTAATAATCAATAATTTATTTCTATAAAATTTTAAATAAAAAAAGATAGAACCCCCCTTCTTAAACTTACAAAAAATAAAATAATAAATAAAAAATTACAATATATTAATTATCTTTTTCCTTTTGTAAAAAACAAAAGAAACCCCTTTTGTTATAGAATGGGAATAGTCCCCTCTTGCCTAAACCTCATAAAAAGGCGAAACCCCATTACTCTCTCATTCTCCTTTCCCTAAAAATATATAAAGGAGGGTTCCTCTTCACATTTTCAAAATATGATGAGTGAGTCAACTCTTGTGGGTGAGAGAGGGAGCGATAATCATGAGGTAGAGGACATAAAACTTTGCACAAAGGAGTTAGAGGCTATTTTGCATGATTCCCCTAGTTTGAAAACCTTTTTTTTTCCGTATCCTTCTTATCCATGATGGCCCCTCGCTGATACATCGACATAGCATGATCCTCAAATAGCTATGATGGTGAAATTCTAGTATTAATACGATTGAGGTATAATATTTTATTCTTTATTACTAATAAATAGCCAAAATAATATTCAAATTTTTATTATATTAAAATTAAATACACTTATTTTGTATTTAGAATTGAAATTTTATTAACTATAACTATAAGAATCCTTTTTACATTGATAAAATAAACATTATCTTATTTTCTTAGCACTTTTATATTTTAAAAATTGAAAGTATAATTAAAATAATATCAAATTTTTGAAAAGATAAAATATAATAAATATATAAATACTTATATTAAAATTAAAATTAATTAGAGATGTTAATTTAGTGAATTTTAAATTCAAAAAATTAAATAAAGATTCTATATTTATACTTTTAATTAATTTTTGTAATTTAAAATTTAAAATCCAAAAAATGCATGTCCCTGGCTTGCTTAAAATAGGATAGAAAGTCAAATTGTTGAAAATTATTATTTTCTTCACAAAGAAAAATTAAGTTAGTTCTCAATATTTCTTTAAAGTGCATTCACATGCGCAAAAGCTAAAATTAATTCATATTCAATTCATTCTTATGAATAAAAAATAGGAAATAGTGTATGTTTACAAATATTATAACTAAAATATGCTTATTAGAGTGTATTCACATGCAATAAAATACTTGATTTTTTTAAATGAGCAAAAGATTAAAAATAAGATGTGTTTACGTACACATAAAATAAAATACGTGCAAATGTACGAGATGCACTTCTGATTATAAAATGATGGAAAATTCTATTTTTAAAGCTTGGAATTGTTTTGAAAAGATTGATTGGTAGAAAAATTAGGAATGGATTATGGTTGCCTTTGGGTATGATATAATTATACTAATGAGCAACTGGATGAGGAGGAGGTGTATGCCATCCGTAGGGCAATCTCAATAACTCTTCACCCAGAGTACTGTTCAGAGAGCCTGATGCAGTTGACCATTGCTAGGTATGTTTTGATCTTTCGTATAGGAAGGTTCACCCTTACGGTGGACAAGAACCAGTGGGGCTCTGCTTTGAGTTTATAATCTCTATCTTAGACCTAAGATAGCATTGAAAACTTGTATGAGCCCAACGTGATTTAGTATTGTGGATGGCTTGGGATGAATAGGGCAAGGGTGATAACCTAGTTTTGGGTTGGTTAGCTTTTGAAGGGATTGTATATATGAGAATAAAAGTCAAGAACAATTATTTTTAAATGGATTGTTTAGTGTTCATAAATTAAGGGGATATCAATAGACCAAGTGCAAATATTAATTAAGGAAGCTGTTTTTACGTGTTATAACAATGTGGTAACATGCCTTATTTAGAACACTAAAATACACCTCAATACATTGCAAAGCAAGTGGACGATTTCTTGACAGAATCACCCTATGGTTGGGTGGAATTGGTTAGCTGAATGGATTTTCCCCAATTTAGAATAATGATGATTGATAAGTGAGACCCTTTTGTGAGTCGTCCCTAGGATAGGGAAGTACCATTTTAGGGGATGGGTGTGAGACTATGTCTTATGCTAGAGGGATTGATGCTTAGCCCTCTCTCTCACTCTCATTGAACCAAGTGGAGTGCTTGCCTACTTGATCTTGGATGATACACAAAATTCGTTCATTTCAAGTTCAATGTTAGATTGCTACTAGAGACTGTAGTTGTATCTTTAGGGACTTGTAGATTGATCCTTCTGGGATGAGGCTGGATGCTTTGCATGCAAGGTAGACCTAGGGAATGCCTAGTCATCTAAGTCCACATGCTAAAATTTAGCATGGATAATGATGACTAGGATTGGTCCTAAGATGAGTACCAAAAACTACCCTCCCTAGTTTAAATTATGATTAGGGTACGATTCAATATCCCTCAACTTATTGCTTGATAATTCACTTGATAAGAACTTGTGATTAACATGATTGGATGAATATTTGGCTCCAAAATCAATTCTTCAAACTTTCCTTTTGCCTCAGCATTAAGCCTATGATTTATCACTCTATTATGAAGTGTATATTGTGGAAAAATTGGGTAGTTTGCTATAAGCATTTGGGACTCTTCTTTCTTGCTTAAAACCATCATTTGGAACCCCCCCTGTTTTTGGCTGAAAATTATCCATCTCTCTTTGTATTTTTTACTATAACATTTAGCAAGTTCAATGGATTTATGCATAATGGTGGGCTGCATAGTATCGATCTTTGAATAAAGGGCTAGGTCTAGGCCAAAAATGTACTTATTCAACTTGATGGAATCCGTTAATCCCTCTATGTACATGGAAAGATTTAAGAAAAGGTTGGAATAATCTCTCACTGACAAGCCCCTTTGTCTCATTATCTCCACCCAGTATCCACATTTTTCCTCAGTGCATATCATTGACATAGCATTAGCATACTAATCTAATCAATCAAAGATGCTTGAATCCAAGAGCCTTTACAGACTTCAATTGGAAGTATAAAAATGCAAGCATAGGCATTTTCCAATTGAGATAGAATGGAAGAGGAATGGGGTGGAGTAAAGAGATTACATCTTAATCAGTGACTAGTTGATTTTAATCTCTTTTACTTACCATTTTATTCTATATTAAGTAATCAAGGCATATAATCAATTGTGAATGTTAGAGGATTCAAAGCATCAATTAAATTGAATAGGAATGAGCTTTCATCAGTATGAAATGGGAGATTGTCGATGCTTACTTCAATGAAGCATATATTTCATGCATGAAGAAGTTCAATCCTGCAAATTTCATGATGATTAAACTCTAGGCTAAGTCTAACTCCCTCATTTAATAAATGGAAAACCTTATCAAGTAGATAAATGAGAGGTTGAGAGAGATTAATCATGGAATACCTCTTTAATAGTGAATCGATTGAAGAAATAAAGCATTCATCTTCAATTTGATCCATAATAGATGAGAATGCTCCAAAATTAGCTTTTCCCAAAATGTTGACGCATAGACATTATAATTTTGATGAAGAACCTCTCCAAATCTTGAAATCTTCAAGGGGATTTTGATGAAGCTTGAGTAAAGGCTATTGTAGAGTACTCATTGAGTCCAAAAGTGAAGAAATTTTGAAAGGATGATGAAGCTTTAATGGTTGTGGCCCATTGAGGTAGTGACAACCAAGGCACTTACTTCATCAATGAGGCGACCACTCTCACTTGTTTGCCTTGATGGTCTTTCACAATAAATCATCATCCTTCTATCCTCAAGCTAATAGTCAAGTTGAAGCAACAAACAAGATCCTGATTGATATTCTAGTGAAGATAGTATCAACCTTGAGAAGTGACTTTGATAACAAGCTTATGGTATCTTTCTAGATGTATCATATAGGCTACAAAATCACAACAAGCCAAACTTCCTTTAAACTAGCTTATGGAATGGGTACAATCCTATTGATTGAGTTCTTTCTTCCCATTCTACAAATCAAAATGCAAGAATGTGGGAGGGTGAAGAATCTTGGACCAAGCATAAAGATACTTTGAGGAAAGGTGACCTCATATTACTTTACTCCATGAAGGAACATAAATTAAAGATGAAATTTAGAGGTCTCTATCCTTTCAATCTATACCAAATTAGTAAAATAAGAAATGTGGAACTTGAAACTATAGAGGGTGAAGGAATGGGATATTCCAATGGGAGTTGCATCAAGAAATATTACTCACCTATACACTCACTACATGAATTACCCATGCTACTACCACTCATCATTATTGTAGGTATAATGAGCATTATAGAATATCATCAACATACATTATAGTTAAAGTTATTGCAAAGTGAGAGCACGTTCTCAATCTTCTCATAGACAAGCATTTTAATTATAACATCTTGACATATTATGCATGAAGCAAATCAAGAAACCTCAATTGATCCCAAGAATGGCCAAAATAAATCCATATAAGAGAAAATTTTCCACCTTGTTAGAAAAGTGCAAGGTGATGTTAAGCATTGAGATTGGTGGTCTCTCTTTGATTTTCTATGGACTATCAAATTCAAAGGGAGTTAAGGAAGAAACCCTATTAAAGAGAACTTTCAAAAGCTACGTCAAGTGCAATGTTGGTTACGACACTAAATGCATAGACCTAGCCCTACTGAACATGAAGATAATCGTCACCTTTAGTGAGGGTAATCTTGCTTCTAAAAGTAGAAATCTTCCATTAGGAAAATTCGATGATTCCTTTAGTAAGCAGGATAAAGCCTTACTCAAGGACTTAATGAAGGCATAGCAAGACAAATATACACCTATGACTAAGGTATGGCTTCACCTTTGATCTCTCAAAAGAAATTTGAAAAATACTCTTGGCAAATATAGTGTAGTAAATTATAGAGGTAGGAGCTACAATAGAAAGGAGATGGCTCGACCAAAAAGCACAAAACCTAGGAGCATTACTGAATAAACAAGAAGAATATTAGGTGAGCAAGATATTTGAAGTACCTAATACGTTTTATGGAGGACAACTTGAGTGGTGAAAGAGTATTTTGGATACAAATAATGAAGCTATGATAGCTTTCTAAAACGCCACAACATCGGAAAGAGAAAATCCCACTTATCTTTCTTATCCTCAAAGCCATGGAGTGAATTACAACCTGAAAAGGCACGGTTGATTCAACTTTTCTCTCATCGTCAATGTTAATTCTCAAAGGGAGGAAAACAATCTCAAGTTTCAAGACAATGACACTAACTGAAAGTCCAAAGCATCATGATATTGCATTACTCATGCGAAAAGTGATAGTCAAGTACAATGCTTTATAGTAGTTGGGTTGTTCCACTCTCCTCATTGTGCATATGGGATTCATGACATCTCTTCTTGGAGCATACTTCATTTGTCATTTCTCAACACCTCCCTCAAATTATGAGTTCCTACACTTGCTAGCTTTCCCCCCCTACATGATGACATGGCCCGGGAGACTAGCTCAAAATAGGCAGCCTAGTCAAGTTAAAGCTTGAAAATTGACATATTTTATAAGGGTTTTGTTTTACAAAGTAAATCCACTAAAGGAAACAAAATCCACTATGGGAAAACATAAGATCCACTATGGGAAATATAATTTCTTCAAAACAATCTATTAGAGTTGTTGTTGATGGCAGAAGCATCTTCTTCTTCTCTTTCATTCATGAACTGATTCTGATGGTTACCATTCTACACCTGTTGTGCTCTTTTATGACGGTGGAAACATTCACTAGCTATATGGCCAATCTTACCACAATAATGACATGTCATCCGGCGATATTTGTTGGTCAGAGTTGAATCCTCGGCCTTGGCCTTTAGGTCCATAATTTCCTTTGGTGTACAATAGACTACTGTCTCTTTGTGTTGAGACAACTCCCTTTGCATCTTTGTTTTTATGTTTGTTTTCTTCATCTAGTGCTCAATGTCCTTAAGTGAGAGATTTGGAACATTACTTAAGGTAGATACAAGGTTCTTATATGGCTCTTGATTTACACTTGCTAGTAATACTACTATGGCTTCATCTTCATCAATGTTCTTCTTTAGAGTAGCAAGTTGAGTTTTTAGGCTCTTAAACCTATTAATGTGCATGGTCATAGAAGAACTATCTTTTACATCTAGTTTGTAGAATTGCACGAGTAGTTTTACCTTGGAGTTTTTAGCTTGAGCTCCAAAGATCGTGTCAAGCTCATCTCATGCCTTTTTTGTATATCTTTGACGATGCCGGAGATATGATGCAATACATCATTAGATACTCCCAAGGCAATGATGTCTAGAGCTTTGTTGTTCATCTTTTTCCACTCTTTTGTCTTAAGCTAGACTTCTTCAATGAACCCTTGTTCATCATCTTCCTTCTTGCTATCTGCATCTCCTGCATCATCCTCAAATAGATCCCAGAGGTCTTTTCTCATGAGATGGTACATTGTCTTTTCTTTCCATGTGTGAAAGCCTTCACCATTGAATTTGGCTATTTGCTCAAGTTTAGAAATTTTGAAAGAGGTCTTACCACGAGTATACTCAGGCAGTGTCTATCCTTTCACAATGAGATTGAAGCTTACAAGGGATTTAATTAGTTGGGCGTTCCACATTAAAAATCTTCATGTTTTTCATTGCAAGAACTGAAGTAAAACTAACAAATGAATTGTTCTTGGATGTGTCAAGAAACGCAGGTGCCAAGAAGCACTAGGTTAGTATCAAGAGATACTATCTTGATTTCAAGCTTGATGTTGCCTGATTTTAGGTGATTTTCTTGATCTTCAGGTGAACTACTTGAATTTAGGTAGGTTTCTCCAAATTTTCTTCTAGAAGTTTGCACTTGCTAGAACTGATTAGATCTAAATGACAAAAACTCTAGGTGATTGAGAAGGATGAGAAATTGAAGAGATTTTTAAGCTTGAAATGAGGAAGCTATGGCTTCCCTATTAGGGTTTGCAGGCAGCCACTGGTTTTCCTTTTGGTGCAGCTTGTAGGAGAAGAATTTCTTGGAAATATTTTATGGGGAGAGAGATTGGATATGAAGCTTTGAAAGCCCTATAGCTTTGTAGAGTGAACCATGGCATGCAAGAGCAAAATCGACAGTGCAAATGACGACATGCGTAGAATTTCAGCAAGCTGAGTTTTTTTCAAAATGCTAAAGTAGGGAGCATGTAATGTTGACCTTTGATGTGATATAGTGATGTGCCCTAAGCAAGGGAACAAATCTCTAGAAGAGAGCTAGTTGAGATAGGCTCTGGTTGAGGAGATCCAAGAACTCCAAGTGCTATAGGTTGAGTCTCTAGCTATGGCTACCAAACAGTGAGTGTGAGTTCAAGTGAGAAAGTAAAGTCGTGCATTCAAACTGAGCTATTGTGAGATTGAGCAGAGCTGAGAGGAGTAAGAGGAGAGTTGAGCCATGCTCGATTGAACTATGATACCATGTTGAAAAAACGAATCTAGAGCATGGTAGCTATGGAGGTTGAAAGATGAAAACTAGATTCATAGTGACATGGACAATGACTAAACAAAATGTTACACAAGTGAATTAGGTTCCAAGATGGAAGATTGGACTCATAAACACAATCTTGTGTAAAGAGATTGATAATGACAATGACACTAACTGAAAGTACAAAGCATCATGATATTGCATTACTCATGTTGAAAGTGATAGTCAAGTACAATGCTTTATAGTAGTTGGGTTGTTCCACTCTCCTCATTGTGCATATGGGATTCATGACATCTCTTCCTGGACTATACATAATTTGTCATTTCTCAACAAGAAGCATTGGGCAATAAATTGTGCATTGCTTTCGCGTACTGCATCAAACTCATTTCATCTTTCCCTTGTCATATTTCATCAACCATGTTTACAAGAATTTCTACAAATCAATATGAAAAAACTACCAACCAAGAAGTAGACAAACATGTACATGTTCTTCTTATAGCATATACAATCATTACAATTTATATGTCCTAATGTCTTTTCATCCATTTGCTTGCTTATTATAAAAATATACATACATACATAGCAAGAAATCAAAACCTTGAGTTTAATACTTTTTATTCTCAATGCCTTATGCACATTTTAATAAAATTCATAGTTTCAACTTTGAAGACAAATCGTGTAAAGTTTGGTAAATACCCTTTTGCAATATAATACTAAACATCACCACCATCTAAGTAGTAATTGACTCAGAGATTTTATGACACTCCGATGAGTTTGTCCATTATTGATATTTGGATATAAATGTATAAACTCAATACTGCCCCTTAGTTGACATGATTCTCTCCATGACTTCTAAGCCTCTTAGAGAGATGACAATTGCATAAAGTAATTATATATTGTAATAATTATAGTCTTATAGTCTTAATGCATCATTTAATTTTACTAGATCATTATTTCAAGTTAAATAAAGATCTTTACTCTTTGACTCAGAGTCTTGTAACATGAATATATATATCATGACATAATTTGTGGTAGTTTGCTAGAAATGTTGGATATAGAAGGAAAACTCATGATTTTTTCTACAAGAGAAAGGTTAGTCTCTACTATGATCGACCTTTCAATACATGGTTATGACAAAAGAAATCAAGAAAGTTTTTACACTTGACATGCATTTTTTCATCCTGTGAGTCTAATGAAGGCATGATTGATGTCATTGATGAAGGTTGACGTGACAAAGCAGCATGATCAAATTTGAATATGGAAGCAAAGTCAAAGCAACCATATAGAGTGTGGTAGGAAAAAAAAAAGCTCAAGCTCATGATTATTGCACCCTAATTATTATAGAACAAGGAAAAACTTGTGATGAAAAGACCAACCATTCTTTAAAACAAATATTGTTTGTTTCAATATTTACCAAGACTTCTTCCACTTTTAGAACCTTCATGTGAGTGTCAATAAACTTAACTCATCCTTCAAAAATCAACCAGCAAGGGTATAATTTAAACTATAAAATTTAGCAAATTTTATTCTAGATGATAAGAAATCAAGAAAGCACTGTTAAGTTGTTGTAACTATATATAAACTAAAAAAGAATTTGTGATCCATATGTTCTTCTTAGGATAAGGAGTGTAGAGGTTTTTACCACAGGGCCTTGATAGGTATGGCATTGGGAGGTGCACACATATATATCCTCTATTTCAATGATGACTAGAGCCTCAACTATGCTTGCTATGCAAATAGGAGTGTTCACATCGAGGTTCACGTAAGCCTATAATATATCTATGTGCTACAATATGGTAATTTCAATGAGTTATATATTTATTCGTTTGATTCGTTGATCCCTAAATATAAGGAGCCTTAAGGGCAGTTTAGGTTTTTCATCCTTTTTGGTACCTTAATAATAAGGACACCATTTTCAAGCTTCATAGTCATATGCTTGGGCTTGGAATCATTAGGTTAGGAGATTTGCTTTATGAAAAAGGTCGATTGGGTAATTGGGGCTTGTGGTTGTCCACCATTATTTGGGGTGTATTTGCTATGTCATTTGAGGCCACCTCTAATTATGAGCACATGATAGTTCCTCAAATCCCATTGTTTGAAGCCAAATCTTTCTTAATAATGGTAGTAGGGAAGCCTTAGAAGTCAGGAAGAGCCAAATCTTGAAGAAACTTGAAGCTTCAGACCTATGGCTAACCTATGATTGCTCTATTGACTTTTTAGGGAAGAATGATGAAATTTAGGGGTTGAATCTTGTAAAAGCTTGCTAGAATGACTTCCAAATGATTACTCCAAGGTTGCTTGATTATCATAGAGAAGATTAGAGGTAGTAGAGAAGGAGGGATGATCAATATATTTAGTAAAAATTGTGTCACAAATCATGGGCCAACTCCTGGAGTCATCCACTTTGTTAATGCCTTCAATTTGGTACTCTATTTGTTGGTTAGGAGGTTTAGAATCTTTACCTCATGGTTATAGAGAAGAACAAAACCTTTGGAGATTAGGAGAAAGGGTCTTGACATCCACCATGTAAGCTTTAGTTAAAGATTGGAAGAAAGAGGAAAGATAAACTTTGTTTTCCCAATCTTTTACCCATTTTACATCTAAAAGGGCCTATTTTTTCTCCACAACTTGCCATTTTTTCCATTATGCTTCCAACTTAGTCACCACATACTCCATTTAGCTTTGACTAGGTTTTCCTTGATCTTTGCACTTGTCCACTTCCAAGTTGACACCCTATCCCTACGTAACTAGAATATAACTAGTTTGAGAAGGAAATCTAGGGAAAGATAGTAACAAAATTGATCAAAGGCTAATGCTCTGATACCACTTGTCAATAAGAGGTCTAAGAGGTGAGAGAAAGGAGAGAAAAAGAGAGAGAAATGAGAAGAGAGAATGAGTGACTAGGAGAGAGAAATATTAGAAAGATAGGAGAGAAGAGAGAGAAGCCATGGGAACTGTGAACCAGAAGGTGAGATGAGAGATAGTAATTGTATTATTTCCAAAAGTGATGAAAAATTACATGTCTAACACCTTTATATCCATGTCAGTTGATAAGGTATCTATGTCATTGTGACAAGGTATTATCTCTCTCACTAAAATATGTCTTCCTAGCTTCTTACACAGATTTAAATGGTACATTCCCACTTGGGTCAAACGAAAGGCCATTTGCTAGGTCATAAAACTGATCTTGCTCAAGATCCTCTTTATGATCTTCAATTTCAACATGTCCATACATATTTTGATCTTCAATTTCTTCCTCATAAACATCTTCAAGGACAAATATATTGTAATTCTTAGCCTTAGCATTCTTGTAGGACATTTTAAAGCATGGTTCGCCATATGCTTTTCACCACATTTAAAGGATAGACATTTTTCTTTCTTATCTCTAAAGAGATTCATAGGTATAAGCTTTTCACCATTTGCCAAATTATTTTTGGGTCTACTATCAGCTTGTTTGTGCTAAAATTTTGGGCTCACTACTGTATTTGAAGTGCTTTATTGCCTTGAAGCATTACATATTGGACATGTAGGATCTTTGGGACTGCCAAAAGACATGCTAGGACCACCAACATTACTCCCAAAGTTGGCTTGTCTATTTATAACCCTATGTTGTTCAAAAATGGGTTTAGTAGAAATGTCCTTCTTGCACTTGCAAGCATACCTTTCAGCTAGTTCAATAGCTTGGAACAGTGTGGCTGGTTTTAAGGCCATGCCATTAGCTGATAGACTAGGATCCAAACCATAAATGTATTTATACAAATTTGCATCATTAATTACACTCTCCACATACATGGTAAGGTTTAGGAATTGTTTGGTATACTCTCTAATAGTCAAGCTTATTTGGTCCCAACTAATACCACCTCCTAGCCAATTTCTCCTTTTCAATAGTAGGGAACAAATAATTGAGCCATCTTTGGCTTGAAATCCTCCCAACTATCAATTTGTTGGTTTTCCTTCTTAATGTAAGTCTACCATGTATAAGCAAAGCCCTCAACATGAAGAGTAGCAAAATGTATCTTTTCATTATCAGTTCTAGGGATTTAAATACCAAAATATGACTCTAATTTGTATGTCCACTCCTTCAAATCTAAAGGGGAAGATGAGTGTTCATTGTACAACACTATCTTATCATGGAGTTCTCTTTCCACAAAGCCTTGCTAGCCATTAGAAGCTTGCAGATGCATGTGATGGGAGCTCACGCTCAACTGCCAAGACCCACAAATTGCTTATTCTTTCAAGCATTTCAAAGCTGAGCACTAATGGCTATCTCTCACATAGCTGGCGCGTTATCCCTCTCTATGAGTGTACTGAGCTTATCTTGATGCACGAATGAGTAGCCTCCTCCCTCAAGCAAGCCGATAGCTCCATGATTCATGATGTGAGCTCAAGCATCCTCAAGCCTCCATCCTCCATAGCCGTGTGCGAGACAAGAGAAGAAAAAAGAGAAGAAGAAGAGAGAAGATAATGGAGAGCTTCTTCACCAAGATCCCTCACCCTCTCACACTCCCTCTCTCAAGTACACACAACAAGCAAGAAGGAGAGAAGAAGAGAAGAAGAAGAGTCCACTTTAGACACATACGAAAGAATGAGCTTCTCATTCACTTTTTGAGTTTATATACAAAACCCTTATCCCTTTAGGCACCCATCCCCTTTTTTACATGACTGGCCATTGTGGCAAGGTTCTCTATTCCCATTCCCTTCTAGTTGCCCTTTCTCTTTATTTATGCCCGTCTACCCCTTACAATTTGCACAGGAGGGAGCTTGGTGCTCTTTTACAAAAGTTTTATGGGCGCCTTGCATTTAAAAATGCACTTTTACCTTTGACTTAGCTTTTACGGCCGCCCTTGTGCTTTTGGCCATTTCCCTTCCTGATTTTTCCTTGGTGTCCGCATTTGGAGTTTTCTTGGACTTCTTTGGACTTCTTTTTCTCCATCTCGAACTAGGGTTAACATTACCCCCCACATAGATGAGTACCAATCCCATGGCACTTACGTGTTTGTGTTGATGAGGGCTGCGTGATTTGAAGGGTGGTTGGTGAGTTGATGATGATGGGGCCTCGTGGGGATTAGTCATTGGAGAGAAGCTGATCAAAATGTTGAGGTGGTGGAGGCCAATAATGGTTGGAGTGGATGACGGGACCTTCGAAGTTGGTGGTTTATTGCCTTTGTTTGTACCTGAAAAGAAAAGAAGTGTGCTACTTAGGGGGGTGTCTACCTTGCCATGTGGTGCAAGCCTATGATGTTGTCCCACACTTGAGGACCCAATTTGTGCATCGTTGTAGGTGTGGTGCTACGTGGGTTAGGGAGACAGGTCTGAAAGTGCTGTCCTTGAGGTGCCCTAAGCATGAAGTGGGGGATGGGGCTAGGTAAAAAATCCTAGGTGTAGTGATTGTGGCACTTGAATGATTTCAGGGACTTTGTCTTTTTCTTTTCTTTATTTTTCTTTTATTTCTTTTTTTTGATGGATATACACAATGGACATCGTAGATACAGGGGTGCTCTTAGGATGTACCTTGGTCCTCTTCTAATAATGCATCACGGGGTGGCCTAAGAGATTTTCTAAAAAATGCACGGCTTTACATGTAGCTCTTGAGATTAGCCCTGATGTTTAGAGGTGTGTTTGACAAAAGGGGTGTCCACACCTTGTAAATTGGCTATCGTTCGTGTCTCAAGTCCACTCCGTTCATGACAATAAAGCTCACAGAAAACTAGACACTTGCGATCTTCAACGACCAATTCTTCAACACTCTAAATGGCCTAACCTTCATTCCATTGGCTAATGTAACATTAAATCTAGCATTCTTGACATGCGGGTTACCCCAAGCCTGGTGCGCTACGTGGCTAAGCACATTGACTCCTGCCCCTGTGTCCACGATCCCTTTTCATGTGGCATCTCCTAATGCTAGGACTACATGCATCTCTGTGCCCTCCCAAAAAGCATTCACGTGTAATGATGGGCTAAATGTCTTTCAAGTGTTCTTCGACCTCTTTCACCCACTCTTTAACCTTCTCTATGGCTTCTAGTTGGCATTTTGGGTTGGGGTACTCCCCTACCTTGCCACTCCCCTTCTTTGCTATCTTTGGAGCAGATGTCATTGCCTCTACATTGGTGACTGTCTTTCCCGTGGGCAGTGTCAAAGCACTCTCCATTCTAAGCGTGACCTTGGCCTTTGTCCTCTTCTTCCTTTGCCTACGGCTCTTTTTCCCTATTGAGGCTGCATTTAGATTGGTGGGTCTAGGCAAGGGGCCTGTTTCATCTGTGTAGCATGAGTCATGACGTGTAACAAGATAGGTGTGTCCTCTCCATCAAATGTCTCAACTCCAAATAGCCCCAATGGTACTGATGGCTCGTTCACTGGACTAGAGGGTGGCTTTCATCTAGGGCATTTGGCAAACAAGTGAGTGATTCCCCACTCTGGGCACCTAAGATCAGCGATCAGCTTGCTCCTTTTCGTGGCAGCGTGAGGAGATATGCTCTGGGTGACCACAAGTCCAACAAGAAATTGATTCTTGAATTGACCCCTAAGCCGCTATCCCTACCTCTCCTAACACCATCACCAGCATTGGTTTGTAGTCCATGAGGATTGGATTGCTCTCTTCATCATATGAGACATAAGGGTTCATGTACGAATCCTCATCGTTTGGATCCTCCATGTAGTGGACTGGAGCATCGCTCCGTGGGTGGGTTATGAGGGTCCCGGTGGCCTAGGCGTGCTTGTTGGGTTGGTTCCCATCCTAGGGATAGTTGTTTTGCATCGTTGGGTGATGCTAGAGCCAATAGGGATCCCGTTCCAAAGAAATTTGGCAGCCTATTCCCTAGGTATGATGGGTTATACTGTTGGGCATGCGGAAATCTCATTGGTAGGTTGCAATGCATGGCATCATGGCCGAACCTACTGCAATTAGCATATGACCTGGATCTAGGATCCTGACACTCCATTGGGAGGTGGTTGCCACCACAATGCATGCATTGGACGTGTGGACACGTTGGTCTCCTCACCATTTCTTGTAGCCTTGCTATCTCTATCTTCATCTTAGTGAGATCTTGGCTTTGGTCTACGCTCTGGTCTACGCTCTTCCCCTTGTCTTGGGTGCTAGGGGCTAATCTCTCACTAGATGTAACAGCTCTCTCCAAGCTTCTAGAACTAGTGCTATCTCGAGTTAAGCCCTTGGAGCTCCTCTCCTTAAGGTCGTCATCCACCCTTATGGATTCATCGAAAACCCTAGCTAGGACATCCCTCTGTAGGCTAGAGTTGCTTGCTAAGGCCTTGTAAAGCTCTTCAATGTGGATCCCATTGATGAACACCATGGAGACCATTTTGTTCGTTAGATGGGATTCTCTTAAAGAGACTCCGCACATGGGTAACGTAGTCCCTTATGTCCTCTTTATCCTTTTGACCAGTCAGACTATGAGGTTGTTTGAGTACCTTGCCTCAGAGAATCTCTTGAAAGAGAGATCCTTGAGGTAGTTGAAATTGTTCTGCTCTGTTGTGTCTAAGCTAGTGTACCAGGTTCTACCCTTGTCACCTAAGTAAAGCCCAAATGCTTGGGAGTGTTGAGCAAGGTTTGTGAGACCATTGGCCTTGCAAACTTGCTCGAACTGCTCTACAAAACTGTACAGGTCGTTGTTAGGTTGGTACTTGTCCACCCAACTGCTTAGCAACAATAGGGATTTTTGATTAGCTCTTGGAGCCTTGGTTGACTCCTATTCCTGTGAGCAATGAGTTTGCTAGTACTGCTGTGGTTTGCTCTATTGACGTGTTATATAGTAGTCGCTTCATGAGAAGCTCGATTAGTGTAAGGTCTCCTTCTAGCGTGCGTGCTCTCTCTTTCTCTTTGCATAAGGTCATGTTCAATTTTTTGTTTGCTAAGGATAACATTTTGGATCTCCTTTTGTATTTCTACATTTTGTTGCAAGCTCCTAGCTTGCTATTCCTCATTGTATGCCACTATGTCTTGCAAAGCTTCTTGCACTAGTCTTCTCTCTTCTTTGAGATATGCTACGATGTCCTTGGATGGCCTACAGTGGTGGTCCATTTGGGTTTGCAAGTCGTATTTGCTTATCATCTATTGGATTTCATCCGGGAAATCCCCTAGATCGAGCTTTTTGTTGCGTCTGCGGTGTCGTGATGTTATGAGGACACAGTGTGAAAAAGTGTGGAATGCATTGACTTCTTTATTGATCTAGAGAGTCAATGTGATTTGAGCCATTAGTACGAGTGTGAGTTGCATGGATTATCCAAAAATACTAGATTTTTAGATAATTTTAGCATATATTTGATATTATTTATTGTAAAAATTTGAAAAAGTTAAAAAGGCTTCTAGATTAGGATGGTATGCAAAAAGCAAGTTACTTTTTCAGCCAGTTAGGAGTTTTTTCATAAAAAAGATAGATTGACAAAATGCGTGCATTGCGATCGCTATAAATAGGTTGAAAATTGTAGTTTGAACTAGAAAAGGAAGAAGGAGTGATCTCAGAGATCCGTGAGCAGGTGTCTTGACCTGGGGTTTTACCCCCCTTTCAAAGCCAACGAAGCCATCAAATTTGGGTTCCGGGTAGCAAAGAAAGAGCTGATTTTTCGGATCCACGTTTTTGGTCTACAAAGGAGCTCCAGGAGAACTAATGCCTGGTGATTGCTTCTGAGTAGTGCAAAGATTCCAGGTTCTTTCAATACATATTGATTCAATTCATTGTGGTTTGTCTTTGTAGTGTTTACCACTTGGGTATGCTCTATCTTCTCTTCCATCTCCTATCTCTATTTCCTTTTACTTCTAATCCCTGGTGGATTCGAGCTTTCGACAAAAACCCCTCTGACATTAGTGAACTCGACGTGAAAGGTCGTCGCCAAAAGAAGGAAAGACAAGATGGGAGAATCTTTGAATACATTCTCTAGTAATGTTTTGCAATAGTTGGTGCAAAATATAAATATGCTTATGCAGGTACAATAACAACAATAGGTGATGTAAGCTTCTACTCAAATAGAAAGTGTTGTGATGAATGCTTAGCAAGCAGGTGAGCACGAGGTGAAGTTATTCAACGGCATGAATGTATCTGCATATGTATATACCTATGCTCAAAAGATGGAATTCTTTGGGGTGGCTCAATCTACATGGAGCCGGTATTTTGTATGTGTTACTATTCATGAACTGAAAGCACGGATTATTGAATTATACTTGCAGGATGCAGACTAGGTAGCCTTCAAGAAGACACTTAAGGAAGAATTTTACATTGAGGACACCAGTTTGATTATGCACAAGACTTTTCAAGAGTGGGTTTTACAACTCAGTAAGGGTCGGAAAGTTGATTTGAGTAGTTGGATCTTGCAGAACAGCAAGCTCTTGCAAGTCAAAAAATTGAATTGTTTCTACAGGCAGTTGATCGTGAGCTTCAAGAGAAGCTTGATGATTTGCTGGAGGATCAGATTAGAGAGATAGGCTTGAAAACAGAGTGGAGACATGTCAAGGAAGATGTTACTGCACTTGTGAAGAAGCATAGAAGAAGAGAAAGATTGCATGTCTCTAGCTTGCCCATTGTTATAGGTAAGACAGTTGATGTATCTAGTAAGCCACCTACTTATGTGGCTAACCCTATGGTTGTACCTGCTATTGTTCCCTCTGTTAGGGAAGATGCCTTAGATGAATTGGTCAAAGGCATGCGGGATCTTCAATTGAAGGTTGCAAAATTGGATGAAAAAAGACAAGAGGAAAGGGGACAGGCAGGAGCCCCTAAGTGTGGAAAAAGATGTATGTGGTGTGACAGTTTGTAGCACAAGAGAAAGGATTGTGCCGCCTATCAGGAGGCCTTGGCACGACATCTTATCTTTTGGAAAGATGGCAAGATCCATGCACAAGAAATGGGATTGCCTCTTGCTTTGAATTTTGGAAAGGGAGGTATGCAGAAGTTGTTGGAAGACTTGGCTGTCCGAAATGCTTATGCGGTGGTATATGCTTCTAGTTTTGGTCTACAGTTGCATAGAATGCATGGCCAAGTGATGGTTGGTCCAAAGGCTGAAATATGGACACATGCTTTACATGCAGTTGAAAAGAGAAAGGTCACTGATAGTGAAATGTCTCATGTAGGGCAAGACATTCGTGGCATAACTGTTTGGGAATTACCAGTAGATGCATATTCAGTGTATGCATATTTAGTAAAGGTACAAAACACGAATGTAATTGCCGAAAAAAAACGAAAAAGAGATGAACATATTGTAGGGACATATAAAAGAATGATAAGAAGAAGTGTGGATCAGCCTAAAGCTATAAATTAGCCACCTCCCGAGTATGTTATGGAAGAGGTCAGTCATCAGGAGCAAAAACAAGATAACAAACAAGAGGGAAAAAAGAAGGGCAAGCAGCCAGGATATAAGTTGCAATCTAACATTGAGAAAGCCACAAATCTTAAGAAGGTTCTTGAAGAACAGATCTTAAACAGTTGGGTGGAATTTACCTTGGGAGAGGTGCTTGGCATTGCCAAGAGAGAATTTCATGATGAGATCATTGAAATAATTAAAAGGAAGCATTAGTTTCTTGGTGATATCACTAGTGCATTGCTGCAATTTGAAGAGGAAACTGGTTTGTTGGGTATTCGGGCTGAATATGAGCATGAAGTAAGTACAAGATTGTCTATGCAGGATGCTACTAATCAATGGACAACATGTGGAAAAGATAAGAAAGTGACCGAAAATGCATTGTCTTGTAGCAATATGCATGGTGGAGTAAGGCAAATGCAACAATATGGAGAAGAGACTCTAGGATTTATTCCTTGAAGTCAGTACACAATAAATCATTGGGCTAGAGCTACCACTAAAATGGTAGTGAAAATAGGGGAATGTAAAACTCCTTGTGTTGCTTTACTTGACCATGGGTCTGAGATAAATGTCATTGAGCGGGGATTGTATGAAAATGATGCATGGCCTGTAGACACTGATCATGGTTGGCGAATGAGGGCTGCAAATAATTCTTAAGGGGAGCTCTATGCTGCATGTCCTAATGTAAAAGTGATGATTGGTGATGTACAGGAAGAGCAACACTTCTTTGTGCAAGATAATTCCTCATATGCAGTGATTTTGGGACAGCCCTATATTACAGGTGTGCATATGGAAACAAAGATGCTTGATGATAATTCTGCTTATGCAAGAGTCAGAAGCAAGGATGGGAGAAAAATAGTCCAATTTCTTACTGTTTGTGTTAATCATCCTAGAAATTGGGTTACGCTTCGAGAGTCTCCTATGGTTCCAAATGCAAGGGAATTCTATGACCTAGATTTTCATTAAGCACTGCTATAATGTAGGGCTACAGTAGTGCTGTTCAGTGGGTGTACTCGCCTCTTGATGAAATGAAGCATGCATTTACTATTGGTAATTCTCAATTTACAGCAAACAGTTCATGTTGGTTTAAGCCTATGGAAGCTATGTGTAGGACTGAACACATATCTATGAAATGGGCTACTAAGAAACTGAGAGCATTGGGGTTGTTAGCTGAAAATGATGGCATTTCAGGCATTTTTTATGGGCTGAATATTACTGACACTATGGCTGAAATTTCAGCAACTATACATGCAGAAAATGAGGCTGAAAACAGAGTGTTGTCAGTATGTTCTTTGGATATGTATGATGTTATAGTATTGTTTGCTCAGTAGGAAGGACTACAATGGGCTAAAGCACTTGTGGAGACAAAGTACAAGACAATTGATAAAAGGTTGAAACCAATTTCCTTGCCACTTCCACCAGAGAGTGAGGGTATGCATGAAAAAGTGTCAAGGCAGCCAAGCTTACAGGATCCCAAAGATATAGGTCATCAGTTTACATCTGAAACATTACAAGAATTGAAAGTTGGTGTAGAAGGGTTTCTTTTGCCTGCTGAGAGAGAGTGTTTTATGCAGATGTTGGCCAGACATGGGAAGGCATTTGCATTTCAGCCAAGTGAAATAGGTTGTGTGGATCCAAATGTTGTCTCTCCTATGGTCATATTTACTGTGCCACATGTACCATGGAACTTGAGGCCTATTCCAGTGCCTAAATCTTACTTGCCAAAGCTGATGGATTTGGTAAATGAAAAGATTTGCATGAAGATCTTGGAGCCTTCTTCAACCCCGTACTCAAATCGTTGGTTTACTGTGCCAAAAGCTTATCCTCGAGCTTGAGCTTCAAGGACGGGAAGCTTCAAGTGAAGCTTTCATGGCTGCCCGCAAAGCTCCCATGCATGCTGAGCTCAATGGCTTCATCCGGGCAAGAGGAATCCTTCACGAAATGTAGGGGCTATGGGGTTGAGCTCTCCAAGTCAGAGGAAGCTTCAGTTAGGAGAATCCATGGCTGCCCAAACTGTTTCAAACAGTCCTAGCTGCTGTCCACCATGGGAGTTGATTCTCGGGAGCAAGGATGCCAAAGGGGGAGGACCAAGGAGCTGGAGCAGTGCCTTGGAGTGGCAGGGAGGAGAGGGTAGCAAGAGGGGAAGTGGCAGGAGGGCTGGGGGGGAGCAAGACAGGTAGTGCAAAATGTGCCGCAAATTGCGGGGCTGTCCTGTAGGCCTCCTAGACAGCAAATTCCCCCAGTCCACCTCTTGATCAGGAGCTTGGGGGTCAAGGAAGAGGTCCCGGCTGGTTGATGCCAGGGAGCACCTTCAGATTAGGTTTCTTGGAATTTCTTTGGGCTGGCAGCCATGGAAGCTTGCAGGAGAAGAGAGAGAAAGAGGGTTGAGGCAAAAAGTAACTGAGGTTTTGCCCTCTTACAACTCCTGGGACTCTAAACTTGGCCTGGAACCCTTAAAATTTGCATGAAAAGAAGTGACGACCTGCTATTTTAACCGTTTTACCTCCAGATATGTATGAGTCTCTAGCCATAGCTCCTGCTTGCTCCAAAAAGCTGAAGTTGATTGCAGTCCTTCTTGCTATACTTGTACATGTAAGCTGAGTAACTAGGGTTTTTGGGATTTGAAAAGGGAGAAAGAGGAAGGAGGAAAAGAACCAAAGCCTGAAGCTCTGATACCACTTGTAATGAAAGAAGCTGAGGGGAGAGAGAAAGAGAGCTGAAGAGAGAGAAAGAGAACAAGAAGAAGAAGGAAGAAGACTAGAAGAGGAGAGAGAAAGAGAGAAAAGAGAAGCGACCATAAGAAATGTGGGTGCAGGCCTTGTGGTTGATGAATTTGCAGAGGCTTTTGCAGGCAGATCGATCTATTCTTTGGGTGATCTTTACTTGGGTTATGATCAGTTTGAGCTTGCAATTGAAAGCAAGGATATTACAACCATGAAGACTCCTTTGGGGTTAGTACAGATGTGTACTCTCCCATAGGGTGCAACAAACTTAGTGGCACACATGACAAATGCTATGAATAGGGTACTCAGGGATTTTATACTACAATTGACTATGCCCTTCTTGGATGATGTTCCAATCAAAGGGTGTGTAGTGGATGAAAAGAATGAAGAGATGGATGCTCATAGATGCAGACAGTTTGTTGCAGACCATATTGTGGATTGTGAGAGGATTTTGACATGTCTAGAAGAGGTGCATTTAACTCTTTCTGGAAAAAAGTTTGTCTTTGGAGTTGAAGAGGTTTTGATTGTTGGGCATATGTGTGGGCCTTATGGGCGAAGGCCATCACCAGCAAAAATAGATGGGATTGATAGAATGCAAGATGTATGCATGAATGTATCAGAAGTGTAGATTCTTCGGTGCATGTGTGTTCTATTTGATATGGATTCCTCACTTTGCACATATAGCCGATGCTCTTTATTAGCTTCTAAGGAAAGGTAAGAGATTTCATTGGGAAAGGAAGCATCAGAAAGCAATGAAGAAATTGAAGCAACTCTTAAAATCTGCTCCTACATTGAGAAAGGCTGACTATTCACATGGAAAGCCTATCATTATTACTGTTAATACAAGCCCAATCGGGATTGGATGGGCAATTGGGCAAGATGATGAGGAAGGGAAAAGATATGCAATACGATTTGGTGCTAAAGTATTGATTGAACGACAGAGAAGATATCCACAAGTTAAAAGAGAATTATGGGGAATTGTGACAGCCCTTAAATGTGATAAATAGTATTTTATGGGTGCTCATGTAGTCATTGAGACTGATTATTTGCCATTATTGGGTATGATTACTAGTGTACTACTCTGGACATTGCTATGCTCCGGTGGATTGCATACATCAAATCTTTGAACCTTGAATTTTAACATATTGCAGGAAGAGATAACCCAGTGGCAGACATGTTATCTCAAGCAGGCTATGAGAATGAAGATGGGATGATGGATGAGGAGGAAGAAGATGAATTTCTTATGGATGAAAATGATGTTGCAAGAGTGAATTTAGCAATGCAAGGTGTTGCTACAGCATTAACAGAAGCTTGGACAACAAAGAGAAGACACTTTAGATGTTTTGCATCTTGTGTAGAAGTGTTTCTAGAAGACAAATATGCACGAGAGTAGCTAAGAATTGGTCAATATCTCAGTATATTAACAAAGAGAGATGAATGGTTAGATGAGGAGTTTAAGAAGATCAAGAGGAAAGCCTATGGATTTTTCTTAAAAGATGGATACTTATGGATACATGCTAAAAAGAAATAGGGTATGCCATTGCGAGTTTTGGGTGATAGAGCTTCACAAGTAACTGCTATGTAAGACTTTCATGAAAGCTTATGGGCTAGTCATAGAGGTGTTTGGGGTACTTTTGCAAAGATCAAAGAAAGATATTGGTGGCACGGTATGTATAACGATGTTGCTCACTTTGTGGAAACATGTATCACATATCAAATGTATTCGTCTGTGAGACATCGGGATGGATTGCAATCCACATATCCATTGTCACTTCATTTTAAGTGGGTGGTGGATTTGGTCACAATGCCTACAGGTACTTGGAAAATGAGGTATCTTATGCTTGCTCGTGAAGACTTGACTAATCAAGTGGAAGGGAAATCTTTATATACTAAGACAACAAATGTTGTGTGTACTTTTCTCTTAGAAGAGATCTTTTGTTGGTATGGTTGTGTGGGAAAAATTACAATAGATAGGGGTGAGTTGGATGCAGATGAAGCTCATGATTTCTTTGTACGGTTGGGGATAAAGCTTGCTTTAACTTCAGCCTATAACCCTAAAGGAAATGGAAAAAGTGAAAGAGGTCACCGACCTATTGTGAAGGCATTGGCAAAAGCATGTGGAGAGAAGGTAAAAGAGTGGCCAGGATTGCTTCCTTATGCTTTGTGGGCCTGCAAAACAACTCATAGTGCTGTTACAGGATATATGCCTACAGAATTGATGTATGGCCAAAAACCTATCATGCCGATAGAAGAGATGACAATCAAATGGAGTGTGTTACCTTGGATGGAGGAGTTGAATCGAGAGGAGTTGTTGGCCTTATGCATTAGATAGTTGGAAAGAAAGTCAGAAGACATAGAGGCAGCAATTGCAAAGTTAAGGGCAGTGAGGATACAGAACAAGAAACGATTTGACAAAAGACATAGATTGAGACCAAGAACCATACAAGATGGGGATTGGGTATTGGTTTATGATGGCAGTTTAGATAACTAGCATAGTGCCATACGTAAAGTTTCCAAAAGATGGTTGGGTAAGACAGGTGTTTGATAATGCTACTTATGCATTAAATGAGCTGGGTCTAGGATTTTGGCACATGCCGAAGGATGTGCAGGTTCAGAGGGGGTGGATGTCGTGATGTTATGAGGACATAGTGTGAAAAAGTATGGAATGCATCATCATCCGACTTCTTTATTGATCTAGAGAGTCAATGTGATATGAGCCATTAGTACTAGTGTGAGTTGCATGGATGATAAAAAAATACTAGAATTTTGGATAATTTTAGCATATATTTGATATTATTTATTGTAAAAATCTGAAAAAGTTAGAAAAGCTTCTAGATTAGGATGGCATGCAAAAAGCAAGTTGCTTTTTTAGCCAGTTAGGAGATTTTTCATAAAAAAGACAGATTGATGAAATCGCGCATGTTGCGATCGTTGTAAATAGGCTGAAAACTACAGTTTGAGCTAGAAGAGGAAGAAGGAGTGATCTGGGAGATCCGTGATAAGTCGTCCTAGGGTTTTACCCCCCTTTCAAAGCCAACGGAGCCATCAGATTTGGGTTTCGAGCAGTAGAGAAAGAGCTGATTTTTCTGATCCGTTTTTGGTCTATGAAGGAGCTCCAAGAGAACTAATGCCTGGAGATTGCTTTTGAGTAGTGCAAAGATTCGAGGTTCTTTCAATACATATTGATTCAATTCATTGTGCTTTGTCTTTGTAGTGTTTACCACTTGGGTATTCTCTATCTTCTCTTCCATCTCCTATCTCTATTTCCTTCTACTTTTTATCCCCGGTGGATTCAACCTTTTGACAAAAACCCCTCCGCGACAGTGGTTCGTGCTGGTCTTTGCCATATCTGTGGTCTCTTGTTCCACCAGGGTGTTGATGAGGTTGATTAAATCAAGCAAGCTCATGCATGCAATGATGTTGGACATTTGATTTGTCTAGATCCTGTGTTGCTTCTTCCTCTTGGTCCTACCACTTGGGGTTCTCGATTACTCGTCTAAGTTTCAGGGTCTTCTCCTACTAATGGGTTCGTTCAATTTCTTAAGTTTGAGTGTGTTCCTTATTATTTACAGACAATCCTCAATTCACCATCACTGAGTATGTGTGTGTGTGTGTGCGTGCGCTCTTTTCTGCGCACTGTGCAAAATCAAGCTTTCAGCTTTTCAGTGCACTTCAAGTGATAAAATCAATGTGAGGTGCGAATGTATAATTGAAAATGCAACTCACACTATTCCCCTTTTTTTTCATAGCCTAATGTGGCTCTAAGCACATTCTCTGGTTGTTCCTAAGAATTGTCTAGGGCTCTTCTCTGCTCGGTTAGGGTGGAATTGGGGTCTATAAGTTGGTTTCGGCTCTAAGTGGGGTTGGACTCTTGACTAGGATGCTAGAGGTTGCCTCTAAGCTATAGGTCATAATTTCCCATATTCTTAGCTTTTGTAAGCCAAGTTGTTTATCTAGGGGGTTCTAGGGTGTCGTTCAGTTGGTTTTGGTGAGAGGCTAGGTGATTTGTCACTATTTTTATGTTCTACCCTATTGGTCCAATTCCTAGAATCGGACTGTCTGGGTGGTCCAACTTTGGGAGTTGGGCAGTTGAAGTCCAATTGGGTGTGTCTGATTGGATGGTAGTCCGATCAGGACCAAGGTGGGCCGATTCCTAAGTTTGGTTTGAATGGGGGTTATCCGATTGGACAAAAAGGTGGTCCAAACAGGGTGTCTAATTGGATAGAAAGTCGTTGCATTTGTTTTCGATCCGGATAGAAAGTTTAGCATATGATCGGATGGGTCCGATGGATTGCCGGATGGACCTAGTACCCAACTGACCAATCGCATGGCTTGATTCTACCAGTTGTATTGTCCAACTTTGGGAGTTGGACACCGACGGGGTGGTTCAATCGCGATGGTTGAAAACACAGATGCTACCTTGGCGCAATCGATGCCAAGGGTCCCTAGGGTTTATGGCATAACTTGTAACCTTCCACAACAAGCAAATAGAGCACAAGGAAGACTTGGAGGTACCTAGAATGGAAGATGGACTCGAAAACAACACATTTGATTTGTTATGTACTTGCAACACACACACACACACACACACACACACTCTCTCTCTCTCTCTCACACTGAAGTACATAAATGAGCTCTCCCCTATTGGTTTTGGGTTTTTAGGGTCCTGTCTAGCCATCTTTAACCTTCCAACCCCATGTCTTGCATGCATTAAATCCCAAAACTCATTTTCCCCCCTTTTCTTCTCCTTGTTTTGCTTGTTTCACAGTAGCAAAACCCCAATGCTTCCCTGCAAGTTCTTGGTCCTAATCTACCTAAATGCAACCAAAAATCACAAAGTATTCCTTGGGCTAAAGTAATCTACTTGTCTACTCATAAAAAAGCTCCAAACACTTACTTGTTTCGAAGATCAAAGCGCCTAAATCTCCTACCTATATCAAGCATTGGTTTGGGGGTGAAACCCTACTTCAATGCTAAATTCGAAGTGTGCAGGCACTCAAGGCTCGAATCCGTTGGTCTCGGCGGCAATGAAAACAAAATGATGGAACCTCATGCTCGACCGCCAAGACCCATGGACCGCTTATTCTTTCAAGCGTTTCAAGCCGAGTACTAATGGCTACCTCTCACATAGCTGATGCACTATCCCTCTCTATGAGTGTAGTGAGCTTACCTTGATGCCCGAATGAGTAGCCTCCTCCCTCAAGCAAGCCAGTAGCTCCACGATTCATGATGCAAGCTCAAGCATCCTCAAGTCTCCACCTCCAAGCTCCATCCTCCATAGCCACATGCAAGACAAGAGAAGAAAAGAGAAGAGAAGAAGAAGAGAGGAGATGATGGAGAGCTTCTTCACCAAGATCCCTCACCCTCACACACTCACTCCCTCACACTCTCACACTCCCTCTCTCAAGCACACACAACAAGCAAGAAGGAGAGAAGAAGAGTCCACTTTAGCCACACACCAATGAATGAGCTTCTCATTCACTTTTTGAGTTTATATACAAAACCCTTATCCCTTTGGGTAGCCATCCCCTTTTTTACATGACCGGCCATTGTGGCAAGGTCCTCTTTTCCCATTCCCTTCTAGTTGCCCTTTCTCTTTTCCTACGCCCATTTACCCTTTACAATTTTCACAGGAGGGATCTTGGCACTCTTTTACAAACGTTTTATGGGGTGCCTTGCATTTAAAAATGTGCTTTTGCCTTTGATTTAGCTTTTGAGGCCGCCCTTGCGCTTTTGGCCTTTTCCCTTCCCGCTTCTTCCTTTGTGTCCGCATTTGGAGTTTAATTAGACTTCTTTGGACTTCTTTTTCTCTGTCTTGAATTAGGGTTAACACCATGTATGTCCAATTTTCTTTTATTTCCATTGTACTTAATTTTTTTCTTTAGTCAAAATTTTGACATTACTATCATTAAATTGTATCCATAGTATTTTTATGTTACCATAGTTAGTCATACATTTGAAAATTCCATCTATTCCATTAATA
The DNA here is from genome assembly GCF_053477565.2 of Lygodium microphyllum. NCBI lineage: Eukaryota > Viridiplantae > Streptophyta > Polypodiopsida > Schizaeales > Lygodiaceae > Lygodium > Lygodium microphyllum. The sequence continues at coordinate 60,891,857 of NC_141145.1, read as the reverse complement.
TTTCTAACATCTATATTAATATTTGTGGAGTATTTTCAAATAATATTTCTTTTTTAGAAGTAAATTTTAATACACCACCTACTTTTTTATCAATATCGACGAGAGTGATATTTTGAGGCATGTTCGAAGGCAAAATATATTCAGCTTCCAAGATGAAGTCTTCTATTTTTAATGATCATATATATATTTTTCTATAGCAATGTTAATAAAAAATATATGGATGTGGATGTATAAATATCAAAATATTTTTTGCAAAAAAATTTATTATTTAAGGTTTCAATATCTTTTTTATATATACACTTTTCTTATTTGATTCAAAATACTAATAAATAGTATATCTTTTTAAGGTAGAATCTCATTTAATTTATCATATTAATTTGAAAGTTTACATTCAATATATGATTGCCATTTTGTTTAAACAATCAATTTATCCTTAACAAGTCGTATTTTGTAAGAAACTAGAAAGATATATTATTTTAGTGAGTTTGATAAAATAATACCATGTCACACTAACATAGGTATAAAAGATGTTGAGACACATATTTTTTAATCATTTATTAATACAAGCTTATAATCTCTTTATTTGACCTTCTTCTCTCACCTTTCATGGCTTTTCTCACCTCTCTCTTGTCTTTCTAATATTTCTCTCTCCTCATCAATATTTCTCTCTCCTCTTTTCTCTTTCTTTTGCATCTTCTCCCTTCTATCTAGTTTTGTTTTTAACATGTGGTATCAAAGCATTGGTTTTTGATCCCATCTAATCACATCCTAACCAAGATTTTTCCATTTAGACAATCAATCCAAGTTACACAAGGGACATCCAAGTGCAAAGGATAGCCTAGTTAGAGCTATTTTCAAGACATGCAAGTAAAGTTAAAGGTAAGATGGAAAAGTTAGTAGGTCATCACCAAGATAGAGGCTATTTTAAAGGTACATTGATTGAAGAAGAGGTTAGAGGAGTTAGTCAAGGTTTAAACTCTAGTTACTTTTTGCAAAAAGCTTCTCTCTCTTTTTTCATGCAAGCTTGCTTTTCGATCTCCCATGGTGGACAACCATTGATCTTCTTCTCTAGTTCGCTAGAGGCATTATTTTTCCTTTTGACCATGGGGCAAGTGTTATTTGAAGCATAAGCAACAAGTATATAGCACATATGACCATTCTTTGCTGAATGAGAGTCTTTAGAATGAGGATGTAAATTTCAATATAAAATACGCTACGTGCACATTGTGATTTGGTAGTTCCCAGCCATTGCTATTTGATTTTAAGCTCTCATAGGTATTGAACAAGCAAAGAACATTCTAATCTACATTATCTTTTAGCCTTCTTCTTTATCTTTTTGGTAAAGCTCTTTGAAACCATAAAATACATCAAAGTAGCCATAGCCTCAAGCTTGGAGCTCTCATATTCTTCAACTTTTGTCATTCCTCAATCTTCAACACTCTTCTATTGTGGTTGTACTCCAACAACGGGACCGAGATTTCATACATTGAAGAGGATTCAAGCATTGAAAGACATTATGGGGCAACATTTTGAGGATTTCACACCTAGAGCTTAAATTTCTTATAAGTAAGCTTTCAAAAATGTTGAAGATACTTCTATCCTGATGTTTGTATACTCTACAAGCATTGGATTGGATTGATCTATGGCGATTGTGGCTATGGAGAATTATGGATCAAATTGGGGCTTCTCTTCTGGTGCGCAGATCGGTCGCAGTATGCTCATGTAGTGAATCCCGAAAGGTCCCCAAGAACAATGAACTCTACCTTTTTGCACAAAAAACAATGTAAAAGCATGAACGACAAGAAGCAAGAGACCAATTGGGTTCAATCTCCCCCCATGCCTTGTGTGAGCGCTTCACAAAGCATGTATTTTATGTATATTTCCATCTTCATGCTCAATAATAGCCCAATTTACAAAAATATGACAAGCTTTTAGCTTTTGAGTTTGCTTTCTACAAAAATAGGAAAGTAAAGCTAATGGACGGTGCCCATAGAGTCTGGCATGCCCAATCTCAATGTCCAAAATAGAAATAACATATCCGTGCGCATAGGCGCATACAAAATAATAATCAATAATTGATGTCTCAATAAACATAACAAAATATAGGCGTGGCGCCTATCAAAATATAATCCAAAGGTCGAATACTCGCTAGACTCCAATGCTTTCCTCTGCCACTGCTGCTATCTCTACACATCAACTGAAGCATTCACAATCGTTAGTAAAATAATATAATTAAACCGACAAAAGTGAATACCTAGCAGTCTTCAGGTACATAAATAAATCAACTGGTTAGAAATAAATCCTAACCTTAATTTATTACGAGTGCGCACTCTAAACTCATAAACGTTTATTAATTTAATATGCATTTTGCGGAATCACCCGCTATGGAATCACCCATGTACACACTAAATTAATGAAACGCCCGAAAAGGACAGGCGTCCCCATCAACTTCTCGCACAAAGAATCCTCTTCCTTAATTTATTACGAGTGCGCACTCTAAACTCATAAACGTTTATTAATTTAATATGCATTTTGCGGAATCACCCGCTATGGAATCACCCATGTACACACTAAATTAATGAAACGCCGGAAAAGGACAGGCGTCCCCATCAACTTCTCGCACGAAGAATCCTCTTTGTGTATGAGCCCCGGTCATCTAAGTTTATGGAATCCACCGTAAAACCTCACGGAATCCACCGTGGAATATGCCTCCTGGCATCATAGGAGATTGAACCCAATTGGTCTGTTGCTTCTTGTCGTTCATGCTTTTACATTGTTTTTTGTGCAAAAAGGTAGAGTTCATTGTTCTTGGGGACCTTCCGGGATTCACTACGTGAGCATACTGCGACCGATCTGCGCACCATCTTTTAACATGATGGTGGGGCTGAGGCTTGATTCCCATCGAAGAATCAATATTATTCAATCTTTCAAGAGTTAATATACTCATTTTAATCTCTAAAATCTCTCTTTAGCCAATCGTTCAAGCCTGTCTAATTGTTGATGGGAGATTATGACATTCTTAGGCTTCTAATATACCATGAGTTAGAGATAGATGCCTCTTTAGATTGATCAAACCCACTTGATTACTTTTTAACATTGAATCAATTTCAATTACAATCATGTCTTAAATTTTTTATGCTTTCATTGATAACCTTGATTTGTGCACTGGATCTTATTGTACCCAAGAATACATTGTAAAAGGATAAGCTATGCAATCAGTGAGTCACTAATCTACAATGGTAAGAACCTCAGTCCATTCTTCATTTTAAATCTCTATATTCGATTGATCCATGCACATCACTAAAGACTGAAAGCTTCAATTACAAAAGTGAATATCATCAGCGGTTTCATAGATTAGCATGCTCTTGTTATGACAAATATTCCCATCGAGGAAAAAGGTGGATGTTGGGGTCGATAGTGGGACAAAAGAGAGGTGACCCTCCCTCACTATCAAAGATCCCAAAGTGGTGCAACTAATTGACCCATGGGGAACTTTGCCTACCTCTTGGTGACCCATGTAGGGAGGATGTCATGTCGTTTTCTCCCCCACATAGGTACCACGAGTAGACTTATTAAAGATTTTGAAGATCAGTTGAAGAGCAACAAAACAAGGACTTCATTAATTAGCTTAGGAAAACAATATACTAAAAACAAGGCCTTACATTGAACAAAAAAATAAAATTTATAATTCCAAATTTTATTACACAAAATTTTAAAATATTTTTCTTTAAATACATGCTCATTATATAAACACATAAATTATATAAGTAATATATTCTAAAAATAATATTGATATATTATTATTCTATAAAAATAAAATATAAAATTTTAGAGATTTAAAATTAATACAATATAAATATAATATACATAACTATACAAAGAATAAATAATCATATTTAAAAAATAATAAATATATACACAAAACTAAACATAAATCCATTAATTTTTGTGTTAAATCCTTAAACATGATCTTTCGAAAGATCTTAATATTGATACTATCTTATAAGAAGATTTAAATTTAACATTTTTACAAATCAATAATAATAAAATTTAAATAAAATAATTAAAAAATATAACTTACCAAATTATGTATATTAAAAAGTAACTACATATTTAACACAAATAAATAATTTATGGATAACTATATATGAAGATTTGATTTTAACATTTTGGTTAGATAATTTAATAATCCATGCAATAATTTAAAATTTATCTCTCACTTGTTAAAGTTAGACATCTAAAAGAAATAAATGCTATGACACAATTGTGAATGAAATTCATATTAAAATAACATGATTTAAGTATTTTATAACATTAAAGATCAAAATTTACCTTGAACAAGTAGGATATAACTTGCTAATACTTATATGTTTGATGCAAAAATCTTAGGTCATATATCATTATATAAATTAAAAATATTTTAAATACATAGAAAATTAATGAATTGATAAGCATATATTATTTTAACACACATTTAGTTATCTAAAATATCCAAATTAGAAAATGAAAAGAAAACCATAGTAGTATATCATGAAGTTATAGTAATATAAAATATTCAATTAAAATATTGATAAATGAATAAATATATTTTTATTTATATAAAATTTTGATCCTTTAAAGTGTAGAAGTGGATTTTTTCAAATAAGAACTCATTATTGAATAAAGCTACCATAAAATATCTAATCCTAAACAAAAGTCACACAACATTATTCTAGTATAAGCATTTAGAAAACATGTTATTTTTAAAAATTGAAATAACTATTTTATGTATTTCTATTAAAATAAATAAAACTAAAATTAAAAAACCACAAATCTTAAAATACATATTGATTCTAATAAAAAATTGATAGTTAAAATTTCAAAATTTAATAGTATTTAAAAGTTCAAGAAAAATTATGATATTTTATTATCAAATTGTGCTACTAGAAAATGTTCAATTTCAATTTTGATAAAAAAAATTGAAAGTATATAGTGCCTAAGGATCAAGATAAATATAAAAAATCAATTATGAGAGATCCAATGTTAATTGAATAACTTTATGACAAACATCAAATGGAAAATAGTCCAAAAACTTCAATAGTCTTGGTCAATAGAAGTTCAACAAATAACAAAAGTTGGGATCTTTTTGTGGATGCTTTGTAACAACAACATATGTTATTGAGGGTTGGAAAGGGCTAGACCTAAATCCACTAGGGATCAAGGAAAAGAGGAGATAGATGGAAGAAATAAGTATTGGAACAAGGACTCTTGAATATATTGTAGATCACAAGAAAAAGATAATCCCAACAAGAAAGTGTCTTACTCTTTTATATAACTACAATTAATCCCCTCAAGTTGAAGACATTGTGCTTATAATGATAGCTTAGGCAAACTTTGTTTGAGATGATAGCTTAGCACCACTCTTTCAACTTGAAATAAATTACAACAGCAAGTCCAAAGGAAAACTTGGAAGTACTATAGAATACTCTTACCAAAATAGCCCAGATATGTATAAAACAACATGGAGCCACTTCAATCCTATTTCTTTGGTAAACCTTGTGAGATCTCTTCAATTAAAGCCACATAAATAGTTTCAGTCCTCACATGTAGCAATAGGTAAGTATATCTTCAGATCTATTAAAAAGAAACCTCTTACAACATGCCTTTTTGTGCTAAAGGCACCCGTAAAGAGATAAAATCACTTGTCTTTTATTTTAGCCTTGTTAACCATAGCAATAAATCACTTATTTATTTGTCTAGACTTGTAACAATGGCTTAGATATTTGTTTATAACTATATATAGCAGTTTAGACATGCTTCCACTCTTGCTTTTCATGCATTTTGCCTTCCAAACTCTTGATATTTTCTTTTCATGTATTTTTTCTTTGTTGGGAGCCTACTTACAACTTGTTTTGACCATAACTTTTGCACATAAACTTAGAATACAGTCATTTGAGTTACTAAATCCAAGCGAATAGACTTGGCTGACAAGCTAACTTAGTAGAATTGTGAAAATCCTCTTAAAATAGCCAAAAACACCACTTTTTTGTACATGCATTAGTTTTTGATATTTTTTGGCTTGAAAGAATTGTACCACTCAAAATAAGTTCTCACTTATTAGTAATAGTATTTGACACTTGATTTTGGTCACTCACATATTTGATATATAAATTGGTACTTTACATTGTGTCACACATTTACTCTTGACAAGTCACATAAATCACTGAACAACTCATCCCATAGGCACACATTGAAATCATGTTACATTGAAGAACCTCTTTGTTTTCACACTTTCAATACACATTTTCTCAATATCCACCCCCTCTAAACCTACACATCCTTCGACATATGCCACCTACTCTTTTGTAGGTTTGAGGTCTTCATCATCTTCCATAAGATCTAAATCTTTTTTTTCTTTAATATCATGCTTTGCATCTTCATCTTCAAGCTTTGGCTCTTTATATTTTTGTGATTCTCTTTTCTTGAATATCTTGATTCTTTTACCCATAATTGGAACCCTAAGTTCTGTCCTATCTAGTTCACACAAGGCAAATGTAGCATTATCAAAAACCTACATCGTGATGTATGGTTAAAACCACATCTAGGATACCTTCATGGGTGTACTATGTCGATTCTCTAGACTATTGTTATATATCAACACCCAATTAGCCTCTTCAGTAAGCCTTGGGTGTCTCAATTTGTGTCTCTTGTCAAATCTCTCTTTATTCTTCAGTCTTGCCACTTTTGGTCTCTACACTCTACAATGTTAATATCTTCTGGTCTCCTATCTAGCTCTCAAATCCTAAGTGTTAAGAGTTATTATTTGGTTAAACCTTCTTCCATGGAATCATACTCCGCGTATTGGTCACTGTCTCTATATAGGCATCACTACCTTTTGTCATATCTTCCCTCTATGGCTCTTCATGTATCCAAAATTCAACAAAATGATTTGAAACAATGAGCCACACATTAAGCATAGTGAGAATTACCTTTAGTTTTTTTTTGAAAAAAAATTAGAACCCAAAGAATTTACCTACATGATGGTAGACCCAATACTCTAGTATGTTTTTAGCATAGCTAAAATCTTTGAATTATGCCTACAAAAGATATCCCATCACATAATCCAATAATCTTGTCATCATCGTGCAAAAATCTTGCTCTTTCATACTCTTTTCTACCATGCAAACACATTGCTTGGAAGCTCTATTAATCTCTTTGATCCTTTGGAATTTCACAAAATTTGCTGCTTGCTGAGAATTCTATGAAGCCCAAAGTAAAAACATCTTCACCAACAACAATAGGTGAAAGCTTTATCCTCTTAGTACTACTATAGTCCCACACCTAGGTAATTCACTATATGTATACTCTATATATCATGTTGTCGGAGCGTTTGGTGTTGAAAGTCTACCACGGTAGTAAGAGACAGTAGGGTGAAGGGAGATTCAAGGAGAGCAATTGATGAAGGAGAAGGGGTTCGAAGAAATAGAAGATGTAGAAGAATACTCATAGAGGTGAAGCCTGTCAATTTATTTCTGCATCATGAAAAGATAAATCTCTTGCAGAAAAAAAATGTGCATAAAATAATAGCTTCCTCCGTGATGCTCAGACTGCCAATTTGATGCTTCCATTGGCTTCGAAAGGGGAGTAAAATACTAAGACACCTAGTCGAAATTCTGCCAAATCACTTCTTCTTTCTCTCCTAGTTCGAAGTGCTATTTGCTGCCTATAAACTGTGATCATCGCACGATTTCACCAATCCTTGTTTTTGCATAAAGTCCCCCAAAAATGGTTGAAAGCCACTTGCTTTCTTTTACACGTCACCCTATTCTAAAAGCTGTCTACATCTTTTGGATATTTACAAGAAATAATATTTAAAATATCAAAAATAACCTAAACTTGTCCAAAAATCTAGTATTTTTGAACCATCCACACTACGGACACTGACACTAATGACTAATATGGCATTGACTCTCTAGATCAATAAGAAAGATGAATGATGATGCACTCTAGAGTTTTTCACATTGTGTTCGCGTAGCGGCACCACATCCACCCTCTCTTAACCTGCACATCCTCTGGCATATGCCAAAGTCTTAAGGATTTGCAGTGTCAGAAGAAGCATCCTCTGCCATGTCAATGTGTCTTCATCTTCTACCTCTTCTTCTTCTTCCATATTCTCATGTTCATGCTTAGTATCCAGTTCCTTCAACTCATACGTTGAAGACTCCCTATGTTTAAAGAGCTTGATATGTTTTCTAGCCACTGGAATCCTTAGAGTTGTCCTATCCATCTCATTTAATGCATAGGTAGCATTGTCAAAAATAAACCTTACCACATATGGACCAAACCACCACTTTTCCATCTTCTGACTAGCACTATGCTGATTTTCCAAGCTGCTGGCATAAACTAGCACCCAGTCCCCTTCCTGTATAGGTCGTGGTCGAAGTCTGTGTCGCTTGTCAAATCTCTTCTTGTTGTTGATCCTTGCAATCTTCAGCTTTTTCATGGCTGTCTCAATGTCTTCAGGCCTTCTTTCTAACTGTCTAATGCAAAGGACCATAAACTCTTCTTTATTCAAACCCTCTTCCCATGGTAGAATACTCCAAGTAGCAATAGTCTCCTCAATAGGCATGATTGGCTGTTGTCCATACATTAATTCAATAGGCGTATACCCTATAACTACACTATGAGTGGTCCTATCAGCCTATAAAGGAAAGGGCTACATTCTTGGCCACTCTTTCATCCTGATCTTGCATGACTTTGCTAATGCCTTAATGATAGGCTGATGACATCTTTCACTCTTGTCATTTTCTTTAGGATTATAGACTGAAGTTAAAGCCAACTTGATACCCAATCGTGAAAAGAAGTCACGAGCCTCATTTTCATCCAATTCTCCTCTATTAGCAACCACTTTACCAACACAACCATACTTACAAAAGACTTCTTCCAATAAGAACTTGCAAACTGCATGAGTAGTATTTGCACTAAGAGCTCAACCTTCCACTTGATTTGTCAAGTCTTCTCGTGCAAGCATAGGATATCTCATATTCCATAAACATATAGGCATGGTAATCAAATCACTACCCATTTGTAATGCATAGACAATGGATAAGTCGGTTGCAACCCATCCCTATGCTTTACCATGGAATACATGTGACAGATATTGCATGATTCCACATAATGCTCCGCATCTTTATACATGTTTTGCCACCAATACTTCTCTTTGATCTTGGCAATGTGCCCCAAACTCCTCTATGTCTAGCCCATAAGCTTTCATAAAACTCACGCATCACCTACTGTTGAAAAGCCCTATCTCCCAATACACATACTGGAGCTCCTCTCTTTTTCTTTGCATGCTTCCATATATATCAACCATCTTTCAAGAAGATCCCATAAGATTTTCCTTTAATCCTTTTGAATTCAGCTTCAATCCACTTAGCCTTCTTTGTCATGAGGCTGAGATATTGGCCTATTTTCAGCCAATCATCCTCATACAAGTCTTCCAAAAATTGTGTTCTCGCTGAAGAAGAACACTGATGATGCTTTCTCTCTATTGCCCATCTCTTCTCCATGACTATAAGCTCTTTTCTTACTGTTGAAATCATTGTTACAATAGTTGTACTTGTAGTAACAAGAGTTGCATACTCATTCCCTACTGCCATAAAGTCGTTTTCAGCACCTATCACATCGTCCTCTTCATCTTTCATCAGCTCCTCTTCATCTTCAAACCTTGCTTGTGAAAGCATGTCAACCACAGGGTTTTCTCTTCTTGCAATATGTTGAAAATCAGGGTTAAGTGACTTTATACATGCGATTCACCATAACATGGCAATATTAGGAATTGAGCAATTTACTATCGTGCCCAATAGAAGTAGACAATCAATCTCTACCACTACATGAGCTCCCATAAAATACTCCCTATCACACTTAAGGGTTGTCACTACATCCCAAAGCTCTCTTTTGACTTGAGAATACTAGAGTTGTTGTTCATTGAGGGCCTTTGCTCCAAACCGAATGGCATACCTATTCCCATCAGCATCATCTTGACCCACTGCCCAACCAATGCCAATTGGGCTTGAATCCACTATGAGAATAATAGGCTGTCCATTCTCATAATTTGCTCTCTTTAGTGTTGGAGTTGGAATCAATAAGCCCTTTAACTTTTGAACTACCTTCGTATGCTATTTACCCCACCAAAACTTCTTCCCTTTTCTCGAGAGTTGATATAAACTTTCATCCACATGAGCAAAATCCGGAATCCATATCAAGTAAAAGACACATGCACCCAAAATCTTCTTACCTTAGATACATTTGAACATGTCACCCACATCTTGCTTATGGCATCAATCTTTACTAGTAAGGGCTTTCTTCCATATGGTCCATAATGTGCCCAACAACTAATTCTTCCTCCACTCCAAAAACTGACTTTTCTCCTAACAGAGTCAAATGCACTTCTTCAAGATGGCTCAAAATCTTGTCACAATCAACAATATGATCGGCCACAAATCTTCTATATCCATGCTCATTCAACTCTTTATTCTTCTCATACACATCACATCCTTTGATCAGCATATCATCAAGAAAGGATAAGGTCAACTGAGTATGCATAACATTCATCATATGCACCACTAAATTGGTTGCTCCTTGTGGAAGCGTACACATCCTAACCAATCCAAGTGGTGTCTTTATGGTAGTGATGTCTTGGCTTTATAATGCAAGCTGGAACTAATCATATCTTGAATATAAATCTCCCATAGAGTAAATTGCCTTGCCTGCAAATTCTTTTGCAAATTCATTCACTATCAGGTTTGATCCAACATTCCTTATAATGACCTTCTTAACTGGTTGGAAATCTTGTACAAATCTCAAAGCACCATTCTTCTTTGGAACGATAAACCACGGATTTGAATATGGAGTTGAAGAGGGCTCCAGAATTCGCATCTTGATCTTCTCATTCAAAAGCTCTAGCAACTTAGGCAAATATGCCCGAGGTACTGGAATAGGCTTTAAATTCCATGGCACATGAGGTACTATGAAGATCACCATAGGTGCAACTATGGTCGGTGGATCAACACATCCAATTTCATTTGGTTGAAACACAAAGGCTTTCCCGTGCCTTGCCAACATCTGCAAGAAAAATCTCTTTCTACAGGCAAAAGAAAGCTTCTATCACCAATTTTTAGCTTTTGTAAAGTTTCAGCTGTAAATTTATGTCTTACTCCATATGGATCCTGTAAACTAGGTTGTTGAGTCACTTTTTTAGGCAACCCATCACTTTCAGATAGTCAAGCAAAGCCATAAGCTTAACCTTCTTTGTAGCTGCTTTGTACTTTGTATCCACCCTTGCTTTAGCCCTGTTTTGCAGCCCATAACATTCATGCTTAGAAAACTCTTGAATGACTTCACACATCTCTAAAGTGTAAACATAAATAACCTCTTTTTTTGCCCTGTTTTCAGCATTAATTGTTGCAGAAAATTTAGCCACTATGTCAACATCAACTAGCCATGAAAACAACCCTGAAATACCTTCATTTGCAGCCATCAAACCATATGTCTTTAGCTCTTTTTCAACCCATCCTACATATTTCTTTTCAGCCCTACTACACATGGCTGAAATATTCTTAAAACTACCAAGAATACATGTTGTCCATTCCTGCAATGCAGACACAAACACAGTTTCCCCCTTTCTTGGAGACATAATTATCTTCCTTGAGGCACTGCCATAATTTCTACTTTTAGTAGTGCTGTTCAAAAACCCTTAAACTCTTGTGCATTAGGTGGCATAGGATTATCACACAGCCCATCACGATTGCGGGGATGATTCACACAAATTGTGAGTTGTCTATAGCTTTTCGAGCAGCTTTTGGATATTTACAAGAAATAATATCTAAAATATAAAAAATATTCTAAATTTGTCCAAAAATCTAGTATTTTTGGACCATCCACACTATGGACACTAACACTAATGACTAATATGGCATTGACTCTCTAGATCAATAAGAAAGTCGAATGATGATGCACTCTAGAGTTTTTCACATTGTGTCCGTGTAGTAGCGGCATGACAACGTGCGTTCAAGGACTATTTATAAATATTCTTATTTGTGAATTTTCCCTTGATAAAACATAACCCTTTCCTGTTCAATCTGTAAGTAACCCCTTTATATAGGACCCTTCTGTATTATGTAAAAAAAGTATTTTAAAAATCACTTATGTTGAACCCATGTGATATATACATATATTTATGACTGACTCCTCGGGGTCCTACATACATTAGCACTTATTGAAAACCTAGCTCTAAAAAATCTCTGACATTAGGAGGTAGTGGGTAATCCCTCAATGCATCCTTGTTTCTTACACGATTGACATAGATTGTCATAAATTTCACTGCCCTTCTATTATCTTTGCTCTTGATTCTTGCATAGGTAGAGCCATCATCCATGGCTTTAGTCTCCATCTATGCTACAGTAATCAGTGGTTGTCCTAAGATCACTAAGTACAATGAGGAATCCTACACAAAGAAGTTGTGATTGTCCTACACATCTCCTATGGTAATCTTCATGTTTGGACATGTAGCATATTAGTCTCATGCAGAGTTATTGGTTGCCTACATCCTCCATTTGTGGTTGATATCTACTAGCCATCTTCCATTCTCATAAATACTCCTCACCATGATATTTATCTCTAAGTCATGGTCTATTAGTGCAACACATGGAGTTTTTAGCTTTGCAATCCTCACTATAGTCTTTGTGGTAGCACAAGCCCAATGGTTCTTAGAATAATGACTTTTGGGTATCTCTAATGAACCCACTTCATCATCTGTATAGGGTATTAATCGTACATCTATTGTATTTTTAATGTATATCACAATCTTCTCTACACGTTGTTCACTTTAGCACTATCTGCAAAAATAAGTTTTTTTGCTTCTTCATAAGAAACTTTTGGATCAACATCATCTTTAGAAACCAACTGTACATCTCCTAAGGTAATCTTCATATTTGGATAGGTAGCATACATGTCTCCAGTGGAGTTGTTAGCTGTTTGCATTCTCCATCCCCGATCAACATTTGGAGGCTATCTTCCATTCTCATAAATACTCCTCACCATGACATTTATCTCTGAACCATGGTCTATTAGTGTAGTATATGGAATTTTCAGCTCTCCAACCTTCACTATAGTCTCAGTGGTAGCATCGGTCCAATGCTTCTTAGAATAATGACTCTTGGATATTATTATCCTGAAACCACTTCATCCTTTGCACAATGCATAGGCCATACATCTCTTGTATTTTTACTACATATCACAAGCTTCATTGCAATACTATTCACTTTAGCACTATCTATAATTATCTCTTTTGCTTCTTCATCACAAGCATACTCTATATTTGCATCATCTTCAAAAACCAAGTGTATGCCTTGTAAATATATGTCTTCTTTATTTTATATCAAAGCTTGAGTCGGCTCATCCACAAACTATCTTTTTTGAAAATATAATGTTTATAATCTCTCTAGAAGACTCTCTTTTTGCTATTTCAAGGATTTCATCTAATGTAAACTCGACTTTAATGTTTAGAATCCTCTCTTCCAAAGCCTTTTTAAGATCTATATAGCTGTCTCTATGTCAAAAAGAAGCTTATATCTTGGTTGCCTTTCCTTTGGCATTTTTTGTTTCTTCTCTTTTTGCTCTTTCTTATTCTATATATCTTCTATATTTTGCTTTGAGTTAGGTCTAGCAGGAGGCATAAGATTACTCAAGCTCTACCTTGCCATCCCTTAGTAACCCATTTTGAGGTCCATGGGTTCTTGTTATCTATTTTTTCTTTTATCTTCCATTATTAGATCAATGTTTTATGACTTTACCAAATAAAGCATATCAGAATAGGAATCCATAAGGAAAACCCACCCACTGTTCTCTCTAATACTTTGCCTTTGGCCCTTTATCCTTACCTATAGTTTGTATCACATAGGTCCATAAGTGGATATGTAGACCATAGGTAGCAGCATCTATGGCTGCATATGCATTCCACATTACAAGATCTTCAAGAATCTTCTACATACCTCCCTTTTTGAAGTTTGTAGAAAGAATCATACTAGTTTTATTTGCATGAATCTTCTATCGTTCCAAAAGATCAAATTCTTTCTTAAAGCATCTATGTATGACTCATAGTCTTTGTGGTCATGCTCTATACTATCACACCATATGCAACGGTGGACAAAGTCTTCCCTAGATAAGGTCTTTAAAGTAGAAGCTATCACTAACTTTTCAAACTTAGCAAGCTTGATCTCTACTAAATCTTGCATGTTTTTGATAAGTTTATCCATGGCATTACCTTTTGAAGAATCTATAGAAGGTATGGGAGACAACTTCCTCATCATTGGCTCTAACACCCATGATCGTAGGCACATGCCTACTAGACACAACTAATATCTCTCTTCTTATTTGTCTCTTCCCTAATTTAGATACAACATCTTGTATGTTTTTCTATTCAATCTTTATGCCTTGCTCTGTAGGATCATCCTCTAATAGTTTCTCTAGCTCTAATTCTAGTGGAGGATTTGTAGCCTATTAAAACAAATGAAATTTCTTTATAAGCAAAGATATGTACTCTATATTGTCAAATTGATCAAACTCATCTCAAACCCTCTTTGTAGCTCTAAAGTGGAAATGCCCTTTGCAAGTTCATGAATCCACTCTAGGAGATTCTCTCTGGTTATTGTGTTTGTATCCTCTATGAAATATTTCTCTTTTATGATTCTCTTGAGACTAGCCCATATATTTCCGTAATTTGTGTAGATGGACTCTATATAACTCAGGATATGATAAAAAACAACATTGGTAAAATATCTTGGCATATTATCTACTGGTACGTTAGCCTGCTCTAGCTTCTATGCATAGAAGTGAATAAACATGTAAATATTTCTTCATCCCTGCAATCACTTCTTGTAGAGATCAAGTAAGAGCCTCTTTATATTTAATCAATTCATAAGTCCTCATGAAATCTTTGATATATGTTATTCAAACAACAAATTCATCTTCAATTAGTTCACCCATCTTGCTAGCTTTGAGGTAGGCCTTTCACGTTAGGTTTCCCAAATGTCAGGGGTTTAAAAAGTCAAGGTATAAATCCAATGGAGATCAAGGAAAAGAGAAAACATATGGAAGAAAGAAATACTGGAACAAGGACCTTTGAACATATTATAGATCAAAAGAAGCAAATAAATCCAACAAGAAACTATATTACTCTTTTATACAATTATAACAAATCCCTTCAATTTGAATACACTCACCCGAGACAATAGCTTAGAATCACTCTTTTATCCCGAAAGAAATTACAATAACAAGTATAAAGGAAAACTTGGAAGTACAATAGAATACTCTTGCCAAAATAGCATGTATATAAATAAAAAAATCCAAAACCAATTCAGTCCTCTTTCTTTAGTAAAACCTTGTGAGATCTCTTCAATGCCACATAAACACTTCCAATCCTCACTTATAGAAGGAGATAAAGATAGCTTTATATCTCTCCCAAAAATGACCTCTTACAAGTAGACCTTTCTGCACTAAAGATACTCATAAATAGGTAGAATCACTTGTCTTTTATTTCACCCTTGTTAATCATAGTAGTAAATCACTTATTTATTTGCCTAGACCTGTATAATAATAGCTCAAATCTCTATTTATAACAATATACAACACTTCAAGCATACTTCCACTATTGCTTTTCATGCTTTTTGCCTTCCAAACTCTTGCTATTTGCTTTTCATGTATTCGTTTTTTTTTTTTTTTTTGGGTGCATGCTTGCAACTTGTTTTGACCACAAAGTTTGTATATAAACTTATAATAGGGTCATTAGAGTACTCAAATTGAAGTGAATAGACATGATCTACAAGCCAACATGGAAATATGGCAAAAACCCTCTCAGAATAGTTGAAAATGCCACTTTTTTTGTAAGCACATCATTTTTTGATATTTTTTGGCGTGGAAGACTTATACCACTTAAAATGAGTCATGGTACATTGGTAATGATCTCAAACACTGAATTTTTGGCACTTACATGTCTAACATATGAATTGGTACTTTACATTGTGTCATGCACTGACTTACTCTTCACAAGTCACATAAATCACTGAATAACTCATCCCATAGGCACACACTGAAATCATGTGGCATTGAGGAACTTATTTATTTTCACACTTTAGAAACATAGTGTCTTAACAATGTTAGACGTGTGGTATACGAATAATCTATTGTTCATTTGATTAGCAACTCACTAAAAGGTGATAGATTGTATCATACTTATGCATTGCTAAGGTTTAATGCTTGTGTGGGTTGGACAAGCATAATTATTAAAACATAATCTAGTCTTTGTTACAAGTGATAACATGAATTGTCTAGTAGGAGATCAATAATAACAAAGTTATGTCAATGGAACATAGACATAGCGTAGCCATATTATATTCATTATAACATTGCAATGTTGAAAAATATGGATACATTATAGTTTGTTCGCATTCCCAAGAGAGGAAAAGAGACCCTAGGTTGTAAAAGAGTAATGCATATAATGAGAGAAGAATGAGCTTATAATGAAGAAGGTGGCGAGAAATGAAGGAAAATAAGCTTTAAGCCACCTTGATTGAACATGGGTTAACAATGCTACTGGTGCAAGTTTGATGCTGTAGAGTGGGAGAGTGAAGTTGAGGGGACTAAAATATATGTATTGTGTTTTGTAAGTCCTTTTTAGGTAGCGACTAATTAAGTTTAGGAGCAACATAAAGGGTATTATTGGAGGCACTTATGAGAGCCATTATAACTATTAAGGACAACTCTTTGAAGTACAACTTAAATACATCTTCAATATGTGCACATGGAAAGTATACTAATGCAAGGATGTGGATGATTTGTTCTAGCAACATCTTGAAGATGTTTGATAGTTGAAGAACATATTATTCAAAGGTGGCACCATCAATCCATTTCAGGTAACAAGAATGAAGTCAACTAAAACTTTATAACCAACAAAAAACATTTCACTATAGAACATATTATACACTAACAAATATTGAAAATATTTTAGATAATACTTTCCACATACAACATTGAAACATTGACTAGTTGAAAAGTGGTGCCATTCTAGCCAAGTCTTCTTTTTCAATTTACCCCTATATATTGGCTATACTCTAATATGCCCATGCTTTACATGCAATTTGTCTCCAACTATTATCTTAACAAACCCCTTGAAACATATTTATATTCCAAATCTCATGAATCTGTTAAGGGTAAGATAGTACTACAAGCTACTAGTAGCATTAATCTTAAAAGTCAAACAACAATTTTGCTCACATGATGTTAGTATTGAACTAGTTATTTGAAACAACAAACCCCTGGGATATTCATATGCAAGTTACTTCAATGGCATTTTTGGCTAACAAGGTAGTTGGTTTCATAATGTAGGCTCAATGCTCCTTCGAGTAATCACTACAATAGGATTGGGTTAGATTATGGGTGCATAAATTCTTTTGTTAAAACTCTCATTTATATATGTGTGCTATTGGAAGGATGCACATGTAGGCCAAAAAGACATGGGCTTTGTGAGAAGAGATTCAAGAAAGAGGAGAGGAGAGATAGAAGAAGAAGAATACACTTTTGATTAGCAAACACTATGTAAATCCCACCCTTAGTTATAATTGCTATCCTTGGTTTATCCAAGATGACAAACCTCAAAATACATTAAGAGCATGTGCTCAAAAACCTTGAATTTATGCATAGTTAGAAGTAATCTCCTTTCATTCCTCTCAACAAGATATTCTATTCTTCATAACCCAATTTCTGGTCAAAGCACAAGATTGTGAATTGAGTCATAGAAACACTTGTTATTCTCCATGTCAATATATACATCAACATATACACAAGACTTCCAAGTGCGGCACACAAAATCCTAGCTTTAAATATCTACACAATTGAAAGCCCAATTTCTCCACATCAACATGCTGCAACATCAAAGCTTTGTAGAATCAAGAAGGAATCTCTTCTCAAGATCATTTTCACAAACATCATTATAAGAAGATATCCCATTATAGAAAACCACATTGGCAAAAAGTTTCATATGAATGGCAAAACCCATCATTCAAGCTTTACCCTCATCTTCTTGAAGTTATCCCAAAGAATGTCGCACCTAAGTTTTTCATGCAATGAATGATAAACCATACAGTAGTGCTCCTAGGCCAACCCATCTTGACTAAATGCACATTTAGCCATTTGGAGACATTTTGTGGTTAATTTTGTGTGGAAAAAATTTTGTATAATTGTGAATGAGCTATATTCAATATTCACACAATTCTACACATGTATATTAGTGACTAATTTGATGGCCTAAAAATAGTCAATTCATTGGAACATTTTGGATTTCTAAAATTAAGAAAAGTGAATGATAAAACAAACTTCACACATTTATACTTGCAAATACATTGTTATGTATAGTCACAAATCGATATCATGTTTATTAATAATGAGATTACTTAACACTTTTATGTACTCACTAAGAACTTTGATATGAGAGACAAAAGATATATAAAAGTCATGGAATTACAAAATAAATACAAAAGTACAATATTTATAAAGCTGGGTCTTTAATCTCATCTGCAATGAGATAAGCCCTTGCTAAACTATCTATTACAATGTCCATCTCAATATCTAGACCTATAAAAAAATTGAACCCACTGCTATTATTGTCACTACACTCGTCATCATTATCATCAACAATGGCTGCATGATCATCTTCATGTACAATGGCATTATCATAATTTGTGCTAAGCATGAACAATGTCATATATTGTAGCCATCTCATCCACCAAATATATTATGAGATGTAGTAGGCTTGTAAATATGGTTCATGGAAAAGTCTACTCCACTAAATATAGTACCTCAATCACCATCACTCGAGCATTTGAAAATCTTGTGGGATAAATTTCCTTTGAGGTAATGTACATACGAAGAAAGACATATCAACAATTTGTTAGCGTGAGAAATGAAACATTATTCTCATTTTGTAATCATGAAAATTTCCTACTAGAATATAGTTGTTTTACCTCACAAGCCCCCCATCTTGTATACAATCTCTTGTACTCTCTTTGAAGTGCAATGCAAGATGGTGGCAGGAAGTATAAATTCTAACATCATATGCATGTGATCACTTTGCTATAAGGAACAATAGTTCTAAAGTAGGTGTATGATTGCAAGCTTTCACTTACCTGTAGAATCTTGTGCCAATTGTTAGACTTCAAATCAAATAACTCCTCCACACTTGTTCTTTTGGCCCTTGCTTGTGAAGGCCCCCTTCAAGCATCGCATGCAACCTCTTATGCATGAAACTTTGTTATTGCTTATTTCATAATATTTTCCTTCTTTGTCAATATCCATGGAGCATATGATAGAATGGTCTTTCCATTTGCTATCTCTTGTGGTGGCCAAGCACCCCTTTGCCTTACAATATTATATAGATCCTCTTTTAAATGCTTAGAATCTCACATTCCAATCAAGTGCTCCCATATGAGAAACCCATTCTTGAATATATGCATATGATCTAGAAGATCGTTGGGGTCTAATAAAGTAATTGAAAGAAAATAGAGTATCTAAACAAGAAAATATATAATGTATGTTCAATAGGCCTTGGTTAAAGCTTAGGATTGTAAAACCTTAAGCCTAAAGGCTTACCAACGCATCCCATGTGGAGATGGATATTCCATGCGGTTATGTAAATCCTTTCAATCTTTGATAGATCATGATTGTGGTGCAATCCTATTCCAAGATGCCTCATACTTATGATAATAAATAGGTAGAAATCTCTGGTGGTTCTCATGAATAGCCTTCTTTAAAGAAGTTGGTTGTGAAGAGACCAATGATGGATCACAAATGGGAAATGCATGGTAGTGAGTGAGAGGTAGAGAGACAAATCACATACTCATAGAAATTAAACATAAGCACCAAAAAAATAGCATTATATGTATAGAAATTGGTTTATGATTTTCATACCTATAAATTCACCAAACTTGGGAAGTCATGCACGGTCCATGTCAAGATGGCTCTCAATGTGAAGTCTTGCATAAGTGGAGGTTGAGATGTGTCCTGCACCTCAATACCTCTCCAAAGTGTCTTCAACTCTTCTATCAAGTTCTCTAGATATGCATCCTTATTTTTCGATTTATGCTTCCTTGAAATGAGTAGAGCTAGTGTAACATGCCCTTTTTTAGTTGCCATTGGGGGTGGAAGATTGTAGTTCACCAATAGTGCTAACCATACACTATAAGATGCACCTTTAATCCCAAATGGGTTTATGCGATCCATTCCCAACTCAAGCCTCAAGTTTCTAAGTTCTCCCTTGAAGATTGATCACATGTCCTCTATATGTTTCCGTGCTGGTGTGTTAGCAGGAGTTCTCCAGTTTTCATTAATTGATTAATGAGATGAGTGCCACATCATAAGCTACACAATAGACTTACAGTTGAACATGTGCTATACATGAGGAATGATAGCAAAATGGTAAAAAACCTTGTGGGGCACATTTGCACATTTTAGGTCTATTTTATACCTTGCCTCTCCATAAATTGGAAACTCTTAAGCATCCTACTGTAAACCACAAAAGAGAATGCAACAATTGATATATGAGTAAATGTAAGTGTAGTCCATACATCTAACAAAAGTCATATATATCCTTGCTTGAGCCCGTGAGGTTGGCAATTTGTTGTATGATGAAAAAATCTTTGATAGAATCCTATACATGAGATCCAAACATATACATCCAATCTCTAAGAAATGGGTGTTTAGGTATTATCTATCTTCTACTCCAACCATGTTGAGTAATGATGCAAGCACAAGGTTTGGTCATCCATCATCATTAGATCATGAGAAGGCTTGCGGATGTGGAGGGGGATTGCTACTCAAGGATGTGTACAAAGTTTCCTACTTGAATCTATACCTTGCAAAACATAGGCACCATTATGAATGTACCTCTCTTACATGTTAAACAATGCATCTAAAGTTACGTGAAGCCTCCCTATGGAGCATATCAAAATTCTCATTGAAACCTTTGTTTACTACTACCTAAAACGTAAATATAGATAGGGTGATTTTTGAAAATCCTTACACTGTGAGCAACATCCAAACTCATTTCTAATACACTGCTTGGTAGAGGAAAATGAAAGGAGAAACAAGAGTTACTGATATTCCATGGGGGAGAGAAGCCTTATCATTCTCAAATTGCATATGTGAGGAGCCTTTTCTCTTCTTCTCTACCTCCTATTGCTTGTTAGGGTCCTTCTTCTCTTCAATGATGATTCATGGAGCTTGGGTATTCAATGGTTGCCTTGTTCCTTTTTCTCTTCCATTGGTGTTTAATGCTTCATGGTTTGTTGAGAAAGGAAATGGTAGTCATATGTGAGATACATAGCTTAGGATATCATCATCTATGATCTTGGTATAGTAGGAGGTTTAGGATTTCCACCATAGTTCATGTAAGTGAGAAAATGTGACTATATATATAAGTAGTATGCAGCTTTTCTACAAGGATAAGCACTCTATTAAACAATTGTTCTCTCAAATTTGTCTACATGAAGATAAATAATAGAACAAAGGAGAGTCCTCACGCATATTTTGATGTATTTTTAGACATGAGTAGACATGCATTAGTAAATGTGATTAGATGCATGTAGCAAAGTAGAAATGCTAGCCTATTATTGAAACTGATGTAACATCATATTGCTAAATAAGCCATTCTTATAGGTAAAAAGTGTTAACAGTAAGTAATATTAATAGAACATTCCTATGTGAAAGTCTTTTACTTGTGTTTTTTAATTTGTTTAATTGTGCTTGTGTTTGCTTGTGCAACATCTTCATCTTTAAGCATGCATCAATATGCGTTCTATCTTGTAGTGCTTTCTTTCCCATTCACTTTTAGTATAACAAAAGAGTATTTGTAGATATTATTATATGTAAAAGGATATTTGTGTATTTTTTATTACGTTATAAATGTCATGGAATTCACAGTCTCATAATTCAAATCGTGAAGAGATAATGGTAGAAATGAGGGCTTACTTTAGGTGTCACCCCACAGTCATAAATATATGTATGTATCATGTGGGTTCAACATAAGGGACTTTTAAAATACTATTTTTACACAATTTTTATATACAGATGAAGGAAGACAAGAAGGCTGCTATGGCAAAGTTAGAGATTGAGAAGGATGCATTTGCTTCCTACTAGCTAGAGAAGACGAAGCAGATAACCATCTATCAGAGGTAGGTGAATGATCTAAATAAGGAATTAGAAGCAAGGAAGGAAGTGGAGGTGGAGAAGGAAGAAGAGAGTGCAAAGGAACTCCAAGTGGAGAAGGTAGACGGAAAAATGTAGCTAGAGATGGAATTTTCAAGCCTCATATAGGGGCAAAAGGACATGGGAGAGCACCTTGAATAACTAAAGAACCTTGGAGATGAGCTCACCGAGGAGCTAAAAAGGGTGAAGACACAGGCCTATGCAGAGTTCAATAAGGAGAGATGGGAAAAGCAACAATTGTTGAAGGATCTACAAGAGGCTAGGGCACAGAAGATAAGGTGTTAACTAAAAGGTTGCTAGAGGTGGAAAACTAACTCCTTGGGACCCTCCAAGTGCAGGAATGACTGAAAGATAAGTTTAACCATCACAAATAGGACAAGGAGAAGATATTGGCAACCTGGAGAGAACAAGAGGAAGTGATGACAATCCTATCACAAGAGGAGCTATGATGCTAGAGTTAAGGAAAGATGGAGGAGAAGGCCAAGGCCTAGGAATGGAGGAATGTTGGAAGGGTTAGAGACTTGGCCAAACACCTTGCCCTAGCAGAGAGTAGGAAAATCATGGCGGAAGCAAGGGCTGAAGTAGTGGAGGTAGGCCTAGAAGTCCAACAATATGCCTTCCTGAACACAATGCTTCATGTAACTCAGGCTAGAGATGAGGACTCCATGGAAGGGCTAAAGAGGAAGCTGGAGATCTCAAGGAGAGCCATAAGGTATGGGCTCCAAGAGTACATCCCTAGAACTAGCACTAGCCCAAGCTTGATGCAACAAAGGAAACTTCTGATGCAAGTAAGGCTCTCGAGGGAAGAGTTAGAGTTTCTTGGAATTGGAGAGCAAGCACCGAGAGTAGCTAACCACAATGGCCCAAGCAGAACCACCAAGGGAAGAAGGACCCAATTTTAAGAAACTTGATGACATTGAGGGACATCTCGGTGAACAGAGCCCACTGCCCCCACCTCCATCAACATAAGTAGAAGGCCAAGAAGAAGAAGATCCTACCACTGCAGAAAGAATGATTGAGGCCAAAAGGAAATGCTAGGAGTTGTTAAACTCACAAGGAGGAAGTTCAATGCCAAACCACAAGAAGTGCCTGATGTCCAGATGTTGCAATTTAAGGAATAATTTCCTATCAATTGAGCATGGGAATTGAACCATTGGGAGTGGTGGGAGAACATTTGTAGGCCATTTGAATTTGAATTCTTCTACCCTTTTGCCCTGAATCGTGTTGCCTCCACAAGTGGTTGAAGGAGTCGTCCACCAGCTCTCAAAGAGACTAGGGAAGCAATGGCTAGACGAGAGGATAAAAAATCCCACATTATGGAGAAGAGAACATGCAAAATACTAGGATGATAAGGCCATGTAAGATCCAAGAAAAGTCAAAGGCTACGAATCCCAACCTAAATGGCATCGAAAGAGCTAGGATAACAATTTTGAGGCATAGAAGGCTTTTTGTAACATGCTACCATATGAAAGGGATGACCCCACCTACATGGCTTACCTAAAACTCCATGGTGTGGATTTTGATAAGGAAAATCATGGCATGTATGACTTCCCTTTCATTTACAACATCAATGCTACTAACCCTGAAGAATGCTAGACCTTTGGGGTAGAAGACCTCCAACCCTCCATCACTCACTTCTTGGACGAGTTCACGGCATGTCTTGAACCCACTTTCCTTACCACTTGTAATTACCTCTATCTCTTGTGAATCCTACTAAAACAAAAACTTGTAGCCCAAGAAGAGCACTTGCCACCCCTCTATTTTGATATCAATGTAGGGATAGATAGTTGTGCAATGACCCAATTTATGTTAAGGGTCGCTCTCTTGCTAGCTTTTTGTATAAGCCTTTTGGAAGATATGAGTGATAGCAGGTTCTCAAAGTGTAATAATCATTTCCTATCTATTACCCCTCTCAATGTAAGAATTAACCAAAAGAGCTACATGCAAAGCCATGTATTTCTTAGCAAATCTCCTAGGTCCCTTCAAAATATAGCTACTAAGAAGAGCATCAGGATGAGGTCTAGCGTTCTCCCTTCCAATGTATCTCAAAGGAAAAGAAGGAAAAGAAAAGAAAAGAGAAAACAAAGAAAAAAACAAAAGGAAAGGAACAAGGAGCCTGTACAATTTGTAAATGTAGATGAGCATGGTGAAGGCACAATGTAAAAAGGAAGGGAATAGGAAAATAGGACCTAGGCTAAAATGGCCGGTCATGCAAAAAAAGGATGGGTGCCCAAAGGGGATTAGGGCTTGTATAAAAGGTAAAAAGTGAATAAAGAAGCTCATTCTTGTATGTGGCCAAAACTAGCTCTCCTCTTCTTCTTTTTCTTGCGTGCTTGGCTTGTGTGTGGGAGAGGGAGTGTGAGGGCATGAGATAGTGAGTGTATGAGGGTGAGAGATTGTGGTGGAGAAGTTGTCCATCTTCTCCTCTCTTCTTCTTCTTCTTCTCTTCTCTTCTCTTCTCTGCTATTGTCTCGCGTGTAACAATGGAGCATGGAGCTTGAAACTTGAGGATCAATCTTGCACCCTGGATCATGAAGCTACCAGAGTGCTTGAGGGAGGAGACAACTCAATCAAGCATGAAGTTAAGCTCACGAAACTTGTAGATGTGAGAGTGTACATGGCTATGTGAGAGGTAACCATTGCACTTGGCTTGAAATTCTTGAAACAATAAGCGGTCTGTGGGTCTTGGTGATTGAGAGTGAGCTTCCACAAATGGAGATTCTAATGGTTCAGAGAGTTTGGATGATGAGGTGTATAGAGAGCACATGGTAATGCAAAGGCTCCACTAAGTGGTCCAAGGTTACACAGGTCTAGCAGGGTTAGATACCCTATTAAAAGATTTGGTTTTGAAGCTTATGTAGCTCACCATTACGCTTATATGGAAAAGGTAGCTAAGGATGCTGAGTCCACTTTCTTTGAGAATACTGTTGGTCATGCTCATTGGGATGCAACAATTGATGTGGAGATGGCTGTATTAGAAGCTAATAAGACTTGGGATCTAGTACCATTGCCTAGATACAAGAAATGTATTTGCTGTAAGTGGATTTACAAAATAAAGCATAATATAGATGGTTATGTTAGTAGTAGGTATAATGATAGGCTGTTGCAAAAGGCTATGCTCAAATATATTATAGATTATGAAGACACATTCAATCTAGTTGCTAGAATGGCAACTATTAGATGTGTATTGCTTTGGCAGCCAAAGGTTGGAATTTACAACAAATGGATGTCAAGAATTCCTTTTTGCATGGTGAATTGCAAAAAGATATGTATATGAGCAATTAGTAGGTTATGAGGATTCAGAGCATCCCACATATAGGTTAAAGAAAGCACTCTATATGGGATGAAGCAAGCACCTAGAGCATGATTTGACAAGATCAGAGGATATCTTGTCAACATTGGCTTTTATGTTTCTGATGTTGATTACTCACTTTATGTGAGAAAGGGAGATGCAAGCTTGGTCATCATATTCATGTATGTGGATAACTTGATTATTACAGGTGACAATGACAATGGGATTGCTAAAGTTAAGGACTTTTTGAAGAAGAAGTTTGAGATGAAGGATTTAGATTAATGGATTCATGTTTTCTCTTAGTCAATGTAGCAATTACATGGAGCAGCAAAAAGAAATCTACAGTTGCTTTATCGAGTATAGAGGCTAAGTATAGAGGTGTTGCTATGGCAGCATGTGAGGTGGTATGGTTGCAAAAGTTATTGGGTGATTTGGATGTGTAGGGAGATGGTGTAGTTGTCATCCACTGTGACAACATGAGTAGCATATAGCTAGCTAGAAACCTAGTGTTCCATTCTAGGACAAAATACATTGAGGTGCACTACCACTTTGTGAGAGAGAAGGTATTTGCAGGAGATATTGACTTGGTATATTTCAACACACATAGGATCAAATAGCTGATATTTTCACAAAGGCATTGGGTCCAAAGAAGCTTCAAAAGTTTCAAAGCTTACTTAGAGTCACAAAGATATAGCTGAGCTTGAGGGGGAGTATTAAGATAGCAAGCTCAACACATGCGGACATTGATGATGGACCACTTAGGTAGATGGGTCCACATGAGGGGAGGATTAAACATTAAGAATCAACATCAAAGCTCAACGAGCATAGTGTCTTTTGACACCCATTTAGTGCTTCTTGGCACTAGTACTTCTTGTGTCTTTTCATACACTTAAGTACAACTCAATTGTTGGTTTTATCTCAATTATTTGAAGCTGACTCTCAGTCATGGGAATGACCAACATGAAGGTTTTCAAATGAATGTCTTCCATGAAGATTGACACAACTCCTCTTGCTCATTTGTACTACATAGAAGTTTTTTATGCTCTACTGGTAAATAAGAAGAGATGGAGTTGCCTCTATCCAAGTGCAATCAATGATTTTATCTAAAGATTTTGAAGATGTTTTAGCCACCATGGTCATCATGCAAAACTCGAAGCTTGTGACCTCTTTGCTTGACTACTCGAGGTATTATAAGATAAAAGATAAAGAAGAAGCAAGCAAAAGGGAGAGTATCAAAGTGAAGAAGGACAAGGAAAAGAAGCTCTATTATGATGAAAGAAAATCACAAAAAGCTAACAATGTCATATTTAAGATGAAGAACACAAGGGCCTATCAATCCTTGTCTCCAAATTTTACTAGACTTTTAAAAGCATTGTATGCACTTGCATTAATGTTCCAATCATAAGCCTTGTAATCCTCATGTAACCTATGCACTACAACCTCTACACACTTAATGAGGCCTCTAGCTTGATATGTTTGGTTTTTTCATGTCTACACTTAGCAAGGTTCTACTCATAACAGCCTGTGTATACTCAATGCTTTTCATCATAGTTGTGGATTGACGAGGGGTGTTGAGAAATATGCAATCACACTGCTATGATAGCCTCTTTGTATGGAGCAATAAGGAAAGGAACATGCAACAACCTAGCAGAACTACTTGTATCCCATAGGTACAATGAGGAAAAGTGGTACCATCCTAGAACTATAAATCAATGTGCTTGGTGACAATCATTTGATTGAAATGCCACTGTACTTTATACTTTTAGTTCTTGTCATGCCTACTCAAGTTGTGTTTATGAGTCCAAGTCAATTAATATTGGAGCCTAATTCACTTGAGTAATAGTCAATGTGTCTAGTCCATATCAATATACTTCTTGCCTTTTACTTCCAACCACCATAGCTAACCTTGCTCAAGATTCATGTTTCTTAACACCAATTATTATAGGTAATAAAAGGTCGTTGGTGATGCAACATGCATATATCAAACATGCATAGGATGGAGCAAGGGATTCCTCCAATGGGGAAACCTTCTACTACTCATAGGGGAGAGGAAGCAAAGAAATAGGCAATGGAAGCGGTTACTAATTAACAACATAAAGAGGGACATTGCATCCAATGGAATAGTACAGGTCCACATTTTGGATCAAGAGGATGAGCTTGATGGGAGGTAGATTTTGTGAGTATAAACAATCCCATTCATTAAGCTTCTATGTCTCTAAAAAGAGTTATTTATTCTAACATATGTCTCTATTGGTTTCTAGATAGAAAATATGGATGAAGTCAGAGACATCATATCATCGACAGCATGATAGGCGAGATACATGGGATCACCTCTTTAGAGAGGAAGCAATCAATGAGCATCAATATTCTCATGCCATGGGAACTCCCATATAACAAGAAATATTAATAATTTGTTTTCATTCTATTACATCATTGTAATTTAGGACATTACAATCATTCTCTAATAATTTACTTTTGCTCTTTGCTAGAGGCACAAGAGAATCAAGAAGGAGAAAAAGAATGAGGATTAAATATGTCAAATGCTTTAGAGGAGGATCATGAAGCTAATGAAAGAGAATCAAGAAGGAGAAAAAGAATGAGGATTAAATATGTCAAATGCTTCAAAGGAGGATCATGAAGCCAATTAGAGTGGACAAGAGGAGGGCTTGCTCATGTATTAAACATAACATCTTAGATAGTAGTTCTATAAGAGTATAATGCATGCCAAAAACTTGGCGATCACATTTCATGTACTTGGTGTACTTGTAATGTAACAAAAAAAATTCTTTGGAAGATTTAAGCCATTTTGTTTTGTGATTGAAGGCAAAGTTTTGGCTTCCAAATATTTTATTTACCCTTGTATTTTATGATTATTTTGCAACAAGATCCACCATTAAATATTCTCAATTCTTGTTATGTGCTTGGAGTATACATGTTCTCTTTCTTACTTGTACTTTATTTTCAATTGCTTCAATTTGTATACATAATGCTTACTTTATAATTCGGAGAAGTGGTGAAAGGGGGACCAAGGAGTTTCTGATTCCAAGACTATTGTAGGTTCTAGAACTCTACAATAGTACTAGAACTAGTAGCTCCTTGTTTTTTTTTTTCAAAATCTACTAAATGCAACATTAAAATATGCATGAAAACTATAGACAAATCATGTTTAAATACACATAAAAATTACCATGAAAATTGTAGACAATGCGGTTCTAAATGTGTAAATTATGCACTTATTATCATTATTATACATGCACATTTGGATGCAGGTTGTCTCCTAGTGCACTCTTAAGCAATTAGTTAAACATGCCCATAAGCTTTTTTTGCAAGGTAAAAAATGTGTCAATGAGGCCATCTTTGAGCCTAATCCCTTGTAGTGACTACTTAAACAAGTGTTTTGGATGAATATCTATACCAAATTGTATGATCATTCTTTGCATTTGAATCTAGCATGTTCTATTAAGTGACACAAGCTATATTGAATGCTAATGTTCATGTGATATGCTCATGTAGTTGGTGCTCTTTTGACTATCTCGGTAACTTGGCATTGTAAGGGCTCATATGCTACATTAGATGAAAAATGAATAGATGCCTTCACACATGTGGCTTATGCATATTGGGCCATATTTTTAATTTTCATTAAGCTACATTTCAGATAGACTCCTCGGAATAATGGGCAACAATAAAGGCAATAACATGTTTTAAAGCTTAACTAAAGCACAAAAGAAAATGGATAGGCTAGATGTGTGAAAGGAGAATGTATCCTTATTTTGAAAATCTTCTTTAACACTTTATCTAAGCTTGAACTTAATTTTCATGATTTTCAAGTAGGATGCAAAGTCTAATGCAAAATTTTCACTAGAAGAAAAGCTTAAAGATGTGAAATGCCAAATCTCAACCATGGGAGGTAGGAATCTAAAGTTGGATTTTAAAAAAAGGCATTTCCTTGAATAATATTGCAAGACATGAGGAGAAAAAATGAATTTTATTGGCCTTTAATAAGCCTAGAAAATGAAAGGGGATGTTGTTTTTTGAATGAGAGAAAACTGAGTAACTTAGTTTGTCCGAAAGCCTATGGAGAAACTAATCGTTCATACCACAAATTTTCCATAAACAAGAAACCTTAGTTTCTACATTGAAGATCTCATGTTCTAACTAGTCATACTATCTTATAATGTTGTAATCTCATGTTCTAACTCATCATACAATCTTAGAGAGTTCTAAAAAATTCTAAAATTTGTCTTAGAAGCTAATAAGGACTTTACTACATAGAGTTTATGTTAAGCTTCTTAGACAATGTCCTTTACCATCATCACATCTCTAAAGCAATATAGCTTGATTAAATTGACTATTATTTGAAATATAATTATAATAGGGACCAAGTGCATCAAGTGGCAAGCATGTAAGGCCCTCCATAAGCCCTTCTTGTGTCCTAGAAATTTTGAATGGTTAAATTTTGTGTTCAACATTGCACCCATAATGATAAACAAATGTGACATATTGTCTTCTCTATCTTTGTGATCCAATGCCACCTTAAAATTGCATAGCTTAGTAAATTTGAACTACTAGTGAATATTAAATAAGTGGAATCCATGATGAGCTAATAATAGTTTATGACATGCAATGTAGTATCTAGCCCCTTAGTAGAAGAAAGAAAATGGAGTGCTAATGTCCCCATTGTCTTTCTTGTTGAGGCTGATCTCTAACAACTTGTACAATTTACATTTAGAATTTGATGCTACATACTAACAAAGCTCTCTAGTCCATGATCATTTGAGATTTACTTTTTCAAGTAGAAACTAGAGTGAAGGCTCCTATCAATAGTAGGTGTTGGGTAAAGAAATATGCAAAAATTAATTGTATTGAATTGCTAGACTAAGTAAAGGCACATTTCACTAGAGTGATGTATTCATCCAACCTTTTTCATCGAATATAATAAGTGTGTATTTTTCTCTCCACTTCCCATAATGTTCTATGTGAAATATAGAAAGCACATCGATGCACTATTGTAGACTTCCAACAACCACTTACTTAGTCAAACATCTTTAGTGCTCGACTATCTTGCCCATTGGCTTATATAATAAGCATAAAGTGTATCTTAATTGACTACTTTTTGTGAGGGAAACAATTGTTTTATAATGGAAAAGGGGTGAAAGATCAAATTGACCATTGATCCAATCTTGAATGTAAGTGTCAAGTTGAGTGCACAATTCTTCATAAAAGAGCCCACCCAAAATAACTTTAAGTATCTTTGTCTCACTATTTGGAGGCTGTACCACACATAATCAATTGAGCGGCGCTGAAGGCCAAAATATGTTTATATGAGAGTAAGAAAAGGAGAAAAACACAAACACTCAGAGAATAGGGACATGAAATCCTGTTTTTAGGATATAGATTTTATTGTATGCGTAAGACTCTTGTATTAAAAGAAGAGAGGACGACGAAAATAAGAAGTAAGACAATGCATAGCAATGACAAATAAATGAATAGGTGGAAACAAGTCAATGTCACCTTTTGTCATGGTAAATGTGATTGAGGGGGTTATAATTATGTGTAGCACTTGTGGTTTTCAATTAATTCCCCTTGTTATCTTGATATTACTTTGAAGTAGTATTGTATGGGATTGCATGCCTTGATTGGTGGTGAAAAGATTGGATTACAAGCGAAAAGGATTTAAGAAGTAGGGATGAACAGCTTGCAAATGCTATTGATGGTGGTAGCGATTCTCAACACACATGAGATCCAACTTAGTATAAAGGTGCCATGGGGGCAGACATGAACCCCCCTCGCTCTCTCTCTCTCTCTCTCTCATATTCATATGGCTGCTGTTACGGCAAGAGCGCCATCCCGGCTCTTCGCCTTCATTGCTGCACTTCTCCTGATCGCCTGCAATATCGAAGCCACAAGCCTCCTCTCAGGTTCCACTCTCCCATCACTAATCTCGCTTATCATGCTCATTAGCGCTTATTATAACTTCATTATGAGACTATTCGCTTTGCAATATTACCTTACTAACCTCTACTATTTCCACGCGACCACCACCCTCATCCATAGTCATATTGGATCATGGGAGTTTATGGTTTTAGTTTTATGAGATTCATAGACTACAACCCTCCCTACATAACTACATCCATGCTTACAAAGTCCTGGCATATCTGCCCCCATCCTGATCCTTACTCTAGGATTGACATACAATCTTTTCTTCTCCACCCCATTCCCTTACTCTTGACATACAACCTTCTCTTTACATAACACAAATATAGCATTACCTCTAGGAGTTTAAAGTAAGGATCAACTCCCCTTGTTTTCTTGTGTACTGTCGTATTATCATAGTCTATCATCCATAAAAGCATGCACTTTACTCAAACTTGTAGATAAATACCCCCCAAAATGTCTTTACCATGCTAATTTCCTCTATATAGACCTTAAGGTGAAACTTGGGTTGTAAATACAATTGGTGCCCCTCATTGGAATATATTTCACCTTCTTACTTTCTTCCATATTATTGTCATCTTCTTTTGTGGTTTTCCTACATGTAGACCTACGCTGGAATTAGATAAGTTTATCATGCTTTTCTAATCCTTGAACATTTCGTGGGAAGCCTAAATGTAGCAAGGCCTTACTTGTTCTTATATTCTATTATGGTCTTATTCACATTTTAAAGTCTACTCTTACATCTTGCCTTATTAGTATTTCACATTCCTTATCCTACCAATGCTTTCTCTTATTGCCTCTCCTTTCCACTTTCTACAGCTTTTGAAGGACATGAATTGATGAATGGGCATGCACATGACCTTGTAGAATATCAGGTATATCATGTAATAAAAGTGAAGTGCATGTGTTATTTTATACATGACATGGGAAACCTAGTAAGGTGAAAGAATCTTGAATGTTCACATATTTTCGAGAGGTTATCAACATGCAAAATAATACGAGACTCTTAAGCCTCTTTAAGCACATGCATGTCCAAAGTAGGCAACCATCAAGGATATTTGTATACCATATCAATGCATGTGTATATCCTCAATAATTTCTCTTAGCATGTAAAGGATTTAATATGCATCTCCTTCAAATGTCAATGAAAAATAATTCATGTCTTTATAAGGGACTAGAGAAATTATTTGAAATCTCTAAAATAGTGATGTCTATTTTGTTAACAATCCAAAACTTGCCTTTGTTTTGTTGATGTGTATGTTATATTGGTGTTATGTAGGGTGGTGAAGCTATTGTAGAAAAGACAAGTGAGAGGTTCTTGATTGACTATGGTCCACATGCAAATCCTCCAGCAAAAGGCTCAAAGAGGAGAAACTAGTAGCACCTCAACTCATGATGCTATCAAATTCAAGAAGTGTAGTAGTTAGCTACCTACATACTCTAATAAGGAAACCAAATATGAATACTATACACAAACTCCTTATTACCAAACCTCTTAAGTTGTTATGGATGTTCATGGTTTGGAACTTAATTTAATAAAAAGCATATCACCATGGAATGTGCAATTCTTTATATGCCAAATCAAATTCATTCTTCTTTAAGATTTAAAAGAAAGTTTTAAACTTTGAGGGACACTGTTTTTTTTTTTGTCTTTGAAATTACCAATGAACTTTTCTTTAACTACATGTTAAAGCATTAGTTTCTTGCCTTATGAAGGTTTAACTCTTTATGTAAGCATTGCAAGTTCATGGGGGAAAAATCTATATGCTTTAAGAACCAGGCATTAAAAGCATGATGGCCTACTCTTGAAGTAAACTGCATGACGCTTGAGTCATTTCTCGGTTTAAAGGAAAATTTGAATCCTAGCCAACATCATTTCTCTAACATCTGAGATAACATGTTACTTTTAATGGAGCATTATTCCATGAGTTACATCTCTTCATATGTGTATACACATGCATGTTGGTGTGTGTAACTATGGGCAAGTGTCGTATATAGATCAATTAGTTTTTATAATGGACTGTATGCATTCAAGATTGTGTATGGAGTGCTTGATGTTGATGTTGGGTACTCACATAAAAAATGTACAACCATATGCACTTCAATGGCTATTGTATAGGGACTGCTTGATGTTGCATGTGGGAACTCACATCCACAATGTACAACCATGCACTTCAATGGCTATGATAGAGAAAGAAGTCTCTTGAAGTTCTTGCTCTTGGTGAATCATCACGATGGACCTAGGAAGATTTAGATGATTGTGGTGAGGCAATTGATTTTAGATTCGTTGATCAAGGAGCATGAAACCGCTATATGTGATTAAGAGTTGAACAATTTTTTGGAGGAGTTGATGTTATTGGTGCAAGATCAACAATATACAATGGAAATTTACCCATGCTCATTGACCTTCCCTTGTGTAGATCAAACTTTCATATCACATGTAGATGGTCTTGCATTTGCCATGCCAAGATCATGTCCCTTCAAGTTTCCCTTGACCCTCTCTTCTTCCAAATTCCCTTGTGTACCAAAGGTTTCATTGCATCACTAGAAAATGCATTGAAACTTTCATAATTTCTAAAGATATCTAACATGTTTTTTTAAAATAAAGTCACTGAACTTATGTAAGATACTACATTTTAGGTCTTTACTAATTACTTTCTTACAAATTAAATCATGTGGAGGAATAAGAGTATCTAATGATAGCTAGTCTTCAAAATCATTCTCTTGTTGCAAAGAATCTCTCATCCAATTGGGTGCATAATGCAATAGCTCCTTACAGTAATGAAGTTTGGAGATAGTGACCTTAGTGTTTGGTAACTTAGCATAATACTTAGCTTAATATATGACCAAGCTTCCCACACAAATAGCAACATAGGTAGCAAGTGATATAAGCTCTCTTGCATTGCACCTAAATGTTGGTATTTTGAGGTTCATCTTTAGCTAGAATGGACTTGGATTCAACTTAGTTTTATCCCATTCCTTGATTTTTACAAATGAGCTATGTAGTGGTTTGAAACTCCTTTTTAGCATTGTGAGGAAAAGATATGGCTTCATAAAGAGAAGGTGGCTAAAAGATATTGAGCTTTGCTTGGATGCCCAGTTATAGTAACCATCTTCATGCTTTTGTTGCAATGAGTCTTTGGAGATTTCTAAGCCTTGTCACTCTTGTAATTAGTTGTAGACTTGATTTTGTCCTACTAGTAAGGTGAAATAGTCTTCAAAGAAAGAATCATTAAACTGGCTCAACAATCATGATGTATTAAGTGCACAATTCCATATCTCCTTAATGCAATGAAGTTTGGAGATGGTGATCTTAATGGTTAAGTGATACAATGTCTCTTGTGTTAAACATTGATGTTGGTATTTTGAGGTTTAACTTTAGTGTCATTGGACTTGGATTTAGCTTCTTCCTAAGATATTATAGTAGGTTCTCTTGAAGCTGGAAATGCGCCAATGTGGAATGAAATAAAAAATATATATTAAATTTATGGTTATTACTTCTAGTTTGGCTCGGTCGAATATTTAGTTATACTTCATATTTCTACTTTCTTTGCAATGAGTGTTTGGAGATTCTAATATTATCAAGAGAAGTAAACATTGCCAAAACCTTTTATCGTAGGTGGAGACTATATCATATTTTTGTCATGAAATGTTTACCCAATTGCATCTTGCATGAAAGTGGAATTGTGTGGGTAAAAAGGATTCTTTTATTGATGCATAAGGGTTGTCCCAAGTAGAAGGGCATTTGGAACTACAATGAAGGACTATTCCACCATAATGAAGCCTTATCACCCATGTAATTAGTAGTACGCTCGATTTGGTTTTGCTAGGTGAGAGACTCATGTAATTAGTAGTACACTTGATTTGGTCTTGTTAGGTGAGAGACTCTTCAAAGAATAGTCATCAAAATGGTTCAACAAATAGAAATCTTTCTTTCCTTCAAATTTAGTAAATGCAAATCACTTTTGATTGATCTTTTATTCCTTCTTGGCTTGTTGGCCATGAAAGACATCATGGAGGATATTAGTGATGTGATCACGTTTGATTTGGGATGCTTGGTTTGGCAATCATGTTCTTGATGAGTCCTTGGAATCTTAGCGAAATTATATTGATGTGTTTCCACTTGTTATTGAGAGAAATTTCTAAAAGTAGAGATTCATTGTTATAATGCTTTGACTTTGATGGTTTTGGAAATTTATATCTTTTTGGAAATTCAAGAATTTTATGTATCAAAACTCTAAGAGGCTTGAAATCAATGAAATAGAACTTGCTACTATAGTTCTCATAGCACAAGAATATTTGTACACTTGTTTAAAGCTTTAGGAGTAAGACTTAATCCAAAGCTTTAGCCTTAATAGTTGATAAGAGAAGGGCCCTTCCACTAAAAGCACATGTAATATAAAGGATAATAAACTAATATAGATTAAGCCTTTATCAAGAAATCTATTAATGTTGTATTGAATTCATTTTTGATACAATGGACTATCTATATAGGGAACTTTGTGACAATGAGTAATATGATGCAAGAGATTTATCTCATGATCAAGGTCTCCATAGGATGGTGGCAAGTGTGGATGATAGTCTTCCACAAAGTACTATTTGTATGCATTTTTGTGCATGATCAAGAGAGGATTAGTTTAATGGCAAGTGCAAATGATAATCTTTTGCAAAGTCCTATTTGTATGCAACTAGAAAGCATTTTTGTGCATGCGTAAGAGTGGATGCTTTTACTTTGCAAACATAAATCATATATACATTATTTATTTTCCAAGTGCTCTTTTGGCTTGCATGTGAGCCATTAGAGAAAACATTTTAAGCTCAACATCACCTATTAAAGTTATAATTTGTCTTGAGAATCAAAAGTAATGGTGTCTATGCTTCCTCTTTTTGCAAAGAATCTATCATCCAATTAGGTGCATAATTCAATAGCTCCTCAATTTAATGAAATTTAGAAATGGTGGCCTTGATGGTTGGCCACTTGAGACGATAACAAGCTTATGACATTGATATCAAGTGATACAAGGTCCCTTTTATTGCATATTAATGTTTGAGGTTTGAGATTTAATGTTTGTATTGATAACAAGCTTATGGCATTGATAGCAAGTGAGACAAGGTCTATTTTTGTTGCTTGTGAAGTTAAAGTATGCCAATGTGGAATAAATAAGAAGGGGTTATAAGGTTTCACTTCTTTCTTATAGTCTAGTTCTGCTTCCCTTGATTGTTATGGATAAGCTATGTAACAATTTGATACTCCTTTTAGTAGTGGGAGCAAAAGATATGGGTTCATAAATGGAATGTGGCTAAAGGGTGTACTTTCTTTGGAATGAGTCCTTGAAAACTTCTAACATTATCAAACAAAGTAAAAATTTCTAGAATCTTTTGATGTAGATGGTCATGCAAGATTTTCCCAATTGTGTCTTACACAAAGGTGAAATTGTGGGGGATATGAAAGATTATTTTACCTTTACTTGAGAGTCAGGAAAGTTGAAAGTATGTTGAAGGATGTTCTATCATACTGAAGCCTTGTGAGCCATATAAGTGGTTGTGCACTTCATGTTGTCCTACTACGATAAAGTTTTTTCAGAGAAATACTCAATCATAAAAATGTCTCAACCATGATAAAACAAAATTTCAATATTTATTTCCATCAAATTTAGCAAACTATGCTAGCAATTGATTGATCTCTTGGACCCTTTTGGGCCGTTATGGACATTAGAGACACAATGGAAAATGGTAGCAATGTGGTCATCTTAGGTTTGGGATGCTTGGTTTTGGTAGTCATGCTTTGAGAGAGTCCTTGGAATTTCAAGGAGATTGTATTGACACAACCCCACTTGTTATGGAAGAGTAACTTTTAGAAACATAGATTCATTGTTAAATTCTTTGACTTCAATGGTTTTGGGCATTTATAGTTTTCATTTTGGAAAATTAGGGACTTGATGTGTCAGCAATATAAGAGGCTCAAAATCAGTGAGGTAGAACCCATTGTTGCAACAATGAATTCACTCAACAAGGACTTCTATTTAAAACTTTAGGAATAAGCCTTAATCCAAATCTTTAGAAAAGCTTTAGTGCTTGAGAAGAAGAGGCCCCCCTTTTTTTGTTAATTAAAAATGGATCAATTTGTTGTCAACCATGCAATAAGGTCAATCTTATGTAATTTATACTCCTTTAAGTTTGTCCACAACAAATCATCTACCCATAGAATTAGATATCTCTTTGTGCCACTTACTTTATTCAATGCACTATACTCCATGCACATGTGATATGACTTATATTCATCCTTTACACTAGCAACACAAATAATCCAAAAGATAATGGATTAGGCTAGACTAGGGCATTATCAATGCCATTAATTCACCCTTCAAATGTAGAGATTACTTTATACAATGAAGGGGTAGTTTCTAGTTGCAACTTTATAGCCAATTTTTTTAAAATGAAGTCTTGTGAACTTCTACAACATACTAAATTTTGAGTCCTTAACAATTCATTTGATATGAACTAAATAGGTAGAGAAATAGGAATACATAAATATGGATTATTTTTAGTAGCTAACTCCTATTGCAAACAATCTCTCATCCAATCAAGTGCATGATTCAATAGCTCCTCAATGTAATGAAGTTTGGAGATGGTGTGGTTGTAGTAGTAATAAAAGATGCATATTGGTCAATGGTGAGACCATTGAGGACATTGTGGAGGAGGATAGCAACAACTTTTTGATTTTGGCATCCAATGAAAGAAATTCCACCTCTAAGGTTGCCTTGACCCAAGACATTAAGTCACTTGATTTACAACTTGTTGTCTAAGAAGAGGAGGATGTTCAGGAAGACATTGACAAGATAGAAAAACTTAGCGCCAAGGAGAATCATGTGCTTCACCTTGGAGAGTAGGTTCAAGTTGGGATTATGTCAACTTTTTTATTTTTTTAGCTCAAAAAATAGAACCTCCACCCCTTCCATTATGTCATCTTGTTCCATATGAAGTTATAAGGCTAGATTTTTCCTCTAAGTCCTGATTGATTCCTTCTTTTGATAATGTCTCCTATATGGAGACGATGGAAAAATTCCTTGATTTTGTCAAGACGTCCTTTAGTGAGGTAGTGGCCGTTACACCTTAACATATGGAGGATTGGGGGTCAATATAGAGGGAGCCCAATAAACAATTTGAGAATGAGTTAACTGATAAATGGGTTGATCTCAAAGAAAGAAAGCTCTTAGTTTGGGATGTCAACCTTAAATATAAAACACAGTTGAAAATGATAAAATATCATATGTTCAAATGTGTATACATTTTTTGTAAAACTTTGAATATTGCAATGCTATTAGTAATTTTTTTTTGTTTTATGGATGTAGTTTATGCAGATTACGTTGAGAAGCATCTAAGAGTTGATGCCAATTCATGGATGTTGGCAAGAGAAAAGAAGGGGAGCTCTAGATTTAACTAATGCATAAATTAATTTCATTATATTTACTTAAGAGACTATGGTTTCATTAAGGAAGAAAATGGACTATGGTTTCATTTCTCTCTCTACCATTTTACTTGAGTGTCTTCTAATTTTTGTATAAATTAATTTCATTATATTTACTTTGTAATGGACTATGGTTTCATTTCTCTCTCTACCATTTTGCTTGAGTGTCTTCTAATTTTTACTATCATGGTAACTTGAACTGCCTAATAAGAGCCTCGATCTACAACAATTCTCTTTTTCTTCCCTCTTTCTCCATACTATCTCTCTTTTTCCTAGCATTAGGGCCCAAAACACTTCAACAAAGGAACTTTTGTTAATCATGAGATTAAGGAAAGGGCCAAAGAGAGTTTACCACACGTGCAAGAATATGGTATTTTTGTCTCCTCCTTTTTGGAGATAGTAGAGTCCACTTTGTGATTCTCTCCTCATTTTTAGCCAAAATCTCTAAAGTCTGACATGTTTTGGTAGTCCCAGAGTCCATATTTACTTATAAAATCTGACAAAGGACATGATAAAGATGTTATGAAGTTAATAATGACTTTTTTGAAAATCAGGAGCTTTTGGTGCCCAATATATTTTCATTAGTCTTCTTAATATTCCTTTTTAGTTCATTCGCGGAGCTTCTTTCTTTGTGAATTCAATCTAAGTATGACATCTAGAAGAGGCACTCTTCTCATTTAGTAAACTCTTGCACTATCTATAGCCAAGGAGCTGACGAAAATTGGGAGACCAAAACCTTTTGCACAAACGATTGGGTTACCATGCTTCCCTCTTGTAAGGGCTCTCACAAGGTGAAAAGAAGAAAATGAGAGGATATAAAACATCACTGGAAGGGATGCATCATTGCTTTGAAACTTACTCATGAAGGATGGTTTTCAAAGGGCAATATGTTTACATAGCCAAGGATATGCACTTGCCTCCAAACGAATGTGTTTGCCAACAGATACATTGCAAGTCTTGAGTTGATAACATATGTGATATTTTTTTCATTTAAGCAAGTACTAATATCCAATTCTTGGTTGTAGATATATTTCTATCAACAAGTATTGAATGACAACCTGTGGAGAGCTTAAGTGAAAATTTCCATGCGGTTCACAGGGTGTTTCGAGACATTATCTATGCTTATGAGACCGCCGGTTCTTTTAGTGAGAGAAGGGTTTTTATATATTATGCACAATATATGGTTCCCTCTAGAGAAGGCACATATGGACATATCGAGGATTTGCCATTGCCAAGTCTCTCATCTCTAAATTGGGAGATTCCTGATAAGGCAATGATGCATAGTTTTAAATTAAAAATATATCAAGATACTCAAAAGTCTATGATAGCTGGAAGGATCTCAAGAAGAATATGCTTGTCATGGTTTATAACCTTGCATATCTTTGCGGCCTGCTGCTAAGTAGAATATTTATAGAAGAGGAACCATACAACATTATAGGAAGGAAGAGCTAAAAAATAAAAGTGAAAATATACAAGGATACAAAATAACAATGGAGATTCCTTCTAGTTTCTATTTTCATCTATTTATATTATTTTTCCTTTGTAACTTCTTTGTCACTTTCTGCAAAAGATATCTAATCTCCTTACACTAGTGTTTTTCTTTGGTTGCTAGAAGAATTAGCCTTGGACAACCGTTTTCCCATATACCTCCCCCATTCTCTTCAGTTTGACAGGGCCATGGACATTGATTTTCCTCTTGCAAACTTTATCCTTGGACTCTATAACCTATTGTGGTTTTTCTTGTTGGACAGACACTTGTTGCATGCCAACTTCAAGGTTGGCCACCCTTGATAATCCATTAGAAATGTCCTTCACAACTCTGATAAAAGTTGTCTTTGGAATGACATGCTGTGTAGCTCTTTGTGTGTTCCTTATCTCACTAAAACACTTTTGAACATAATAAAATCTAGACCTTCTCTTTCTCTTAGGCTTGGAAGGCTCTCCTCCATGAGTAGAAGAGGGTCCAGGTTACTCTGTTTGCTCAATAGGTGCTCTAGGGGAGGTTGGAAAATTGGAAGTTGTAGGAGAGTAGTGTCTAGCAAGGTCATAGGGTTGGTTGGCAACAAAATGGAGCTTGCCATGGGAAGGGGGAGAACACACAGTCTCTACACTTGATTGCTTTGATTTCATGGCAAGAGATTGAGGGAAATGGGGGGTAGGAGGGATCTCAAGAGGGAAAGCTTGAGGAATCACTTATGGCCTTGGCTCTTTCTCACTATCCTTGCTGTCTATATACACCTTCCTTGCAGTCTACTTTATCCTTGCCATCACCTACTAGAAAATGACAGGTAGACTAATAAAAAATTAGAAACAACATAGGGTAATATAGGGTGCGAGAGAAGAGGTAGGTGATATTTGAAAAGACCTATTCGCGCCATATTTGCAACATCAAAAGGGGCGTATAAGCAACTCTAGATAGAACGTGAAAGGAGCAAACCGCAGGATTGCACATGACCTATTCGCACCACATCTGTGACATCAAAGTGGCGCATAAGTGATTATAGATACGATGGAAAAGGAGGAGTGAACCACATGATCACACATGACGTTCTTGTGCCGTATTTGCTGTGAAGGAACAGGGGCAACGGAAAATAACCAACTGTAGACATGGAGCAAAAGGAGCGAACCGCAAGATCGCACGTGACATGGTGGCGCCATATTTGTGAGACTGTGTAGG
This sequence comes from Lygodium microphyllum, assembly GCF_053477565.2. NCBI lineage: Eukaryota > Viridiplantae > Streptophyta > Polypodiopsida > Schizaeales > Lygodiaceae > Lygodium > Lygodium microphyllum. The sequence goes on along the minus strand of NC_141145.1, from coordinate 60,850,193 downwards.
GGTTGGAGTTGTGCACAAGGGCAAATAACGATCAGCATCAGGCGTGAATAGAGAAAACCATGAGATCGCAGATGACCTTCTCGTGTCGTATTATGCAGTGCAAATACGACGTGAAAGGAGAAAATCGAGATTATGTAAACAACCTATTGTTCTGATTACCTTTGGCTTGGGTCATGGAAAGTAGAGCGGTATAAGCCTTCTAACCACGCTAATCGATATAGTGCGATGGTGGAAGAGTGTTGGCAGTTCCAAGAGGTCCCTTGCTTTGTATCGTTGTTCGCATCGTATTGTTGTTTGCAAGCAAGCAAGTGCAAAAGCAAAGTAGATATGGTGTGAAAGACAAGAGAGTCAATCTAGGAGGGATTGTTCTTTGAGTCATATTGTGGATACAAAAAACGAGCCACATAACCCAGCATCAGTCTTTTATACTTGTGTGGGAGGTGACACAAGGCACTGTATAATTGGCTAGGGTTTGTCACAAAAATGCATGTAATTGTTGACGTGGTTGTCCACATGGCAAATCCCTGTTGTTGTCTATAAATATGTATAACCAAGCATTTTTAGGATGTTTAAGCAAATTTTCCAATTAAGCTAGTTTTGAGCTCCTTGTGTTATTCTGGGTTCAATCTCATCAGTTGTGTGAATCATAATACAAAGTGAGGACTAGTAATTGTTAATCAATCGTGTTTGTTTTCATATCATATTAGCACTCAACGATACAGAGCAAGAAGCCTTTTCTTGTCTGGTTGGCTCTATCTATTTGCACCGTATTGTACACCCTATGATATGAAGTAAGCATGCATTCTCCTTGTGATCGGGTTTGTCTTTTGGTACCATATTGTGCATCCTCCAATATGAATTGAGCAAGCATTCTCCTTGTGATTGGGTTAGTCCTTTCGTGCAGTATTGTGCATCCTACAATACAAAGTGAGCAAGCATTTGTCGTATGGTTGAGTGTGCCTTTTCGCATCGTATCATGCATCCTTTTATGTCTGAACCAAAAGATTTTGTAGGCTCCCAAGATGTGGTCACCCCAAAGAGGAAAAAAAGAAGATTGTATTTAGGGTCAAGGGCCTTTGGTTGTCCTACCACATTTTCCCCAGAGATTCCCACTCCCATGTCCCCTTACTTAGCATCAAGTGTGGGAATGCCTAGGAAGTCTCTAGTCAAAGGCAAGTCACCATTCAGGGTTCCTAGATTGCCTCATACCACAGAGGTTTCTCCCTTAGAAAGGCTCCTAGACTTTCTTTTTCAGAATGGCATGAAGTTATCTTACTATCGAACTGCAAAAGATATTTTCAACCCTGATTGGGATATTGACCGTTTCTTCAATTCTTGCAAAAAGTTTTTATCATGCCATAGAGGTTTCTCCCTTAGAAAGGCTCCTAGACTTTCTTCTTTAGAATGGCATGAAGTTATCTTACTATGAAACTACAAAGGATATTTTCAATCCTAATTGAGATATTGACCGTTTCTTCAATTCTCGCAAAAAGTTTTTTGTGGAGGAGTTTGCTGAGTTTGAAAGTCTTGCATTTCCTGTGGGAAAAGGATGCAAAGGAATATGTTCATATACCTATTGGGAGCTCACCTTCAGAGAAGGCTTTGTTCACAAGTAGGTGTACATCTCATTCTTTTGATAGGTTTTGTGCACTATATTTGTTTTGTTCTACTCATTCCAAGAAATGCAGGCTTCTCTCAAAAGCAACTACAATCATTGCCTATACTCTTGTTAAATATCGTTGTCGCATGGAATATGAGAGGGGGGGATTCGTAATTGTCACTTGTCGCAGGGACGCTAAGCGAGATGGGAATATTTGAACAAGATTACTCAAATCAAGATAAATACATGGAGTGAATGAATGGTTAGGATTCTCATTAGAAAAATTTCATGTGTTAGCATGATACATAGATTTCAAATTTCTTGGTATGTTTCATACATAGATATTTTGTTTTCTACTCACAAAAAAATTCCCAAGATTAGTCACAAGAGACTTCATGGATATGCATGAAAAGAGAAGTGATTACTGCATGTGAATCCTCTGTCAGTATAAGCAAGTCATAGAACTATCATCATATAAGGAAGTAGTGATGTTGTGGAACATCAATACTCAATCTTAGATTCCAAGGCAAGCCAGGGCACCATATCAATAGGCGCCAGCCACCCTGGACTACTACTGATCCACACGGCTCAGCACCTATGAAGAGTAAGATTGTTGATGATTGTGATTGCTGAGCTTATCCTTCACAACAGCAAGTCCACTGCTTGTCAAGCTCTCTAAGGCTGTCAAAAATATTCCAAATGACTTTCCCCATGCAGAAAAATCCACTTTATCATACTGTTACTGCATAAACCACTTGGCAAGATTGACGTAGAAGAGGGGCATTTTGTGTTGGAGACCACGATCCTGATTCGTTGGGCATTCTCAATCTCCTGATCTGTTGTGCCGCGCCGCCGTGATTGCTTTCATGTGGGCACCAAGAGTGCTGAAGGTGGGCTAATCATAGTGGTTGCTTTTGTGTATTGGCTATTCTCCCTGACGAGAGACAATCTCAACCAGGTGGAGCAGTCGATGAAAGATGACTCGACACTGTTGTCATCCTCGGAAGTAGGCTGGGTTGAAGACGATGATGCACGGCTATTAGTGACGAGAGAAGACGGAGCTTCAAGTGCAGCGGTGAGCAAACCGATGTTAATTCAGATACTTGTCATTCACTCTAGTTCTTCGTGGCCTCATCATTGCAGCCATCCTTCGATCCTCCGCCACAGTAGACTTTGTCGATGTTATCCCTTCTTTGCGTCACCTTCCATCTCGCTCAATTCTTCAACTTTGTTGTCATTTCTCCAGACGAGTCCGACTCCATCTTTTTCTGTACTGCAACAGCTTCGTCGTTGGCTTTCGGTGTCACCATCCTTCTCTTCTGCTACGTTCTTCGTAGTCGGCTTCTCCTCGGCATCTTCAGATTCGTCACCCTTCTGGACGTTGCCTTCCTCCCTCTTAAATAATCAGTGCCCCCCCTCTTCCTCGTTCTCTGTCACCCTTCATCCTCCTTTTTTTTCGTCAGTGCTTTGTAAAGCTTCAAAAAGCATTGATCAAAATATCGTCATCCATCTTTTGATTGTGGCACAGAGAAAAAAAACATTCTCTGATTGACATTAGAGTTTATGTCAGCGTGCCACCATATGTTTGCCAAAAATACCATCGTCCTTTCTTTCTCTAAATTGAAAGGTTCAATCTTACATTGAGATTCTATTTCTTCCCATTACCCACAAATTCTTGCTAGATTCCAAACAAGAGATTTGTCATTCATCATCTACAAACCACATTGCCACCCCTTCCAATAATTATATCAATTTATGTAGGACAAATCATAAGCCCTCCTTTAGCAATACCATCGGATCAACCAAAATGTATGGGATATTCATTCCAAAAACCATGCCATAGTGATCCAATATAGAGCCGCTTGATGCATATGTATTATGATGTAGGTGACCACTAGAAAGCGAGGCATACTAAGTGTTCATTGGCGGTCTTTGCACCCTTTCATGAGGATTGTCATAGAGCATACCATGTTTTTCTTACAAGGGTAGGAGTCCCATACAGCTGCATTAGATCATTAGTTGAAGGACAGATATGCTATTATTCAATATAAATTTGACCCTCAGTATTATATCCAATCAAATCAGAAACTGGATGAGTAGTATCATCGTTTGGCATAGTTAAGATGGGAATTTGAATAATGGATCATTTTCTTCCTTAGATTCTTTCTGCATGTTCCTTGAACACTTGACATACATGATCCTTTCGAGTTTTCAAAAAATGGAACTTGTTCTCTTCCATACAATGTGCCCTATCAAAGATCATGCTTTGGAAAAGAACTTCGTGCCCAATCACTCATGCATTAAGGAAATACAAAATTTTCAATCCATGATATGCAGTCAATCGAGCGATCCTCCACAAAAAATTATGAATGCATTGAGGAAATTGTGCCTAGCTTGACTACATGTGCTCGTGTGTCATGCAAATGCAAACACAAAATAAACACACAATGAAAAATAAACTGATAATGACGCTGACTTAAGAGTCCAAAATCTTGGCAGAAAATTATGCCCTCAAGTTTGTAGTGATAGACATGCAGCGTCACGACATTCGCCCCCTCCAAACCTACACATCCTCCGGATGGGCCACAACTACCCATCCTCATCACCACCAAGCTCGACAGTCAATGCAATCTCTTCATCTTCTGCAAAAACATATTCAATGTCCACATCTTCATCTTCATCCTCTCCTATCGTGAGTCGCGTCTTCCAACTCCTCGACCGCATAAGCTGTATCATCTCTTCTCTTGAAGAGTTTGATTCTCTTCCCTGTAATTGGAATCCGCAAGGTCATACCATCAAGTTCTACTAAGGAATATGTTGCATTGTCATGGACATGCTACACTAGATAGGGGTCAAACCATCATTTGGAAACTTTGCGGATAGCACTATACTGATTGTCTAGACTGCTATCATAGACCAACACCCAATCTCCCTCTTTGATCTCTTTAGGCCTCAATCTGTGTCTACTATTGAAGTGGTCTTTATTGTGAATTCTAGCCTCTTTGAGCTTTTGAATTGCTCTCTCAATATCTTTGGGTCTTCTCTCTAACTGACGAATACGAAGAGTCAAAAGATATTCTCTAGACATGTCTTCTTGCTGCCATGGTAAAGCACTCCAAGTAAGTGTGCAAATCTCTGTAGGCATCATTGGCTTCTGTCCATACATCAACTCAGCTGGCATATAACCTATAGTCACACTGTGAGTAGTGCGATCAGCCCATAAGGTATAAGGCAACAACCTAGGCCACTCTTGAACTCGTCCACCACATGCTTTGGCCAAGCTTTCACAATCGGCAGATGGCCTCTTTCACTCTTCCCATTGCCTTCTGGATTATATGCTGAAGTCAAAGCAAGTTTAATACCAAGGCGAGAGAAAAACTCTCTAGCCTCATTAGCATCCAACTCACCTCTATCTGCAGTAACTTTTCCAATACATCCATACATGCAAATAACATCCTCTAATAGAAACTTACAAACCATTGAAGTAGACTTTGTTTGTAATGCTCTTCCTTCCACTTGATTTGTGACATCTTCTCGTGCAAAAACAATATAGCACATTTGCCATAAGCCAATAGACATAGTAATCAAATCAAGAACCCACTTATAATGAATACATACCAGGTAGGTAGGATGAAGCTCATCTCTATGTCTCATTGAAGAGAACAATTGGCAATCAGGGCATGTCTAAATAAACTGTGAAATATCTCTATACATTCCTCTCCACCAATAGCGCTCTTTGATCTTCTCATAGGTCCCCCGTACAGCTCGATGCCTAGCCCAAATACTTTCATGGAATTCTTTCATGATACACACATGTGAGGCTCTATCACAAAAAACTCTCAATGGCTGTCCTCCTCGCTTTCGTGGATGCTTTCAAAGTAGCCCACTTTGTAAGAAGAAACCATAAGCTTTTCTTCTAGTTTTCTTGAAGTTTGCATCAATCCATCCATCCTGTCTAGATATAGTACTCAAATAACAACCAATCTGCAAATACTCTCCTGTATACAAAGACTCATCAAAGATTTGCAAAGGAATCACATGACAAACATGATCAGCATGCATGGCTGCAAGATCAGCCCCTTCATTAGCATCATCAATGTAAGAAAAATCCATATCATCATAGCTCGCTCGTGAAAGTATATCAACTACTAGGTTGTCTTTAGCTGCTATGTGCCTGAAATCAGGATTCATGGATTTTATGTACCCTGTCCACCTAAGCATGGCAATGTTTCGAGTAGAACAACTCATGATCATACCTAGAAGAGGCAAACAATCAGTCTCAACCACCACAATAGCTCCAATAAAGTACTTTGTCATTCTTGAGAGCCATGAAAACTCCCAAGAGCTCTCTTTTAACTTGAGGATACCTTCATTGCCACTCGTTTAGGACTCTTTCCCCAAACCGAATGGCATACCTATTCCCATCTGCATCATCTTGGCCAACAGCCCATGCCGATAGGACTAGTATCAATAGTAAGCACAATAGGTCTTCCAGACTCATAATCTGCCTTTTGAAGAGTCGGAGCAGCTCTCAATAATTTCTTCAGTTTCTGGATGGCTTTAGTATATTTTATCTACCAAGAAAAACGTTGCCCTTTTCTCAAGAGCTGATAAAGATCATCTGCAACATGAGCAAAGTGAGGAATCCAAATAAGATAAAATGCACAAGCTCCAAGAAACCTCCAAACCTCCAAAGTAGAGGAACAAGTCTCAGAAATTCTTTCTATGGCATCAACCTTTGTAGGTGAAGGCTTCCTGCCATAATATCCACACATATGACCATCAATCAAAACTTCTTTGGCACCAAAAATAGACTTCAATCCTGACAAGGTCAAATTTACTTCTTCTAGTCTGCAAAGAATCCTCTCAACATCTCTAATATGCGAAGCCAAAAAGAATTTGCATCCATGATCATCTAAAGAATCATCTTTACCTTCTTCCAAACATCCCTTGATAGTTAAGTTATCAATGAACGGCATAGTAAGCTCATGAATAAAATCTCGTAGAACCTTGTTCATCCCATTCATCATATGAGCAACCGAATTAGTAGCTCCTTGTGGAAGTGTACACATTCAAACAAGGCCTAGAGGTGTCTTCATTGTAGTCAAATCTCTGCTTTCAAGGGCAAGCTGGAACTGATCATATCTAGAATAAAGATCACCAAGGGAATAGATAGCACGACCATCAAAAGCCTCAACAAACTCATCCACAATAGGTCCTACACCAACATTTCGAATAGTGACCTTGTTTACTAGCTGTAGGTCCTGTATGAATCTGAGTGTCCCATTCTTTTTAGGAATTGTGAACCACCTATTGGAATATGGAGCTGAAGATGGCTCTAGAATTCCCATCCTGATCCGCTCATTCAATAGCTCTACCAGTTTGGGCAAGTGAGCCTTCAGCACAGGAATAGGCCATAGATTCCAAGGGACATGTGAAATGGTAAAAATAACCATAGGCGTCATAACCCTAGGATCAACACATCCAATCTCATGTGGAAAGAAAGCAAAAGCTTTTTCATGTCTGCATAACATCTCTTCAAAACATTTATCTCTTCAGGAAGTAGAAAATCTTCAATCCCAATCTTCATCTCTTTCAATGTCTCAGCTGAAAAGTTATGTTCAATACCTGTAGGATCTTGCAAAGGTGGTTGCATAGCAGCTCTTCTAATCATCTCATCACTATCCAAAGGTAGCATCCTACAACTAGTCGAACCTTCTTGTCAATTGTCTTATATTTTGTCCAAACTCTGGCTTCATTGCTACAATCTACAGATTTCATTCCTTGATGAAAATACCCTCGTAAACAAAAATTTTGTTGTGTATAAAAAGCAACACCCAAATCTTTTTGCTGAAATATGCCAGCAATGAATTATTTTTGCTGAGAATCTTCAATATCCAAATTCTTTTGAAGCATGAAATCAACAATATAAAAATACATCGCCAAAGAATGAACTTGTAAGACATATGACATCTCTTGATTGTTAGCATTTAGCAAAACCAAAAGTTCTTCTATGGTATCTGAGCATGAAAGGCCTTCATAGAGACCATCTATCCGATCTTCTTCCTACAAAACACTTGCAATCATTAATTCTTTTTCTTTTCTTTTTACATACTGCCTGGCAGCTCTAGGCATATTAGAAATATTTTTGAAAACACAAAGTACTTTCAATGGATACATCATAAACACATGAGGAAAAACTATCGTTGCCAGGAGGCGAGAGCTTTCCCTGACTTGTGCCACCATCGTCTCACAAAACAATGGTACCTAGCAAAAATCTGTCTCTCCTGCTAGAAGAGGGGAATCCCTCAAGAAATCTTAATTCTACTGATGATTAATACAAACAATCATGAACTCAATAGCTCTCTTTCCATCCTTGCTTCGGATCTGACCCATCATCCAAAACCTTAGTCTTCATCTAAGACTCAGCAATAAATGGAAGCCCTAAAATAATAGGATAAGAACAAGAGTTCTGTACAAAGACATGATAAGAGTCACCCACATCTCCAATAGAAATATTTAGATTTGGACAAGCAACATATAAATGATCGTGTTGTTGGCTGCATGCATGTGCCAACCATGATCAACATCAACTGGCCATGTACCACTATCACATAAACCTTGCATAATTACATTAATCTCAGAACCATGATCCAAAAGGGAAAAACAAGGAGTCTTAGTCTCACCAAGCTTGACCACAGTTTCTGTAGTCACACGAGCCCAGTGACTTCAAGAAGAATGGCTACGAAGCACCAATCTAGGCGCATCTTTGCTCTCATCATATTGCACGGGTTGAAGTAAAGGATGAAGAGACTCCTTGGTCTGCATACATAGAGCTCCATCTGTAGATTTCTCGATGATCTCTTCTTTAGAATCAACCTCCTCAATCTATAATCCATAGAGAATAGCCTTGGCAACAGCTAAAGCCTCTTGATGGATCATATCTTGCGATGTTTCTTCAATAATTTGGCACTTTCTTTTTATGATGTCAATGATAACATCATGGACCTCTCTCTTGGCAATCCCCAAAACTTCTCCAAGTGTAAATTCAATTTTTCAATTAAGAATTCGATCCTCAAGTACATTTTTCAAGTGTGTGGAAGTCTCATGTCGGATAACATCTTGAATCCAGGTTGCTTCTTCGACTTCGAATCCTTCAACTTTGGTGCCTTTTGGTCTTCTTGCACTTTTGGCTTTTTCATGTCATCCATACTCTACTCCTGTCTTGAAGAAGAAGGTTGAAGAACCCATTCACTCCTTCTAGTTGTCTTCTTTGAACCTTCAGGTTGATCATTATCTCTTTTGCACTTCTCTTCAACAAGTGCTTGAAATCCTTGAGATTTTGCAATATAAGCATACATAGAGAAGACATCTACACAATCATTCCATCTGATTCCTTTTCTAATTGCATCTCCTATGAATGGAAGTTTAGATGAAGAAGCTTTACCTTTCTTTTCTACGTGCCGTGCATAGGACCATAAAGGAGACTTATCTTTCGGTAACTGCTCCAATTGAAGACCATAGGCTGTAGCTTCTCTTGCTACCTCTTGCTTCACATAAGAAGAACATAAGAGAGTTTCCTCCAATAATTTCTTCATACCTCGCTGAAATTTGTTTTTAGTGGTTGCTCTGTGTCTCCGAAACATATCATCATGTCCTTCCACACCACCAACTTCTATCTTTTCGCCTCTTTGAAGTCTTGATGACAGTCCTTGCGCTGATGGTCTAGACTATCGCACCATATACAACGACGAACACGATCATTTCTGGAAGAATTCATAGGAGTAGAAGAGGATGGGACAGAAGTTGAATATGGATTCAGTGGTTGTTGATCTCTTCTGGCCATCTTTATTTGAAGATCCTTCAAATTTTTTGAAATTTCTTCCACCATGTCTTCGACAGTTGGTTTGGTAGATGGCTTGACAATTGCCACAGGAATATGCATAGGCATAGGAATAGAAGTAGGCATAGACATGGGATGAGGGGTGGAAGAAGTGGAAGGAGCAGTAGGAGAAGTGGAGGTAGGAGAAGACATCGTTGAGGGAGTTTGCATACCGTTTTGTAGGCGAGCCTTCCATCTTCACCTCTTTGTTAATGTGGAGACTGCATCAACAGCATCTTGCCAATCCATCTTCAATCCCATAGGATGTGTACAGTCTTGATCAAGAAGCTCTCCCAACTCGTCTTGAAGTGCAGGATCAACTACCGGCAAGAATAACTCTACTTTCTCCGAGTTTAGTGCTCTTTGTTCAAGTGTATTCAACTGGTTGTAACGTTCTTCAAACTCCCGCAATAACTCAGAAGCAAAAAGACCTTTGTTGGGCTGATATACCCATTCCCTGAATGTCTTCTAAGTAGCAATACCATACTCCTCTGGGAAATATTCATCTTTGAGCACCTTCTTGAAGACATTCCAATTTGAATCTTGCACAAATAAATTAGTCACTCTAACCACAAAGCAGGCATGACAAGCCATAAGAAATAATTGCTCCAATTGGTAGGAACTCCAAAAAAACACATTTGGCTTTCAAAATTTTAAAGATAAGCTGAGACATTCTGGCCATCAAATAATTTATGTTCACTTACCAGGGCCTTAATTGCTTTGGTTGCTCCATGTGTGTGCTCCTGTTCTTGATGTAGCGTTCGTTGTTGATCTAATTGTTATTGATGTAACTGCTGCTGCTATTGCATAGATAACTGCATCTACTGATTTTACATCATAATACCCAAATATAGAGTTTGTAATAAATTCTCATCTCATGGGTCAAAAAGGTAGAAGCACTTGACGATGAAGTGGGTGGAGTATTTGAAGAGTCTCCCATCTCGGCAATTAGAAGCAACGCTTTTATGTCGGGTTCACCAGATGTCACATGGAATATGAGGTGGGGGTTTGTAATTGTCGCTATCGCAGGGATGCTAAGTGAGATGGGAATACTTGAATAAGATTACTAAATTCAAGATAAATACATGAAGTGAATGAATGGTTAGGATTCTCATTCAAACAATTTCATGTGTCAGCATGATACATAGATTTCAATTTTCTTGGTATGTTTCATACATAGATCTTTTGTTTGGTACTCAAAAAAAATTCCCAAGTTTAGTCACAAGAGACTTCATGGATATGCATGAAAAGAGAAGTGATTATTGCATGTGAATCCTCTATCGGTATAAGCAAGTCATAGAACTGTCATCATATAAGGAAAAAGTGATGTTGTGGAACATAAATACTCAATCTTAGATTCCAAGGCAAGCCAAGGCGCCATATCAATAGGCTCAGCCACCTTGGACTACTACTAATCCAAACGGCTCAGCACCTCTGAAGAGTAAGATTGTTGATGATCGTGATTGCTGAGCTTATTCTTCACAACATCAAGTCCACTGCTTGTCAAGCTCTCTAAGGCTGTCAGAAATATTCCAAACTACTTTTCCCCATGTAGAAAACTCCACTTCATCATATTGTTACCGCATAAGCCACTTGGCAAGATTGATGTAGAAGAGGGGCATTTTGGTGTTGGAGACCATGATCTTGATTTGCTGGGCATTCTCAATCTTCTAATCTATTGCCGTGCCACCGTGATTGCTTTCATGTGGGTGCCAAGAGTGTTAGAGGATAGGCATAGGAACCCATTGTAAGCAAGGGTGCATGAGGGCAGATGGGTGTGAATAGCCTTAGGGGTAGGGAAAACCCTAACCCTAGCTTGGCAAAGGCTATATAAATAGCCTATGGGCCACTATCATGTGTGGGAGAGTGTACCCAAGTTGTACTTGTAAGCAACTTAGTAAACAAGATATTGTTCTTGTACTTTGAGGTCTCTTCTTCCTCTTGTGCACACATTCCAATGCTATAACTTTGCTTTCTCACATGGTATCAGAGCCTCCTCTGATCCCCTCATCTTCCTCAAATCTCAGCTCCACTAAGTGCACAAGACAATCTCCATCTCTCTCATTTTTGGACCTTCAAACTCCATAGCCAGCCAGACCCCTTGACCTTGGAGGAGCTGGTGTGGGCAATAGAAGGGGTTTCAGCCACACTGGTTTCTTCTGTAGATCTTCTTCTAAGCACTCTACAATTCAATGTGGCATGTCAATCTTTGACATTGGACATCGTGGTGAGTAGGATTATCAAAAAACGCAGAACGGTGCAGTTCTAGGCAGGTGGCCAGTTTGTACTAAAGCGCATGCTAACGAAGATGCATTGAAGGCGGCCACCATAGGGCTTTTGTAGCCCCCCTAATGGGCCATCTACTCCTAATAGGGCTCTAGAAAATTTGACCTCTATTGGCTGCTATAATCCAAACCCTAACTATCAGTCTCTGGAAGCCATAGCCAAGAGCTTCAAGCTTCTTCCATCTTCAATTTTTTTCAATGTTTGGCCATCAACAATGATTTTGATCACCGAGTTAACTCTTCCAGAGTGAGTTATGAACCTGGGAACTTCATTTTAGAGGTTCCTCTACTCAAAGGATCATCATCAAGCTCATTAAGATCAACATTTACCATCTCTAGCAACATGAGCTACAAATGAGTGCTTGTAAGCACTAATGCACATTGCCTAATCATCATTGCTGCTAACACTTACATAATCTGAATATTTTTCATCAGGAAAATAAAAAAACTAAGTACCTTGCTTCAAGTTGTAAGGTTATGTGTACAACTATAAACACAGAGACCTTCATACACTAGAAGTGTATTGCATATCTTGAGAGTTTTCTTCTTAAGTATATTGGTCAATGAAATTAGAGGGATGAGTGTCATTGTACTCTCCTTAGAATCATCAGCAACAAGTGTTGAAATCATAGACCATCCTTGTCCAACACAAGGGTCATCCACTGAGCCATACCACAAGGAGGAGCCCAAAGTCCAGTCTAGGTTCAAATTATTGAAGCCTAAAAAGACCATTAAACCTCAGAAGAAGATTGCTCCTAAGAAAGGACCACCAAATTCATATTTTGAAATATTACATATGTATGATTTTCAGGCTTTCTCCTCATTAGAAATTTGAATTGCTTCTGCATTTAGTGGAAAACTTGTAAGGGACTAGACAGTGCCCTTGTTCTAGCAAGTGGTAAGACCTTCCCAATGGCCACAACATGTCCGTCCTCAAATTTGAAAATTTGATGGCAAAGATTTCCAACCATGGCAGGTACTTATCAAGTACAAGATGATGGAGAGAGGGTATTGGCCTCTCATTCAAGGCACTAGAGCTATTAACTTTGCAAATCTAGTTGATATAGAGGATGAACAACATGCCTAGGCAATCATTATGTTACACTTAAATGATTCATTGATTCATCATGTTGATCAACTAAAAACTGCTAAAGAAAAATAGGATGAGCTTGAAAAGCTCTATGGAGCCATTGGTAAAAATACTAAAATCTTCCTTAAAATTGAATTATTTAGCTTGGAATATTGATGAGGAGAAGACTTGGGAAAATTCATCTCTTACATGAAGGGACTTATGGCATAGCTTGCCTCAGTACAAGCTCCAATACATGAAGAACATATTGCTATTCTCCTAAAAGCTGTAAAATAGGTGTTTCCTACTCTTGTAACCACTCTTATCAACATTCTAGATCCTACATTGGCAAGTACCATTCAATCCTGTTTGGATGAAGAAAAGAGGAACCACAAAGAAGGCAGTAACAGTCATGCATCTTCAACTTCCCGTGATCAAGTATTGGTACATACAGCTCTCACTAGATGTTCTTTCTGTAAGAAAAAAGGACATCTTGTAAACAACTGTTGGAAGAAGTATCCCGAGAAAATGAAATGTAACAAATGCAAGAAGAGAGGGCATGTCAGTAGTAAATGCCCCAACACTCCTGATGTACCCAAAGAATTGGTGGCTAATTATGCCTCCAATTCATTTGAAGATAGACTTTTTTGAGTCTTTAAACCATCTACCTAAAAACACTCTTGTAGCCTAGTTTATAAAGGCATCCTGGTTGTTTAAAGGGGGGGGGGGGGGGCATCTTACCCTGGCATTGAGGGGGGGTGTTAGAGGATAGGCATAGGAACCCAGTGTAAGCAAGGGTGCATGAGGGTAGATGGGTGTGAATAGCCTTAGGGGCAGGGGAAACCCTAACCCTAGCTTAGCAAAGGCTATATAAACAACCTATGGGTCACTATCATGTGTGGGAGAGTGTACCCAAGTTGTACTTGTAAGCAACTTAGTAAACAAGATATCGTTCTTGTACTTTGAGCTCTCTCCTTCCTCTTGTGCACACATTCTAATGATGCAACTCTCCTTTCTCACAAAGAGTATTGACGGTGGGCTTCTTCTCTTCCATACAATGTGCCCTATCAAAGATCATGCTTTGCAAAAGAACTTCGTGCATAATCACTCATGCATTAAGGAAATACAAAATTTTCAATCCATGATATGCAATCAATCGAGCGATGCTCCACAAAAAATTATGAATGCATTGAGGAAAATGTGCCTAGTCCGACTACATGTGCTCGTGCGTCATGCAAATGCAAACACAAAAGAAACACACAATGAAAAATAAACTGATAATGATGTTGACTTAAGAGTCCAAAATCTTGGCAAAAAATTCCACCCTCAGGTTTGTAGTGATAGATGTGCAGTGTCACAAGATGGTGTCAAATGTGATGAATAACAATTTGAGGAACCAAAATGTTCCAGCTTTTTCCTTTTGGATGAGGTGGGAAATGACAAGGATGCAGAGGAATGTTTGGACCTTGAGCAAGAAGCATATATTGCTGGCAAACTAGATGTTTCCCAATTCAAAGTTGAGATTGTAATTGAGGAAAACCATGTAAATATAGGTATATGACTCCTCTTCTTTCTATACTATTCCTTCCCTTCTAGCTTTCCTTATCAAGAACAAGGAATACATACTGTTATCAAACATACCAAGGCTCTTCAATATTAGGGAGGATTATTGTTTAGCAATCACAATGTGGAGGCTTTCGATGTTGCAAATGACATTTTTGATGTAAAAAACGTACTGAAAGAAGAGTTACTTAATCTGGATATTGAAATTATAGATGACAAGTTTATTGATGCAAGGGATGCCCTTTCTCTTTGTTTTAACAAGGCAAAGAATGCTGAGAAAGAGTATGGGATTATTGATGAGGAGTTCAACCACCTTCAAGACCACCGACTTGGAATTTCCAATTTTGGAAGAGAGGAGTTGGAGTATGTTAAATAATTGGAAGATACCAATGAGGCACAATTATTAATTAATATATGGAATACAACTAAGCTAGAGAATGATGAAAATCAATTGGCCCCACCATTGCTATAGTCCAATACCTTGTTCATGATGCAAATGCTAACTCTCTCCATCTTTTGTCCTTTTGAATTTGTGCTTCATCTAACTTCAAGGCAAACTTCAAAACACTGTGACATTCCTCTGACGTGAGTCTATACATGTGAACCATTGCAATCTGCACTCTTCTTAGATCAACCCATATATTGTTAAACACATTGTATTCAAAACTAAAATTTCTTTTTGTCTTTTCATATGGCACAGACACTTCAATATGAATGTATTCCCTAAAAACATATGGAATATTACGTTTCATGGTAGTTCTTGCAAATGGTAGTGCAAGGGCTCGAGGCAATCCAAATGTAGTTATTCTATTACATTTAAGATTTTTAAACCATAATGTAGAGATAGCACAATAACCTTTTCGACTAATACCCATAGTACCACATGTCTCTACAATTTCATTTGGTTTAACTTTGTCCTTTAAGTCCTTTACCAATTCTTTGAGAGTTGGGCCTCTCAAATCCACATTCTAAGGTGAGTTAAATATCCTCAAAATATCATTCTTATTCATGGTCTCTTTTAAAAGACTAATTCTCTCCTCACTCTCTTCGAATATTAATGCTTGCTATGTTAGAGACATATTTATTTGCAATATTCAATCTTCTTTTCTTTACTCTCTCACACAAGCTAGTTATATTTTTTAATCGTCTCTTTCTCTCTCTGAATCCTATTTGAGTTTTCTTTAAGTGTGCTAGCTTGTCTTGTAATGACTTATTAGCATTTTCTAGAATGCAAATTTTTATTTGTAGACTCACAAATGCTTCTTTGTGCAATTAATAATGCTTTTATCATTTCGTTCATTTGAGCCATGTATGTGTAAGATGCAAAGTATAACCTTGTACAATAGCCGAGCATCCCATTATAACCTTTCCCAACATATCTCACGTAGTCGTGAATATTAAAAAAATTAGGAGGTTTACCTATGGAAGGATCCTTGGGATAAAAATTTCCATCCACCCACAAACTATATGTTTCTTTCCTTGAGTTTGCAATCTGTTAGCCTCCATCGCATCTATTAGTACTCGACAATGTATACTTCTCCAAGATGGATAAATTGGATCTAGTTGAATGGTAAGTTTGTACTTGCATGTGCTCACATTTGTATTACTTGTAGAGATCTTGCTAAACATTTTAGTAGATTAGTGACAAATGAATCTCAGAGTGATAAGAAGGTGAGCACAAAGAAAAGAATGGCAAAAGGAGAATGACGAAAGAGTAGTTGGTGTGTGAAAAGAAGACGTAGGAGCAGACAAACTCGATTTTGGTGGATGTATCTCAAAAATACAAATTCTCCCAAGTTTCAAGACAAAAACGGCCAAAAAGTTGACCTTGACATAAATTAAAGATAAGGGGAAATTAATGACTGATATTTTCTATGAATTAAATATTCTCTCATTAATCACATATGAGCAACCAAATTTAGCGGTTTCATTCTTCCAAAATCTCAATCACTTTCTTACAAGTACTTTTTTTGAAGCATTTTTGGTCCTAATGAATATGATCTCATTATCTTTTCTCTCTCTCTCTCTCTCTCTCTCTCTCTCTCTCTCTCTCTCTCTCTCTCTCTCTCTCTCTCTCTCTCTCTCTCTCTCTCTCTTTCCCTAGTCTCTACTATCCCTAGACTACTTCATTGTATCTATCTCTACTCTCAAGAGTCCCTCTATTTCCTTCCTAATCACAACTTTCTCTTGCACTCTACTCCTCTCTACTCTCTCTTTCACTTGTCTCTACACTCTATTATCCCTAGAATACTTTTCTCACTTGTCTCTCTTCTCTTCCCTCACTTTCTTCTCTACACTCACTTTCTCTCTACAATCTCTCTCTATGTCTATTTTGCATCTTTTTGTGTTTAAATATTCAATAGAGTTGTCTATCTTCCTCTATTTATTCATTCCCTCCCTATTCCATAGTCTCTCTATCCACTCTCCCTTCCATCTTTACTCTCTAGAATCTCTTTTCTCTTTCACAGACACACACACACACACACACTCTCTCTCTCTCTCTCTCTCTCTCACACACACACACACACACACACACACACACACACACACACACACACACACACACACACACACACACACACACACACACACACACACACACACACACACACACACACACACACACACACACACACACACACACACACACACACACACACACACACACACACACACACACACACACACACACACACACACACACACACACACACACACACACACACACTC